>NC_135423.1:361250-722500 GCF_051991245.1 Festucalex cinctus
TTAATTGAAGGCATGAGACGACAAAGCAGCTTCTTTTCATGAATGGCTCCTTAAACATATATATGACATAAAAGCAATTTCTATGTATGCATATCTTGCATTATAAACAAAAGTTCATGATTCGCCAACTTACATGATCCATTCTGAGTGGCAATTATTGATTGCAGTGATATGGGCGGTGCAGCAAACATTAACAAAATAAAAATAGTCTTTTCGGACGGCAAACCTGATCAAAGTCTTTTTGTTACATTTTCAGATATGACGACAAAGCGGTCATACGTTGGAAAACTGATCGCAATATTTGCTTAAAAGTGATAAAAATTGGTATAAAAGTGTGTTGAAACAAGTGAAGCCTATTAAAGGGTCTCTGCAAATCAAAGCTCACGACAGACTGATTGGCCTCTGCAGCCCTGTGATTGGTTGATCTCAGGTGGGGGCGTCGTTGGATTCAGCTGATTCCAGCAGCTCCATTTCATGATTTTTTTTTTCTCTTCCCGCCACTGATGTGGGGTAAAACAACGATGGTGAGATCATCATCCTCCCGCCCTTCTTCCTTAGAAACGTGTGACATCACTCCAGCGATGATGTCATCTTCAGACTGTTGACACAAAGAAAAGAATGGAAAATTTAGGAGTGGGAATTGTTATTTGATTATTATACATAGTTGTTTTTTTTAAAGAACATACTCTAAATGTGAAAGCTTCATTTTGGACATGTAACCATCTCAATACTTGCGGGCCTCAAAATTTCGTTTCCGTTCAGCTTGATAGGACTGTCACATGTATTTTGGTTCTTGTGTGACTTCATTGAGTGGCAACGTGGTCTGCTAAATTAGCCATAGTGAGCAATTTCACTTTTTTATGTTAAGGAAGGTTACATTGTTTCCAACGCACCAACATTCGACTTGTGCAATCATGTCAAGAATACGACTTCAACATTGCCGGTGTAGTTCACCAATTACGGTCTTCTAAATACAACTGATCTTCAATGGAAATGTTGTTGAAGTCAACCAATCAAATTTCCTGATCGTTCTGCATTGTATCAAGAAGAATGTAAACAATAGTTACACAAATGAAAGTCTGCTGTAATTTTGCAATCATCCATCTTGCGACTTCATCCAATCACGCTTCAGCACTTTGCTCATTTCCTGGCAAAAACCTAATTGTGGCTCTCATCTCAGCAATTGTCTGGTTTCCTGTTCCCCGCCCGGAGCCGGCGCAACAAAAACAACGACGACGAGGAGGAGGAGGAGGCACCACAATAAGGTCTTGTGACTCGTCAATCAAACGAGGGCTTTTAAAGCTAGCAAAAGACACCACAAGGTCCCACCGGCAAGCACATTCTGTTAGATGTCAATCGGTCAGTCAGCAAATCAATCGTGTAGCATGAATGCTGCTGCGACAACTTCTCAACTTGGCCATTAGCTCAAGCGATGCCGCCGCAGCCGCAAGCCGAGTGCGATCAGCGGCGCTCGCTAATGGTCGTCCCAATGGGCCGGAAAAAAAAACCCAAAACGCATTATGCAACTCAAGTGACGTTACTTTGCCACTTTTGATTCCTGACAAATGTGACTGGACATATTCATTTATTCATTCTTCAAAATGGAGTTCGAGGGCAGTCCTGAGTTGAACTTCAATTATTATCACTTGTTTGTCTTTGTCTTGTCTTTCAATTTTTTGTTGCCGGTTCATCTTCAAAGAAATTTTGGACAATTCGATGCTTCAGATTTTGTGGGGCCACTTTGGAAAAGATTTTTTTTGTGTGTGTGCCAGAATTCAGTGTGGAAGAATATACCCACCAAGCAAGATGGCAAGATAAAAAAATAAAATAAAATAAATACACATTGACTTTGACTTCCAGGTGGCGGTTATGGTAATTGAGTCGGCATTGAATTGATGATTAACGGTGGCTTGAAGAAACTGCCGCAAAACGCAAAAGAATCCGATGCTCCTCCCTTATCGCACGCCATTAAGTCAGCAGTAGCAAACCTGCGGAGGGCTGCTGGTTGGACGCCTCGGCTGTGGTAACGGCGCCCGTGTCGACGTCGTCCGTGTTGTCGTCTTTGCCATCTTGGTCGTCTTTCTCTCTTTCTTCTACTTCCGTCGTGCTTTCTGCTCGGGTGGGCTCGCTGACCAGGTCGGTGGGTGCTGATGGACTTTCTGCTTCATCTACAAACAAATGAACGATTATGAAAAATCATCTGATTGGGATTCATTTTTCAACGTCCCTTTTCTGTGTATTTTGTAAACCACAGAAGCAATAAATCAGTCCGTATTACAACAAACAATATCCCATTTATTTTCCATAAGTTTTTTGGTCTTGTTGACGCTTTCCAACAATCCTACGTTCAATTAAGGCCAACAATCTCCACATTTTTATTTTTGGAAGTAAATTGCCAACACGCTTCCACAGACATAAAAGATTTGCTTAACTTAATTTTGCTGACTTGACTTTCCAGCCACGGTCCTCCTTTGGATCTTCGTTGTTCAGATGTGTGTGTATGTGATATGTGACGGTGTTGTGTGCACAAGGTCATTCAATCCAAAACACTAGAATCAAAAATAAAGTGTGGCCTCTAAATCAAAAAGTTAATCAGCCTGTAGGTGCAAAGTCGCTGCACTTGTGCTCCTAATCAGCACACCTGGTTCAATCAAGTAGAGGCCTGTTGACGAGGCTGCAATATGGCTATAAAGGGCGACGTTTTAAACACACCTGGCCACTAGGTGGCATGATGCACATTTCAAAAGGCCAAACTATATTCAACAAATATTGGCTCCAACCCTTATGCTAAAATGAATACCAACTATGAATTCGAATGAAATAAATTTATCTCCTTCAATTCGCGTTGTTAACGAAATACTTTGACTTGCAATCTTTTAAGCGTGCAAAACAGCTTCACAAAATTCTACTAAGCGAGTGCAGCGCAAACAAAAAGTCAGTAAATCAAGTCAGATGATATGCAAAAAAAAAAAAAAAAAAAAAGGTGGCTTTTTCCACTTTTCATAAAATAATCATGTGGACTGCATGTCTAGACATTGTAACTAACTTAAAATAAATACATCAATTAATATATATATATACACACGCACATTTTTTTTCCCTCCCAACCCACGGAAATGAAATATTATATTTTCCCAAATTGCAGCTTTTGCGATTTGAAAGCTGCATTCTGCTACATTGCGATGTCGATTTGAATTTGTCTGAATGGTTCATCCCTCGTCCGACTGATGCCGCTTAACAACACACGCACGTGAGTAATTGATGACCTTGCGAGTGCGCGTCAAGCGCATCTTGACGGTCTTCAGCGCCGTCCGGGCCGGTGGCGTCGGACACGGACACATCCGATGGAGCGTGTTCCGACGGCGATGCCTCCGACGCCAGTACGGGAGCAGCCTCCGGCTCCGACGCCGCCACGACAACTTCTGTCGTTTCCGGAGCCGATGGAACTACTGCGGTGGCAGAGGGAACTGAAAAGACGAGTTGAAAGGAATTACAAGACGGTATTGGAAGCCCTTCCAAAAGTTAATGATTAAATCTTAAATCCCTTTGACACAAGTCGTTTTTAATGAAATATTAGGTGTTTTGCTGGTCCATTTTGTAACGCGGAAGTCACATGCCCGCTTCCGTAAAACCCCGCCCCTCCCCTTGTGGGCACCTTATGATGTCATAAAGTGAGCACTCTCTCGCTTTCTCAGGTTGGGAGGGGCTGGTGCTTGGAGAGCAGAATGACCTAGAATTTTTCTGTTTTGTTTGTGGTGAGGAATTAGCATTTAAACACAGCTAAAAGCTCCAAAAAGTCGATTTTGTAAGTTACTGTCACTTTAAAATAATGCATTTACATGAGGTGTAAAAAAAAACACACACAAAAAACAACTCAATGACTGCTTATGTCATGGGGAGTATCTGGCCACTATTCTGCTATCATATTGTTCACTTCTCTTACTTGGTGAACCTTTTTCAGGCTTTTGTGCATCCCACTGTAGTCACTTTGTTACTTCTATTCCTATTGTCACTCTGCGATTCTCTTTCCAGACTCAAAATTGGAATATTCAGGCGTGTATCAGGAGTACCTGTGTTCTCCTCGATGGGTTGGGCCGTCTCCCCCTGCTCCTTCTTTTGTGGAGGTTTCACGGGGTTCTCCCCTCCCATGCTGCTCCGTGGCGACAGCATCTCCATCTCCTCCCCCCAGTCCGACACAGGCTGGTGTCCGTCCAGCAGCTGGAAGGGGCTGATGGGCTTCCCCGCCTCTGGGGGATTCCGTGAGCTTGCCTGTGGTGAGGGGATGTGGACCTTGGGTCTTGGCGCACGCTGCTCCTGAGGACTTTCGGCAGACGACGGCTGGGAGCGAGGCGAGGGGGGCGCAGGGGGGGCGCGGCGGTCCTTGTCGGCTTCCTCCTTCCCTGCGTCTTTCTTCTCGTCTTCGTCGGACGCTTCTTCCTCATCCTCACTGGTGTCCTCCCACTGGTCGTCGTCCTGCTCTTCGTCTTCTGCCTGCTCCACCTGAGAAAAGACGCAGGAAGTCATAACGCCAACATGTAATCCCTCCCTTCCTGCTGCCCACCTTCTGTGTTGGCTCAGTTGTAGACTTCTCCTTTTTATCGCGCTTGGCTTTGTCTTTTTTCTCCTTCTCCTCATCTTCCTTCTCTCCTTCCCAGCGATTGTCATGCATACTGTAATAAAAAAAAACAAAAAAAAACGCCACCAGAGGGTGTTAAGACCTGCACAAATGGAAATCAACCCGACATTTTGAACAGATGTGCTGCTTATTTACTGATAAAATGCTTGATAGCGACACTAGAACAGATCAATTGTTTTGAAAATCAATCTAGGATGAATGCATTGTGTTTAAAATGGGTGTTTGCACCTGTAGCTTGGCTTCCATCCTCTCCCTTTCCCTCGGCTCCGCTCCCCTCCAGGCCCCTGGGACCTGCCGTGGGACAGGAAGTCGCCGAATGTGGGCACCTTGGGGGGACGCTTGCCATCATCTGCTGGGGGGAAAACATTGTCGCAAAATGTAAAATACAAAAGTACATGTCGTGTCGTACGAGACGTCACACTCGCATGCAACGTAAATACTACATGGTGAAAGTTTGTTTATATCATGGGTGGGCCATATTCCAGTTTTAAAATGGGAAGTTGAAGCAGCTCATTTGTAGGAGTGAAAAACAAAACAAACCGAGTACATAAATGGTTTATTTTAATGTTAAAATAATTCATTCCAATTTTAGAATTGTCCATCCATTCTCTGAACTTACTGTCATTAAATTGTTAAAAAAATAAAATTTGATTTTCTTTATTAATATTAATTTTAGTAGTTACAATAAAATCAACCAATTATTCAATAAAATAAATACTGAATAAGACCTCAGACGGAGAGGCATAGACACAATGAATTAATTGATGCAGAAACGGTTTCATTCAATATGGCACTTTACTGGTTCTTTAATTTATTTAATTCAATCTCCGGTGTTACAACCTTATTTATTGATTGAATTATTATTATTTTTTTTTCCCGGGATTTGTCTTTTCTGACAAAAGGATGGTAGGAAATGGTCATCTTAACCAAGAAATGAAAAAAAAAAATGGACATAAAGAAAAGTCTAAAGCAAAGAAGTGTGAGGTGAGGATGAGCAGCCGAGAGGAAGGTCGCAGCCTGAAAGCTTTGCAGGGATGGCGGAGGAGAGGAGAGGAGAGGCGAGGCGGGATAAAGCGCTTGAAGAGCGAGGCGGGAGGTGAGGAAAAGGTTACAAAGAGAAGGCGGGAAGAGGGATCAGCGCGGGCGAGCTAAAAGTCCCAAAGAGACGAGAGATGAGGACACCGGAGTCATTCGGCCAATTAAGAGGCAGTGAGTGATGTAATACAGATGCCACTTCTTCCACTTAAGAGTCTGGCAAACGCTCAGAAAGGCAAGTGGCGCTAAAAATAATTTGCAGCTTTGAACCTTCACACCCGTCATGGCTGACGCCGACCACGCTTCACCCACATCCCGCGTGCGAGAAAAAGACTTGTTAACAAATAGTGACCACTCCGGCACAAGCCCCCACCTCGCCTCTGGCCTTCTACCAACTGCCTACGAGCTGTACGCGTCTCATCTGTACGTATTCCGTATAGTTTCACGGATGATTTTGACGTCAGGCCTGTGTAATACCGCTTGTCTCCTCACAAGGCATCAACGAGTCAGCGTTGCGTTTAGGTGGAACGCAATTACAGCTGAGACGGTAAACATGAGCACCACCAGTTCCATTTGGCTGCTCGGATGGAAACGGCACCCTCGAGTAATGACAAATTCTGGTGATGTGCTGCCCCCTTTTGGACTGGGGTGTGAAATGAGGCGACACAATGGAGGAAAAAAAACATAGGTTTGGTGATGCATGCACAACACGAACACGCATTCAAAACATAACACGCACGATGCACCAGCCACAAACGCACCACCGTGCACACCATAAAATACATGCAAGCACGCACACACACTCGCCACAGCGCAAGTGTCAGCGGGCCACGCTGGGGGTCTAACCTGAGCCTCTGCCCCGAGGCCCGCTGCCAAAGTGACGCCCTCGGACTGCAGAGAGGACGACACATGTAAGACACCGCCTCATCACTCAGCGGGGGAAATGACATCACAGATGCATTGTGGGTCAGAGGTCATTACTCAGTATGGACCCAGGACCCTTAGGAGGTCTCCCAGGTGATCTCAAGGCCACTCTGGGGAAATACAGCCTGCCACTTAGCTTATGAGCTTAATGATCGGCCGCTCACATGGCTGTGACTGTGGTAGGAGAGACCAAAAAAAAAAAAAAAAAAGTTGGGATGCCGACTGACACTGAAAATGGTGAAAAGTTTGATGCAGAGGGAACACGAGCAGTGAGTGAAGTATGTGTATAAGGAAGTGAGAGAGTGAATGGGAATGAATGGGACTCAGAGTGGGTGAGAGCAAGCATAAGAGTGAGTGAGTGAGTGAGTGATAGGAAGTGAGAGTGAGTGAATGAGAATGAGTGAGTGCATGGGGCTCAATGAGACTAAGTGAGTGAGTGAGAGTGAGTGAATGAGTGAGTGAGAAATACGTGAGTGAGTGAGTGAGACAGCAAGTATAAGCATGACTGTTACAGTGAATGAAAGAGTGAGTGAAATAGAAAGCATAAGAATGACTGTCACAGTGAGTGAGTGAGACAGCATCTGCAT
Source organism: Festucalex cinctus (assembly GCF_051991245.1). Classification (NCBI taxonomy): domain Eukaryota; kingdom Metazoa; phylum Chordata; class Actinopteri; order Syngnathiformes; family Syngnathidae; genus Festucalex; species Festucalex cinctus. Next base: position 368,433 of record NC_135423.1, read on the forward strand.
GATGAAGTGATTCATGCGTGATTGTGTATGGATGAATGAGTGTTTGACAGAAAGCCTGAGTGTGTGTGTGTGTGTGTGTGTGTGTGTGTGAGCATGAATGAACATGTAACATTGTTTCAGTGAGAACAAGTGAATGTGAAAAAAGCAACGATGAATACGTGAGAGAGCTCAAAGAGAGAGTTATTGAGTGGGCGTCCAGGAACACAAATTGTTATAAAAAGATCCAAATGACATTTAACCCACAGATGCTTGTCATGTGATGAAAACTAAAAAGGCTCCAATTGGAAAACAGCCCTCAATTTTAAGCACACCCCCATACTTCTTCCCCTGAAGTCAAATGACGCGTTGCGTTACCACGACAACGATTCCATACCTCTTCTGCCAGCCTGCTCTGGCGTGCCGCCCTCTGCCGCCACATTTGCTTCCTCCTTGAACCTGCCGACGGAAAAAAAAAAAGAAAAAAAAAAAAGACGTGGTCCGTACGCAGATGTAACGAGCACGCGTGTCCGTAGAGGCCGCCAGCCCTGCTTCGTGTCTTACATGTTGTCCGTCTTCTGTGCGTCCCACTCGCGCCTCCACTGCCCCGTGGCGTTGCGATGGCGCGCCAGTCGCTCCTCGTCGATCTGCTCGCGCTCCTTCTTCCAGCGCAGGTACTCGGTTCGCTCGCGGCCCGTCATGGACATGGTCATGTCCATGGAACCTTTGGGGCCAGGACGCCGACTCTGTAGCGGGAAGGACCGGCACAACATTTACGTGTTTGGACTCAGTTGAATTTCAGCTCCGTTCGTAATCGCATGTGGATTTGGTTTTGTTAAATGGCGTCCCAGCGGGCTGAAACGTGATATAATTTCCATTTTTGCATGCATCTCCACGTTTGACTCACAGTCCACTCTTTCTCCAGGTCACCGCTGGTCTTGACATTGTCAAAGTCCAGCCCACCCCAGTTGCGCATGTGTCTCCTGCTGCCCTCCTTGCGGTCCACGTCGGGGGCCGGACCAGAGCGACGCGGGTCGTCTAGGAAGTTGCGGAGGGGCTTATCGCCGTCTGCCTGAGGACAATAAATGTCAGCACTGTAAATATACAAAGCGGGCCAGACTTTTTTTTTTTTTTTTTTTAAACAGATGTGTGCATTTAAATATGAACATGACGACGATATTGTGGAAATTTTATTATCACAATATGGCGCTTATCGTTACATCCCTACTTTCATAAGCTCCGTTTGCAGCCATGTTGTTAGAGTCAGCGGTTCGGATCAGCAGAGGCTCTTTGAACTACACAAGCTACTAAAAAATAATAATAATAATAATAAAATAAAAAAATTGTCCCAACAGGACGAATTAGCTGATAAAATGGATGAATCATTCAACACTAGCAGAAATGAAAACATATGTCATGCAAATGTGGTCGTTACCCGCTGTCCTCTCTCATACTCCGCTATTCTCTCCATTTCTTCATTCATCTTTTCAATGTTCTGTCGCCTCTTCTTCTCCCATTCCTGCGTAGAATGAAGGAAATGTGTCACAACTGGTCCAAAAAAGTATTACAATTTGATAAAAAGTAGATTTACCTTGGTCTTTCTGTCCCCGCCGCCAGGTGTCCCTCCTGCGTCTCCTCCACCTCCACCTCCACCTCCACCTCCACCTCCACCTCCACCTCCACCTGGTCCTCCCCTTCCCCTCCTTCCTCTTCGTCCCCCTGCTTCACCTGGCTCTCCATCTCTGGGTATGCGCGGTTCCCACGCTCGCCTCTCTTGACGGGCCCCGCCTCCTCCTCCTCCTCCTCCGAGGGTCCCCCCCCTTGGCATCCGGCCGGAGCCCGTCCTCCTGGGGGGGCTGTGGCCGTCGCTGGGCCCTCGGGGGCCGTCATTCCCCTCAGACGCTCTGCGGCCGCGGGGCGTGGCGGCCTTCCAGTCGTCCACCACTCGCTTGTCCTGCGGCAAAGGAGATGCGCTTTGGCCTTTTAGTGCCATTAGCGAGGTCGTCGAGTGGCGTTTTGAAATATTTGAATGAGAAAGCAGAACTAATCCTCCCTCGGTGCCTTTTAATGAGCTCTTCTGTCTGTGAGATGGATTATGCAAAAACGCAATGTGATATTGGGGAGATCAAACGCTCATGAAATATTGCTGAACATTTTAGCACACACACTTGCATTACCATTTTTTTATTTTAAAACTATTTCCCTTCCACCTTGATCTTCTGTCATTTTATGAATGACACGCGCGCGCTCATGGCCAACAACAAGGCGCTCTAAAGCAGTCACAGCAGCAGACTATCTGAAGGGTAGAGTGGCTGTCTTTCAAAGGCCAACTTGTCCTCGACATTTGATTTGATTTCCTTGAAACGCTGTCCACATGCATGACGCACAAGCTGTCCATGACATATAATCAATGCGATTGCTCCTCCTACCAGCTATGAACGATAACTGCAACCTTGAATGATATAAATAAACAACGTACGAGGCAAGTTGTAGTTGTGCATATCAAAGTGATGGCAAAAATAGTTGTGTTGCAATGTGGAGGAGTCTAGTGCCATTTTTCTTCATAAACACATTTTTATATTGATATGCAGACCACAATTGTTCCACCCTTCATGAAGGTCTGCACTCAATCGTTTCTAGTCTCAACCTTCGCCTCAATTAACAAAGCTCATTTTCTTTAAAGGTACTGTTGTATACTTTGTAAACGTGAAACATAAAATACATTTGATGAATGGAAGCGTTTTAAACAAGGGCCCGGATTTCTGGAGGCTCAACACCCAAACCCAAACCGGCGACCAAAATTGAAACGTGGTCTACCTTCGGGCGAGCATGTGACACAAACGGAACGGAACATAAAAGCGAGATGTAAACAGATTACAGCGCGTATGTGGATTTTATAGCGTTATGTTGATGCCGCTGCCGGGGAAGGTCGTTCGTTCCATCTTGTTTATCTCTTTGCAAGGCACGCTGACAGCCTGACAAGAACACAGGCTCGGCCCTCCGTGAAGCCAACGGCAAATCTACTCTCATGCCAGGCAACCTGATTTAGAAATTGTTTGATGCACTGCACTAGACAATGACTGATTTCATGTTTCCACCCGTTTACAAATTCCGCAGTCGGTCCGACACTGTCTGTGGCTCGTCTTCATTAAAAACAATGATCAGGTGTGTTTTTTTTTTGGGGGGGGGGGGGGGGGGGGGGGGGGGGTTTGTGCACTGATTAGAAGCAACTGTAACTGTAGAAAGTTGAAACAAAATCTGTGACATGACAATTTTCCCATCACTAATGAATTAATTAATTAGGGAAAATTGAAATGGCATCAATACGCAGCCCAGGAAATATCTGTCATGAGTGTGTTTGTGTGAATGGCGGACGGTTATGATGAGTAAAAGACGACTGAAGTAATGACAACGTAAACAGCAATGATTCCAGGAAAAGAACATCCCGGGTTCTACATCGTTACCCCCTCTGCCGGCGACTTGGACAGGTCGACCGTGACTGTGAAGTTTTCTTTCTCCAGCCTCCTACGGTACGGCTCTGCCGGTTCGTGGGCCCGGGGCTTCCGTGGCGTGGTGATGGCGATGCCCTCCTGCTCTGCCTTCTTCTTGTCTTCTTCTATTTCCTGTTGGCAACAAGAACGCAGCAGGCCGGCGAGTCAACATTAAATGGGCCCCTGGCATCCATTTTGTCTCCAACAGGATGGAACATCTGTGAGAGTCGGCCACGTACTTGATAGCGCTTGACCAGAGCTTCGTTCTTCTTTCTCAGCGCTTCGATCCTTCGGTCCAACTCGGCGTCCTTCTCCTCCTTGGTTTTGAGGTCCACTGCTGAAGACTGACACACAAGAAGAATAAGAAAGTGATTCAATAAGAAAACAAAACAAAACTGCAAAACGAAATAAGATAGAAAACAGACAAACACACATGAGGTTTGTAGACTAGAAAGGATGTAAAAGCAAGACAGAGGAAAAGAGAAAAAGAAGACGACAGATTATGAAGATAGCATAAGAAAGAGAAGATGACAAGAAAAAAAAGGCAAAAAAAAAACAGACTAAGATAGAAGACAAGAAGAAAGAGAGGAGAAAAAAAGAATAAGAAAAGAAAAAGTATAATCACAAACACTGATTCATTCGAAACGTGTCACTAGTGCAACAGCACTGACTAGTGGACGGGAAATGCTGTGCATCAGATATGCCCCATGGCAGTGAAAGGTCCCATGCCCCAAATAGACAACACCCATTTCACAACAGGAAAAATAAAACTAGTACAAAATTGAATGACCTCAACTCATAGAACCTTATCAATCACGAAGAGACCTTTTCGAAACCCTTTGCCAATTAACGGTAGCATGAAAGGCAGTCTGATGATAAATTCAACTGTGGTAGTACTTGGGCCAATTTTTGCCGATTGCCCTTTCCTGCATGTTACACTCTCCTGCTTCTTTTCTCTACTTCAGCCAGCTGTCCTGTTCATTAAAAGGCAAAAATACTTGGAAGAAAGGGCCAACTCACCATGGCTGCTTCTGTCTTGATGTCATACACGAACGATGGGGGGCAGGCCGTCTCTGAAATAATGCACTGAAAAAGACAACATGTTTTATGTTATGTTTGTTTTGTTGTGTTGTGTTGCTGTAAATCGCTTTGTGACAGCTATGGCTGTTTGTAAGCGCTCTATAAATAAAGATGACTTGACTTGTCTGTTAAAATACAACAAATATGACTTTTCGTCACGTTCTGCTATCACTACCAAACTTTATTTGTTTAGCTAGCAATTAATGACGTTTCACATTGACGCAGTAGTCACGCTGTCTGCTTTATGATGGAAGTGGCGAGAACATGTGAAGCTATTTTAAATCAAGCTAAACTAATCAGAGCTCAGGTGAGGTTAAGACAGACACATTCGCGCATGCGTGGAGGCAAATCCTTCACGAGGACCCGCGGCCAGACAACCGAAGTAGGGCGAATACGAGTCTCCAAATACACATTTTATTTACTTCCATAATTTTACACCATTTCAAACACAATTTAAACAGCCACATGTTTGAGAAACATCGTCGTTTGCACAGAGCGCTTTCCCGCTCTTTCGCAGACGCTTCATAAGACGAATGTCTGACTATAACGTAACGCAAGCACGAAGAGCCATGACACAAAAGCGAGCCACGCGAACCGAGCCACAACGGCGATACGGACAACGCGCAGGCAAACAAGAGAGTTGAACGACAACGCTGGCGGATTTCAAGTCGTGCTTTTTACAAAATAATTACCTTGTGTAGACGTGCTGACGGCGAGTTTGTACGAGCAGCTCCTTGCCACTTTCGGCACCCAAGAATGCCCACGTTATTTGGATTCCGGTGAGGTAAACTTCACTTCCTGCCAAAAAGTGAGGCATGCTCGGCGGATTTAAAGGGACAGTGGCGATAGTCTTGACCAAGCCTGAGCGCTGAGATAGTTACATATTATTTACATTTTAGCTGTGATGTGATGCAAGGTTTCATATTTAATCACTCTTGTGTTTTTCATTGATTATTATTATGTTTTTACTGTCTCTGATAAGCAAAAGTTGACGTGAGAAAGCATTTAAGGAACCCCATGAAGTGCGGGTATTTTCCAACGGATGGCGCTAGATGTCTACAAAGCCTCTTGTCTGTCTGTCTGTCCGTCCGTCCGTCCGTCTGTCCGTCCGTCCGTCTGTCTGTCCGTCCGTCTGTCTGTCCGTCCGTCCGTCTCTCTTCCTCTCTCACACACAAACTCAAGATGCTGCGTTCAGGCACAATCTGAAATCACAATAATTTACGTTGAAAAACTTAAATGAAATTTTTTTTTTTTAATGATTCAATATGTGTCTTCATATGACACTGTCTTTGTGCATAATTTACGTCGAAAAGCTTAAATGACATTTTTTTTTTTAATGATTCCATATGTGTCTTCATATGACACTGTCTTTGTGCATCAGAATGTCAGTAAAGGTCTATCATTGCTGGTTTGTATAGCATGTTTTCCCTGGTGGGTCATACAAAGGTGACACCATGATGGCACATGATTTTAAATGGCATACCATCAGGTGATCAATATGATATAATATGTAGTAGCTGAACATAATAACATGTTTGCAAGAGTCAGTGGTCATCCATTTATGTCAGTCATGCTCATCACTTCCCTGTTGACGGAGGGGAACGAAGTTTTTTTTTTTTTTTTTTTTTTTTTTGGTGGTGGTAGTGGTGGTTGTTTGATGCTGGGCGATGATCTCATTGTTGAAAGAGCCAAACAAGCTCCCGGGAGACAACACCGGAGCCCTTGAGGTTGTGATCACGGAGAGATGACACCAACGCCGGCCACTTTTGTTTATACACAAGAGCGTCTCCAGGGTGGATGGTAATGGAAATGGCTGTAGTGTGGGTCTCCGGGCAGTTTACAGACGCAATAGCCAAGAGCACGAACATTTCCTCCAGCGTAAGCCACCTAGTGTCAAGTTTTTGGCTTTTTAATAAGACTCCCATTTCCACACACACCTGCAAAAAATGACAAAAATGTTGTAAAAATGTATTTCAGGCACATGTTGGCAATGAACTTGCTACACGGCTGTGCCGTCCATTTGTATAACCTGAATAAGACTTACCGTCGAAGCAGCTGGAATCGGTGTTAAGATTCTAATATGAATCATTGAACCATTTATTATGTCTCTGCTGAAATGATGGCATTTTTCGGTTAATAATGACCAACAGTCCAAACGTCCACATATGAACTATTCAGAAAAAAGTCAAACTACATGTTGTTGCCTGAATATTACTTCAGTGCTGTATCTCAAAATACACATGAATTCATACCTGATATTTTTGTGACACTGCTCTCAATTTTTAAATGGCCCCCGCAAATCTTCTTCGGTGGTTTGGCGTTACTTCACCACAAAGTATGTGTGTGTTCTTCCATGGACTTAAAAAAAAAAAAGTCTACAGAATGAAAGGAGACTTGTGCATTTTCAAATGAATATTTTCAATCTAATTCCTTAGCCTAGTTCCTCAGGTGGTGAACAATGTTCTGATTCTCACAGCAACATTGATCTGGTAGCCACAGTTGACTTCTGTTTTTTAGTACAATCACGAAAAGTGCAACTAGTTTCCTCACAGCATAACGCATTCAAAAATACAATAGGGGGTGATAATAAAATAAAAAAATAAAATAAAATGAGCCTCTCTGGGAAAGGAAAGCTGCAAGTATCTAATGGCTCACTGCGTTACTCGGCGTCTGACAGGAAGTTGTGCCCATAATCGTTTTAACATCAGAGCTCCCAGGAGTAAGGTGGATATTGCAGTTTTAAAAGTAACACCTCCTGTTGTTGATGGGACAGTCAGTCAGACTCAGCTTGGTAACTTTTGCTCTTTTTGAAAAAAATGGTCTCTTCTGAAAAATGTTCCGGTGCCACGGCTTGGTAGAAGAAAGATATGCAAAACACGCTTTCGAAGCATGAGGCGACATTACATTTATGAGAGCGCCACCCATCATTCTTCAACAAGTGTAAAGCAACGATAACATATTACTATTTTGAAATTAATGTAAGTAAACTGCAGCTACCAGCATTGGGGAAATAAATACTACAGACTTGCTACTTGGCTGCCAACTCGCTAATCTCGCATGGCTAACATCAGCTCTGACTTCAAAAGCAGAGAAGGATCTTTACTCTTTCAAACTACTTGATTTTGATTTTAGTTAGAACAATTCAATTGTTTATTGCATCCTACATATACTAATGTTGTCTATTCATTCCTGCACTTTAACTTACAATTGTAATTGTAATAGTTGCATTTAGGTAACAACGGGATAAATTGGAACAGGGTCAATTATTCCATTTATTTGGATCCACAATGCAGTCACCAATTTCACATGATTTTGTTTCTTTGCATGAAATGATGGTAGACGATACTCGTCCGGGCATGTATCTGACTGAAGATCAGCACCCCCCCCCCCCACCCCAAAACCCCCCAATTCAGCAGCCCGAGTATGGTGCGTGGGGAGGTAGCGGTTGGGGTGGGGTGGTGGGGGCGGTAGGGGTTCATTTCCAGCTGATTAGACCGCCTTTAACCCTGCAACAACCCACCCCCTTTCTGCCCCCTCTGCCCTGCAGCTGGGGTAGACAATGTGAGCGGGGTTAAAGGTTGCCCGGCGGGGGTGTCACTAGTCATTTGTGATGCTAATGCTATTCTGTGATGTCACTGTAAACACGACTACTACTACTACTGCTCCAAGTGACATCATGTTTTTCCTGCCTTGCAGCACACATGTGCAGTACAAACAACACAGGAAAAAAAAAGTAGGCTGTGGCTAAAGTTATGCAGCCGTCTGCATAGTCATTTGAAGCTGCTAATTAGCTTAGCAACCGTAAGTAAGCAAAAGCTCAATTAGATTGAAGTCACGCTATATGTGAGTTTCTTGTCCAGTCACATGAAGTCTGACATGACTGCTCCAGGCCACAACAAGCACATGGTGGAAGGATGGAAATTAATCCGCATGGTTGGTCATATGGGAGCCTATTTCTAACAAAACAAAAAGTTACGTTATATAATACATGTACTGTTGAAAAGATGTCATGTGATTGTACAGTATCTCTCGCCAGTTATTATACAATGAACCTCCACTTTTTACGGAGATTCCGGATGACGCCCTGACACCAACAGTGAGAATCTGCAAGTACTGTAATTGAAGGCCTAAGCAGTGTGCAGTCATTAGGCCCTTCGAAACCGAAAGCATTACACTGCCAGCGTACGCCGAGATGATATCTGGGGACACTTCATGCGTGCAGCAGGCATGTCCGGGATTCCCATTTTCTATGAGTGACATCACGTTACACTTGTTTATGCACTGTGATCCCCGTGTGCCTTTCTGCTTTCTGATTACGGCCTTAAATTGAGCCTCAAGTACAGACGGCAATTGATTATTTTCATACGCCAAACTTGCGCGGCACAACACCGAGAAACCTGACACCCAAGGTTGACTCATTGTTAGGAAGTGGAGGGGAAAGTCAGCTGGGGGGGGTTGGGGGTTTAAAACTCAGCATGGGTGAAGGTTTGTTTACATGCCGAAGAAGAAACCAACTGTTAAAATGCAAGTCCCTGCAGGTCCTGTTTCATGACAGTGACAGTTTGAAATGCAATGAGTTGAGTTAGTGACATGCAAGTGTGAGTAAATACAAAGAATGTGTAAAAAACCAAACAAAAAAAACCTGTGAATGAGGACTGCAAGTGAAGAGGGGGCGGAGACAGCAGCTGGTGTCAGGGAGCATGTCAGCACTTGTTGTGGACCAGGAGAGACCAAACAACGGAAGTCAAGACCATGCTCCGTCAAAGTTAAAGCATCGCCATACTACTACATACTAACTATACCACTTTTAAAATCTGACAATTATGTTACTTTATTCTGTAAAGTATACAATTTTACTGTATTCTCATAGTATTCTCATCATTTTTGTCTTCTTTTCAGTTTGGCCCTAAAACAGTAGTCACAACAACTAGTTGCAAGCTCTTGTTTGAAAATAGAATAATTCAATCATTTGGGCTTTTTGGTGAATTACTGCCACTGTTATTGACATTTTAGTGTTGTCTTAAGCTTGAATTAAAATGCAAACCACCACAATATTTAATCAGTCACAAAGTCACCAGTCAAGTTATTCTTTTATTTTGAAACCTCAAACCGGATGTTGCTGCCAAGTATAAAACTAAAGAAAACCCCGCTCGGCGGCAAAAGACTCGAAAAGGACGAAGACCAGTAAACATGTTACGCTCTCGTCGGTAGCGGCCAAACAGATGGACTCGTAACACATTTCTTCGACTAGTCATCAAAGTCGTCGGGCGAAGTCGTCTGACATGAAGTGACACTCGTGGAACGACCGCATGACACTTTTTCCCCCCCCCTCAACAGCCCACTTCTGATGTGCCCGGCTTTGCGCCTCTTTACTCACCGGCCCGAAGAACAACTCATCACGGAAAAACACCACATAGCGGTAAGACAAAAAGATGCACTGCATTTCGCGCAATACGAATAATTCAATTCGTATTTTAACATGCTAACCGTGCTACTAACTAGCACTTTACAATTGTCAATGGCCTGTTATCTCCATTCTACCCACGTGCAAATGCAGTGGTGAATTTGCTAAATGTACATGTGTGGGCTAGAGTGAGTGGGTTCATTATTATTATTAGTAATATCATTGTTATTATTTTAAAAGGAATTGTTCAAATGATGCGCGTGCATTTTGTTGACAAACACTGGAATCAAAATGGCACATGTGCTGCCTCCTGGCGACCGATGAAGGAATGTAGGTCAAACTTGCAACGGAAGTGCATTGCATGAAAAATCCTCGGCAGTGTTGCACTTTTTCTGCCACTTGGAACCCTTAATTCAGTTAAGTCACTGATTCTTTTACCTTTTATACCAAGAATCACGGGAATAAAATGACCTAATTTTAACATTAAAATGCAGTAGTGTAGAAGGCCATGGTGTCCATCAAAAACGGTCAACTCTTTAATAAAAACAAAAAAGTCATATTATTGTAAGCCACTGTAATATTTTGCAGTTTTAATGGTACAACATTTCAATATAGCAAAATAAAAAATATAGGGCAATCAAATCCATTTACTCAACTCAACTAAAGTTTATTTATATAGTGCTTTCAAACAGCCTGAACTGTCACAAAAAAAAACCCAAACATAACATAAAACATGAACACCAATACAATAAAATCACAACAAATCAACATTCTTCCATCCCTACATACGCTTTGACGTTTGAAGCACTTTTTAGATGAAAGAGGACATAATCGGTCTCCTTTCAGCAGTTGATCAAAGACGTGATGACGTCACACACGTTTGCTACGAGCTAAGTTTTTTTATAAGCTAGCTCATAAACATTAAATGATTCCATTAGAATGGATTTCACATAATGAATAAATAAAAAAAATACTATATCTACATATATAAAATCTACTGTTCTTAAAGATGAAATGCTCTTAAAAGTTCGATGCAAATAAAACTGAATTGTACTTGGTTAGTCATGCTTTTGCATCCCACTCGTGGGACGTCCTCAACTTCGCACCACTGGGTTAGGCTTTATATTTAGGTGTTTTTGGTTTATAACTAAATATGACCGTCATTTACAGCAGAAATGTATTTTGATAAGTTGGTATCTCCGATAAATTTTTAGTTAAATTGGTGCTGTTGAAAGTGTTGTTTTTAGAAAAAAAAAGCTAGCATAATCGAATAGTTGTATTGACTGCATTTAATCACCAATTAATCCATTAAAAATTGGGGGGGTTGGGTGAAGTTAAAACGAAGACAAGAGAGCAGAATAGAAGCTACATGCATGTGTATTGTCATAAATACAGAGTGTATATAGTGTACATAGTGACATGACTAGTGCGCAAACTTGTTGTGAAAATGCGATGTTCTTTCAGGCTCCCAGTGAGATGGCGCGTGCTGAGACCGTGGAGAGCGTGGGCGAGGCTGCCGCAAGGGCGAGTGGCCCTCTGCCCCACCAACACCTCAGCGCTTGTCACTCCTTCGTGCGAAACTCTCCCAGCAACCGCCGCCAGAACCAGCAGCAGAACCAACAGGAACAATCCAATCTGCCAACGCCGCCGCCTTCACCGCCCACCCAGCCCGACGCCATCTTTGGAGAACAATCAGGTAGGATGGTGAAATTCAGACACAGATGTGCTGCAGGAGGGCCCAAAATTGTGTCAGTTGGTAATGATTGGAGTCAACTTTATTGCACCAAATCACACAAATATGTAACACTACCATAGGAGAGGGGAGGGGATGAAGATTTGGCCACAACTTGAGCCACAAATATGACGGATGGACCAACGTGGCATGTCGATTATTTTCGGTTGATTTTTTTATTATCTGGTTTACTGTATGATATCCAATTGGTCTGTAATTGCCGATAATTATCGGCCACCGATATTATTGTGCATCCCTGAACAAAAATGTATGTTGTTTGGAAACGTGTAATGGCTGAATGATGAATATGAATATGAAAGAAACGTGAGTAGTTCTGCCCAATCAGAACTACCAATAATGAAGGACACCAAAGCCCAAGAGTTACCACAGCGACACCTTGTAACGGTTTCCTGTTTTAAGCATGAAAATTCCCAATGTACCACCTGGCGGGTTTCTCTCGGGACCGCCGGGCGGTCCGCATGCCACGCTTTGAAACCCCCAGGTGCTAATTGTTGCCACTTTGCGATTGCTCTTCCGCGCCTCGTCATTCCCACGTACTCAAGTTGAGTTGAAAGGTGTTTGTGCGTCGATTGACGTACGTCGTTGACGCAAGCGGAAGCCAAAAGTGCTCCGACCGGTTTGCCGAGCGGATATCGTTGACAGATGAAAACAAAAGTTGACACGTGCTTTCGATTTCTGCACGCCGCTCAAAAATGACATTTTATTCTTTAGATTTTTAATAATATGCAATAGTTAACAATTGATTGAGTGGTTGATTTTACAATGTTGTATTTAAAAAAAATTATCTGAGATAATTTGTTTAATTACTAATTATTTTTTTAATTAAATACTATGGACGAAAATGTACGTAATGACTAACATCATTTTGAATAAAATTACTTGATTTAAATAATGTTCTTACTGACCCACATTGTCTGACCATTTCTGTAACAAGTACATTTTTTGTGACTTGTACTAATCGTTTGTATTAAAAAAAAAAAAAAAAGGTCAATTATTATTATTATTTTTTTTTTCAAGAACATGAATTCCAATAAGGCAAGAATGGAAACTTGGGGAGTTTTATTTATTTATTTGCATCTTGAGGAGTGACTTATTGGATGGCTCAGCTGGTTCTGTGGGAAGAAAAGCCCCTCCAATGCAGCTCTTCTCCCTTCCTGCCTCCCTCCCTCCCTTCTCTGTGCTGCATCTCAGCCGTGGGGCATGTCGAGACTTGTCCTGCACATGCACTCACGCCAGCCGCCTGCATTTCCTGCTACTTCACACAAAATCCAAATAAACACAAATAAACATTGCACAATTTTTCCTCAAAAACTTTATATTTAGGAGCTTTTGGGTGAATTAAGTTTAGTTAAAATGTAGTTTTAGGTAAAGCCAACAAAACAATTTCATCTTTTTCACGATTCAATCCCTGCTGTTAAACTTTCAATTTCGGGCATTTTGGTTCGTCAAACTTAATGTTGTCAATGAGTCATAAATTCTGGACAAGCCTGTCAGTGATTAAAGTTAGTTGGTGAGTTGTCCAATCAGAGTGCAGTATCCGGCTCGACTGCCAATCAAGACCAAGCATGCTGTCAGTCTTCCAGTTGCCTTGGCAACAAGCCCTTTCTCATTTGGTTTTGTTTTGTTTTGTTTGTTTTCCTCCCGTCTAGTCACCTTCCGCTAATCCTCCTGTCTCAAAAAGCCAGTCGGGTTACCAGGGGGATCGTTTCCATGGCAACCGAGCAGAACCACAAAGAAAACTAATCTTAAGTCAAAAAATAAAAAATAACTCTTAACTCCCTGTTTGTGACGTTTTTCTGTATAGACGGGCAGCAACGAGAGGAGGCGGCCCGCCGGCGCGGCCCCCTGCCGGACCTGCTGCCCCGGGATCAACGCCCGTTTGGGGGCGGGCCGCAGCCCAGAGGCGAGGCCACGCTGGAGGCGAGGCCCGTAGACACCGCCGCCGTGGCCCAGCATCTCCGGACCATCGGGGATCAATTCAACGCCTCCGTGCTGAGAGCGGTAAGATAGCTGCACATACGCGAACATCAACATGAAAACGCGAGCGCCGCGATATCGGGTCACGTAACGCGACGTGACAGTTTAGCTAGGCGCGATGACATCATGGCGTAACGTCCGAGCTTGCTGTCTTTGTGTGACGTATGGCGTCGCATGATAGTGACATCACAGCTGGGATCGTAGCCGACATCATAGTTCCGAGTGTGACATCACTGATCTGAGCGCTGCTGAGGTCCACTGATAAAAAGGTCAACGTAGGATAGGCGTGACTGGCTGCTGTGACCCCGCCTCTTTATTTTAACATCCATGTGACTTTTTATGAAGGACCAAAACTGCCAAAATTCAAAATAAATAAATAAATAAATGATTACAAGTGAATCATTAGAAAATTATACCCCAAAAAATAAATATAAATCTGTTTTTATTTTCACTTTTAGTAACTGATTTATTTAGTCATTTACTTAATTATTTAGCCATTTATATATCTTATTTATTTGGTTATTTATTTGCACGCTTAGGACCGCCGCCTCATTTGAATAACATTTCCACTTGGCAGTACGGCCCAAAACTGCCAAAATTCTAAGTAAATAAATGACTAAATAAATAGAAAAATAATTGACTAAATAATTAAATAAATAGATAAATGACTAATGAATAGACATGTCTAAATAACTATACGGCTAAATAAATAAATAAATGACTAAAAGTGAAAATAAAAACTGATTTATTTTCATTTATATTTATTTTTTAATGTAATTTTCAAATTATATATTTTTTTATATTCACTTTTAGTCATTTATTTATTTAGAATTTTGGCAGTTTTGGTCCTCCATAATTTTTAGGCTGACACATGGACTTTGTTGTTGTAAACATGTCACACGCAGCGTTTGTGGTCTTGACTTGTTATTGTGAATGAGCTCACTTTACTCTGAGCAAATGTTGAACTCCTGTGCTGCCTTTCTTATCTCGCCCCCCCCCCTCCCATCCCTCCTCACACTGGCTCGCGTGAGGACTTGTCAACAGACTCCTCACACCTCCTCCCCCCTCCCCACACACGCACACACAGGCTGCATGTCTGAGTGAGGCAGGCAATGACATCATCTTTGTTTACGTGCTCAAGGCTGTGTTGTACGTGCATATCGACATCTTTGAATGGCCTCTTTGCACGTGTGTGTATGTTATATGCGTATTTTGACTGACTTGTGCACACGCACACACAAATTATACACACTTGTGTTATTGGCCAAGTGTTTTTTTTTTGTGTCAAATTGTCTCAATTGATGTCCTTCAACTAGGTAGCTAATCAAGTTAGCATGTTAGCTGACTAGTATGTGTCTGCCTTCAGCACGGCGCCCCCCAATGGCAGGACTGGATCGACGCCGGCCGAGGCTTCCTCAACTTGGCGGCGCGCACCCTCAGCGCCCTCTACAGGCTGGCCTAGACATAGGCCCGGCTGGGTTACCACGGCAACCACTAGGCGGGTGCGAGGCGTCGGTGCGTCTGCTGGTTCGGACCGCAGGCGACACTTGCTGACCTTTTTTTGTTTTCTTTGGTCAACTGTGAAAATGGATCCAAAACCTTTAACCTTTGTCCATGCTAAAGCTAATGGCTAGCCAGTTCCGTTCAGTGAGCTTTTTTGAGCAAACGAGCTGATTTTCCTCCGTTTGAAATTGGTTTGGTTTCATCGCGTGACACATCCGGTGCCTTTTGTACTGACCAATTGCACACAAACACTTGGTCCTCCATGTTGCGACTTTCGAGAGTGTAAATATTTGTTAGCAATCCTCAACACGATGATGGTTAGAAACTAAATCCAGTGGATTTGAGATGCAAGTCACGCAAAGCATGATTTGATTTGAGACCCGAAAAGGTATTTCACGTTTTGAAATGATTGTCTAATAGGTAATTTATTTTTTGCAGTAGCTTATTTGTAGCCTTTTTTTCTATGATGTTTTTTTTTTGTTTTTTAATTTATTTTGTGTTCTGAACATTCCTGTTATGCATCACAAAACGGGAAGCCACAAATGTGTCAACCACGTGAGGCCGACATACGACAGGATTTGCCACTCAAAGAAATGTTGATGTACTTTTGCTCAAAGTGCACTTTTTACGTTCTGTTTTGTTTTTCAGCGATTGTTGACGTTTAGCATGTTTACTTGCTTTGGTACCTTTTGCTAGCCGCACGTTTGCTAATAATGTGCTCAGTTCCCGTTGGGCCGTCTTGTTAGCGGCCGGTCAACTGAACTCATCCAGTTGTTGTTGTTTTTTTTTGTTTTTTTTACTGTTGTAAAATTTGTACTGGAATTTTCTACTTTGTTCTTTTATATAATAAAGTTAATTCAATAAAGTTTCTGCTGTTTTTATTCACATACTGTACATAGCTTGCTCTCTAAAAGTATTGGAACAGTGATTGAAAGCCTTGCAACTGCTTATTTTTCACCTACAAGGATTTTTTTGTAATCCACCATTAATATGACATAACCTGTACATAATTGAAAAAAATATTCTCGACTAGGGAAGTGAAAAAAACAACTGAGATGTGGTTGCACAAGTGTGCACACCCTTATAACTGGCTGTGTTTGGAATGAACTAACCACATTGAAACTCATATTAAAGTAGATTAGACAAACACTTGCTCAAATTGAACGTGCCTTTGATTGCCTGCAGAAAGCTTCCACAGCATCAGAGCGATCTCATATAACGTATCAGTCAACGACAAAAGAATTCCCAAGGGCTTAATCAGACTTTAAATGGAGTCAGGTGATAGAAACTGACAAAACGACTGAAAAACAAATCTATATTTGCTTTGTAACGTACATTACAGCCAATTTTGACTTGACCCATTTCGAGGAGGCCCGAGCCAAGCAGCCAATGAGGGCGGCCTCAATAAGAGCACCAGATAAAGTAGTTTCATTACATGTTTTTAATTGGCTGACAGCGATGGCGTCCCAGCGGAGGAATCCACGTGTAATTGCTCTTCTTGATCCATTTCACGCTCATGAATGGGAGCAACATGAAATGTCTCTTGGGTTTTTGTTTTAGCAGGTCCATCATGGCCACTCGCACAGCCACACTGACCCACTGCGGCAGGGCCACAGTCATCAGTTGAAACCAACTGCAATGAACAAAGGCTCATCTCGCATTTACTCATCTAAAAAGCCTGGTACACATATAAGTGTTTTTCAAATCTTAAAAGATTTTATATCTTTGTCAGATGCCACACATAAAGATAAAATAAAAATAAAAATGGGCATTTAACAGCTTTGGTCGTCTTCTGTGTAAGGTGCACAGATAATCTCATCACAGCTCCCTCACAAACTCCAAGATTATCATCTCAACACTGGTCAAGATTTCAGTACCCCGTGAGAGACCTCTCACGTGATTATACGTGATCTCATCAAAACCGGAAGCGGGGGAAAAAAAAAACAACTGAAACAACTTGGAAAGGACGAGACACACCATGGAAGACAACACCTGCGACGAACTGGAAGTAATGATGGTGGTTTGCGGACTACTTCTCCCACGAGCTGGTCCCCCATGTCAGAGGTCCACCGGACTTTGTGCTTCTGGTCGGACATGCTTTCCGATATGCTTGTTGTTTTTGTATACGCGCACTTCCGTCTTTTTCAGTTAGGGTCGCCTCTTGATTGGCTACATTCCGTTTGACGTCACCGTTGTTGACGCAGGCGCACCTCGGCGTCTCCACCGACGTTAAGATTTTTGTCGTAAATATTGAACATGTTCATTATTTAAGATTTTGGACCCATTAGCGGGACAAATCCACTCTTAACACATCTCACATATAAAGATAATCTTATAAGACAAAAGATTGTTGGGCGTTTGACGTCCTTGGTCGGGAAGGGGCAATATCGGGACAAAAACAGCCCGACTCTCTTTAAGTGTGAACCAGGCTTTAGCAAGACCCAAAAGGGGCCAAGACGTGGTGGCAACTAGAACGTGGAAAGGGGACAGACTGGGAATCAAACCTTGTGGTTTGTAGAAGACATTTTCCTCACAGGTGCAGTATGTTAAAAAAAATGTTTGGTTGAGTTATTCTTTGCGCAATTTAGCTAAACATCCTGGCTAGCTTGCTAACATCAGCGTTTGTGGCAGCTGGTGGAACTTTTCTCCAGCTAACTTTTTCTTTTTTTTTTTTTTTTGCTTCTTGACACAATTTCAAACTTAGGCAGTAGATAAGAAGGTTAAACTCATCTCACATGCTTCCCTCTGCTAATG
Source organism: Festucalex cinctus (assembly GCF_051991245.1). NCBI lineage: Eukaryota > Metazoa > Chordata > Actinopteri > Syngnathiformes > Syngnathidae > Festucalex > Festucalex cinctus. The sequence goes on from NC_135423.1 coordinate 386,371, forward strand.
ACAGAAGTATTTGCAGTGCTATCCCAAAAGTCGACGGCGGTGTGGAATCTTGGTGGAAAGGTCAATGACTTTCAGTTTCTCATTCACAGTTCAAACCTCACGTGAGAAGTTGATGAATTGCTTTGAGACTGTTGAAAAGACCTGTGAGGATTCCAGGGTGAGGACCCAAATAGCAAGAGGGTTGACCACAGTCTCCCCGGGGACACATTTGAGCTAATTAGAATAGAAATAGCAAAGGGGTTAAAAGGCTCAAAATTGGGTTGCTTTTAGGTTCTTTGATGCAATAATCTGTCCATGGACGTCTTGTTAAATGTGACATTTGACAGGTGATAATGTTGCATTGATTTCATAGCCAAGTGGCTTTTATTTAATTGTATTATCACGATTGGAAAAGAGAAATGATTGTGCACAATTGCGATGCCCTTATTTGGCGTGTGAGTGAAATGGCAAGCAAGCTCCGCCCACAGTGCTGGATTGAGTGAAAAAGGCCACAGCCGCCTCCCTCTCGTCCCATCACACTCACAGAGAACCGCCGCACGCTTCATTTCCTGTCGAGGTAGGAAATATTTGCTGCTCTTGTTTTCTTCTTTTAAAAAAAAAAAAAGCATCCTTTGGAAAACTGGAAAGTGGCATTTTCAGCCAGGAAATCAGTAGTTTCATTTACGTGCTTTATTTTTTGAACGTTCATTTAATATTTGATATATGTATTAAAATCAGTGTTATCAATTTAATGCATTTTAAAACAAAAATGTTTAATCATTGCTCCTGTTGCTTTTGAGACGTTTTAGACTTTGAATTTTTTTTAAATGCATGTATTTAATATTGTTTTAATTTTGTAAAGCAATGTCAGGAAAAATGTATTCAATATTTATATAAAGTATAATAGACACTCATTTTTAAAAAATATATATATTTGTTTAACCCAAACTTTCTTGAATAAGGGGGGATAAACCACCAATAAAAAAAGCATTTTTTAGCCCAAAAATATTAGTTGGCTTAAAAAACAAAAAAAACAACAACACAATAATAATAATTTGGTAATGGGAAAAAAGAGAATCATAGGTGAATGGGGCGGGTGCCGCACTGCAAGTATGCAGGGGTCCACTGTATTTTTTGTTTTTTGTGAAAAAAAAAAAAAAAAAAAGATGTTTATTGGCTTTTTTGTTGCTGTTTTTAATTTTAAATTAATTTTGTTTGTAAAATGTACATTTTCATTTTTTGTAAAGTCTTATAAATATTAATGTTTATCAGTTTCTCGTTGCTGCTTTTGATTTTTTTTTTAAGTTTCCTTCTGTAAAATATAGGTCAACCTTTTTTTAAAACAATACATTTCATTTAAAAACTTTGTACATTTATTTTTGATTTTTTTGTAAAAGGTAAAAAATCATTTTAAAATATTGCATTTTTGTCTGTTTTTATTGAGTGAAAGCTGGAAACCATATTTGATAGTAAGTTAAAATTGTTGCCATAAACGTCACTATCCATAATGAAAATTGTTGCATCATCATCATCATGAAATATGAGAAGTATATTGACGTACTGGAGACCTTTTATATGAAACACCTTTTTAAACACTTCGCCATTCAGTAATTTTGTGACTTGTCTTTCCGGGTAAAAACTCAGTGGCGCCCTCTTTTGAAGGTCGCACAGTTCCCCAACATGACGCAGCAATTCGCCACCCTGTCGGAGGCTCAGAAGAAAGAACTCCACGAGACGGCCATGCGCATCGTGTCTCCGGGGAAGGGCATCCTGGCTGCCGATGAGTCAGTGGGTACGAACACAACTCGACCCACTCAAAACTACAACATGAAAACACGAGCAAACCTTTCAATGGGGAAAAAACGTATTTGTTTGAATACTACGTGAGCGTTGATGTTTTTGGCAGGCAGCATGGCCAAGCGTCTGGCCCAGGTGGGCGTGGAGAACAGCGAGGAGAACCGCCGCCAGTTGCGTCAAATCCTGTTCAGCGCCGACGAGCGCGTCAACGGCTGCATCGGCGGCGTCATCTTCTTCCACGAGACGCTCTACCAGCACTCGGACGCAGGCGTCGGCTTTGTCAAGACGATCCGAGATAAAGGCATCCTGGTTGGCGTCAAGGTGCTCACAATTTGGGCTTCGGCTAGGACAGGCCTCAGGAACCAGTTGCCACCTGACGGACTTTTTTTTTTGGAGTGCTAAATTAAATGTAGTAAGACTTTTTTTTTTTTTTTTTTCCCTATGAAATCTTGCTGTCGACTGAAGATGACATCATCAGGTGAGCTGTGATTGGTCGTTACCTGAGCAACTGTGACGTCGTCTTCAGTCGACAGCAAGTGGCAAAATGGCCGTCCCCTGAGATGGATCAAAACTGCTGGATTTTGCTGCTTAACTCACATTCCACGAACGCAATATTAACCAGAATACCATATTTAGACTGGTGAGGTCACAAATAACATGATTGTCAAAAAAACTTCTGCTTTAAAACTGCTGGGTCAAATGTAACCCAAATTGGGCGCAATAGCCTTGCGCAACTCCAAAAGGAATCAACATCAATAATTTCTACGCAATGCAATGTGTTGAGGATGTTGTCTTCTCTGGCTCAGGTTGACAAAGGTGTTGTTCCTCTGCCGGGAACCTGCGGCGAAACCACCACCCAGGGTGAGTCGCAGAAATGCAGCAGACGGTCGCGTGTACGCTGCATTTCCCGCATCTGCGCTGTACGACTTCTCTTCCGTCTGGACTTGTAAGCAAGAAACAATAAGTGCGTTTGTCCGCAAGGTCTGGACGGCTTGGCCGAGCGCTGCGCCCAGTACAAAAAAGACGGCGCCTCCTTCGCCAAGTGGCGCTGCGTGCTGAAGATGAGTGACGCCAACCCGTCCCAGTTAGCCATCAGCGCCAACGCCAACGTCCTGGCTCGCTACTCCAGCATCTGCCAGCAGGCGAGTGTGACCACGAGTTGATCAAGCAGGCGCAATTTCAGCAGCCGGCAGGTGGCCCAAGTTACAAATCGGATGTTGCTTGAATTTAATGAACTTGAATAGTTTTGGCTATGGATACGTTTTCATGTTGTTACAAATCTACAATTCTAAGCCCACAAAATTGAACCGATCCACTTGAAAATGTTGAATTGTATGGAAATATGTATCCGCAATCATACGGAGAGACTGCTTATCCAGTCTTAACACAGCTTGGATCATACTTGGATCTCTTGCGAACCTTCTTTTTGTTGTCAAGGTCACGTGATACAACGTTGTCATTTTTGATTGGCTGCTACATCTGCGACTTGGGGTGGGAACGTCCGCATGCAATATGAGATAAAAGGCTCACGATATGACGAGACTATGGAGGACCAAACAAAAACTGCCGAAATTCGAAATAAATGACTAAAAATGAATATAAAAAAAATAATTTCTAAAAAAAAAATATATAACTGGAAATAAATCTGTTTTTATTTTCACTTTTAGCCATTTATTTATTTCTGTATTTATTTACGCGTGCCTTCTCCTCCAGCAAGGCATGGTGCCCATCATCGAACCCGAGCTCTTACCTGACGGAGATCACGACCTCAAGCGCTGCCAATACGTCACGGAGAAGGTTAGGCGACCAATCTCTCACATTTACAATTCAATCAAGCGAATATTCTTTTTGGACTTGAGGTGCTGACGGCGGTTTACCGAGCCATGTCGGAGCACCACGTGTACCTGGAGGGCACGCTGCTCAAACCCAACATGGTCACACCGGGACACGGCTGCGGCAAAAAGTACAGCCCGGAGGACGTGGCCATGGCAACGCTCACCGCCCTCCGCCGCACCGTTCCTCCGGCGGTGGCGGGTAAGTCGACCCCGACGCGTTTGCTTCCTGACCTGCAGACGCGGTCCGTCGCTCGTGCTTCCCGCTTGCTCCTCGTTTCCGCCAACGTCACCCGTCCTTAGGCGTGGCCTTCCTCTCGGGGGGCCAGAGCGAGGAGGAGGCGTCCGTGCACCTGAACGCCATCAACAACTGCCCCCTGGCCAAACCCTGGACCCTCACCTTCTCCTTCGGCCGCGCCCTGCAGGCCTCGGCGCTGAGGGCCTGGCGCGGACACAAGGAGAACGAGAAGGCCGCCACGGAGCACTTCATCAAGAGGGCCGAGGTCAGAGGGGGCAAAAGTTCACATCTTCCATGTCTTTCGGCTTGTCCTGCTACTGGTTAGCCCCAATGGTAACATGAATAGCACAGTCTGTTCCAAAAATTGCTCACCTGTGATGGAACACTGTCACTTACTAACAATTCAATCAGAAGAAGAATGATGTTTATTGATGTGTTTTAACCGAACATGGTGACGGTACACATTAATAATAATAATAATAATAACAATAATAATAATAAGAATAATGCATCAGATTTCTATAGCGCTTTTTTTAATGTACCAAATATTCTATATTCTGTTCAATAATAAAATTGTGTTCAGTGGGAAAAAAAAAACTGTTTTATTTAGCTGACTATTTAAAAAAAAAAACTAAAAAAAACATATTGGAGCTGGAATTTCGATACCTTAATAGTTTTGTCAGGCCACGAGAATCTAATAGATATCTGTGTAAAAACGTAGAAGTACTGTTTCAACTTCTGTACTGAAGTCTTGTGTACTCTACCATGAATAGCGAAAATCTGAACTTGACGCCCACACAGAGGTTTGTAATTGCCTAATAATGCCACAAGATGGCGGCAAAACACTTCAATCTATTAGACAATAAGGCCTGATGAAATGAAGCTCCTCCCCTCACTTCAACATAGTATGTTGACACCAGGTGGTGCTATATATACATACATATTGACATGGCAGTTCAGTTTTTGGCAAAGTAAGAGTATACGGTACAAAAATCTGTTTTTGAGTGTTGATAGTGGGGCAGAAAATGAAATCTTCAGGTGGAGGCTGCAGCTTTCTCCAAATGCACAATATTACAATATGGGAATTTTGAAAATTGTTGACGATGTTGTTGTTGATGTTGTGTGTGTCAGATCAACAGTCTGGCGTGTCGAGGAAAGTACAAGGGCGCCGACAACTACGCTGATTCTGCGCACGGCGTCTACGGATCCTGTTACTCGTACTGAACACGCTCATAAAGCTGAGACGCCGCCATCCACCTCCAAACGTGAATAGTCCACAAACGTGATATAGTCAGCGGATTTCACTTATTGTACCGCACAGCAAACTTACTTGAAATCCGAACATTGGCTTTCAATATTAATTTAATACCATAATGCTTGAAAGCAGAACCCAGACTAAAACCCAATTGAGTCATTATACCTCTTGAGACTCGAAACTTAGCTTGACGTGCAAACCTTAAATTGAAATGAATCCGTTGCAATGTTCCTGCAAAACCAACGTGTGCAAACTCTTTCTGAGACTTCATTCCAAATAAAAGTGTTCAGACAAAACCACATTCTTTGACGTTTTGCTTTGAGTGCAACTTCAAGTTCAACATTGCTTTCGACATCACTGAAGTGAGAAAAGCGTAGAAGAGTATGCTGTAGATTCCCATTAAAAGCCAAAAGCTACTATTAGCTTCTCCTCACACCAAATTCCTGGTAAATGAACGCAACACTACAACAATAAAACATTTGTATTTATTTATTTATTTTAAACTTAGCATAAACTGTTCTTAGTTCCTGAAAGAGGAGCTTAACTCACTCGCAATTGAGCAAATGAATGACACAATTTTGATTGAAACAAGATTAACGGAAAATTCTTGTGAGGAGTGAGCGGTTAAGAAAATGGATGGAAGTGGGAGCGCCCTCTGCTGGCAGTACAAAGACTGCACCAGCGGTCACAAGCTTTGTAAGACTGAAAACGGGGTACTGATAAATCCATAAAACTACCTTTTTGATACACAGTTAGATACCTTTGTATGTCATTCCTCGCAGTAATAAACAAATATATGTAGCACTTCTCTGTCACTGTTTGTGATCGCTTCTACAAAATCACAATGTCCCTGCATAGAGAGTGATTTTTCGCACCATATTAGTGACCCCTGGGCTCAGTCCAGTGGCCTGTCAAGTGGTGTTAACACATCCTCTGAGTATATCAGCAATAAATGTAAGGCACCTGTCCAAGAAAACAGGTACATAGCATATCTGCATGGGTACTAATAATATAGAAATACCATTTGGATATTATACCAAAGATAACTGATATTAGTTAAAAACTTGATGCAATATAAAAGAAGCAAATTACGAAATCAAAATGGGATAAAAGTGTAATAAAATCCACCAAGGCCAGAGGTTAATAGCTGACATTACAAAAATCCAAAAAAATCAAAAGAAATGAAATTCTAAATAATTAAAAATTTGTCTATATCACTGCCTAAGCACATCTTTTTAACTGCTTTTTTTCACAAATGTCGACTGAAAGGAAGTGCTTAAATCAAAAGGAAATGATATGAATTTTAAAAAATGAAATGACAAATCGAATCAATTATGAAAAATGAATAATAATAGCTAATAATTCATTTAAAGGGTACTCTTTTTAAAACAAAGAACATTGCCGCTACTGCCGGACTACTTTACGTTACGCGGATGTAGTTGCGTTTTTGAGCCACACCGGAAGTTGGGTGAGTGGCGGAGAGAGGCTGAGGCGAGGCAACAATTTGTAGTAACTCGTAAAGCGCAAAGTAAAACAAAACAACCGGACGGAGCGTGACCAACCTCTCATTCCTTGCGGTGAATTGAACGCCTTTTCTCCGCTAGAGGCGACGTATCCAGTGGGATTTGTATTTGATTTATTCTATTTATTCAAACCAGTTCAGCAGCAGCGAACTCGCCCCCATTCCCGAACGATGGCTGGCGTTGTGCGAGGCCCGGCGGGGAACAACGATTGCCGAATCTACGTGGGCAACCTCCCGCCTGATATCCGGACCAAAGACGTGGAGGAGGTCTTCTACAAGTACGGCACAATTCGAGACATCGACCTCAAAAACCGCAGAGGAGGACCGCCGTTCGCTTTTATTGAGTTCGAAGATCCGAGGTAAGACGCTACTGATTAGCTTAGCTTAGCTTAGCTTAGCTTAGCTTAGCCTGCTTCAGTCAGTAAACCGCCATTTTGTGGCTAAATGCTAACATTTTATTCGGCCCAGGCAACAGTTTGACTGGAATTTGACTACATTTTTGCGTATTGCGTTCTACTACTGCGTAAATGCCTAAATAATGTTTAACTTATTGACATGATATGATTATGTCCTCTTTCATCTAAAAAGTGCTTCAAACATCAAAGATCAAAGCGTATAAAGGGATGGAAGAATGTTGATTTGTTGTGCTTGTATTGTATTGGTGTTAATGTTTGATGCTACGTTATGTTTGTTTTTTGTGTTTCTGTAAAGCGCTTTGTGACAGCTCAAGCTCTTTGAAAGCGCTATAAAAATGACGTTGAGTTGAGATTATCCATAAAAGATACCAACATGTGTGATTAGAAATTGTGTTTGTCTTTGTGTTGATTCTCGGTCTCCATAGTAATGGTAATCGGTAAAAGGTTGAATTGAGGCATCTTTGCTCTTCCTCTTTGCTTTAGTTGTTTTAATATGTGTGACCGGCCGGCTCTGGCTTTCAAGTTTTGCTACTTGCATCTTTCAAGTATCTTAGGAAAAAGACATGAACCTGACATTTTCAGGAAGTGTTCAAATATCAATGGAAAGTCAATTCCAATAGCAGGCAAGGTCATCGTCCGAGATTTGAACCCTTGACACGTTTTGGAAGTTTGACCCCTTGAGATGAAATCAGCCTCAACTTTGAAGATCACATTTAGCTTACAATTTATGTTCTGAGGCATCAGCCAAAGTTTGCTTATTTTATTGTTGCTCCTTGTGGTATTTTCTTACTTAAATGAGGTCACATTACCACAGTGGGAAATTGATTTCATAATTTTGTCTCAATTAAAAGATTTGCCATTTTATGTGACCTGAGAAAAGTGCTTTATTAATAACTTATGGCTGTGATGTCGCAAAGGCTTTTGGTCGCATGAAGAAAATGTTTGTTTGTTTTTGTTATAATATTAGCAGAATTTGGGCCATTTACAAATAGGAAATTCTCCATGGGCATAATTGGGAATAAACCAGGAATCACTGTCTACATTTTTGTGTTACTAATATATGTGTGTGTGTGTGTTGTCTCACAATTGGGTTGAATTGATTCAAATCAATTTTCCAAATCAAATTGGTTTTGTTACGCCACCACCTTTACTTTTATCCAGTTTTTGGGTAACAATTTTCATTTCCCTTTTGTGTTTTGTGAGCTGAAATTTTCTGTTACAAGCAAGCAAGCTTCAGATGCGCCGTCGCTTGTGTGAAGCGAAAACGAAATGGAATTAAAGCAATGAAGGTACTGTAATGCACTCACATTTGGGCAGGAAGAGACATTTCATTTTTTTCAAGTTATGACAAAAAAAGATGTTTATAATTACGCTTGCATATACCACCTTTCCGGTATATTTCCCTCAATTCCCCGTTCACGCCCATCAATTCCCATGGAAAATTTCCATTTTGGATGATGACATATTTCCTCAATTTAACTTTCCATGGAAATGTTCCAGAAATGGTCCAACTTTCTGCAACCCACCCAACATTCCAAATGGACGAATACATGATTTGAATTCTTTCATTTCCATTGTGACCGTTTGGTGCGCAGGGACGCCGGCGATGCCGTCTACGGCCGGGACGGGTACGACTACGACGGCTACCGGCTGCGTGTCGAGTTCCCTCGCAGCGGCAGGGGGTCCAGAGGCGGCAGCTTCGGCGGGGCCGGCGGCGGCGCGGCCGCCAGGGGGCGATACGGGCCCCCATCCCGACGCTCGGAGTACAGGGTGGTTGTGTCGGGTAAGCATTGTCGTGCTTTGTTGGGTTTTAATTTTAGAACAGATTTGAAGGGCTTTGCTTTGAGATGAAAAGCAGCGTGTGTCTGTGAGACATTGACGAGTGGCAGAAGCACAAGGACGACCTCCACAAGCATTTGAGGCCAAACGACTTTGATGCTTGCAAAAAAACGCAGTGCGTATTGATGTGACAAAATCGTATCGGGATGAATATCTGAGAACAATTGGATGCGTACAGAACTGGAAATGGAATGATTGCAGGGGTTCAACTTGTGCCATTGTTGTCTTTTATAACACAGCACAGGCCTGGCGAGTAATTTTATAGTCTCATTTATTGTCATGCAAGTGCAGTAAGAAGCTTTCCGAGTAGTTGTCAATGTGTTGATTACCTCGAGAGGCCAACCCAGGCTTGAAGCGTAACATAGCGTGGCGACTCGGACTATTACAACACGAAAAAACGAGCCCAGAATAAATGGAACATGGCAACATAAGCCAAACAAAAGCTCCTTCGCGCTGAGCCAGACGGCATTCCGGACTCCGCCATCCAACGACTTGTTTAGCGTTTGCATTCCGACGCCTTTGAAAATACATCATCACGGCGGCCATCTTGTGTGTTCGTCAGGGCTCCCTCAGAGTGGCAGCTGGCAGGACCTGAAGGACCACATGCGCGAGGCGGGCGACGTGTGCTACGCCGACGTGTACCGGGACGGCACCGGCGTTGTAGAGTTTGTGCGCAAGGAAGACATGACCTATGCCGTCCGAAAGCTGGACAACTCCAAATTCCGCTCGCACGAGGTATGTTGTTAGCGCTTTGGCCTCTTGGCACTGTGGATTTGTGTGCGTGTGCCATGTGAGGTAAGTTGCCCTTCCCAGCCACGCCCCCCCAACCCACGAACACACACCACATCACCATCTGTACCTCAGCCTATAAAAATCTCCCCCCTCCCCCTTTCAAATCTGCACCCTTCCACCTACAATGTGCAGTTGTGTTGTGTGCCGCCAGGGAGAGACGTCGTACGTTCGCGTGAAATTAGACGGTCCCCGCAGCCCGAGTTACGGACGATCCCGCTCCCGCAGCCGCGGCAGCCGGAGCAGGAGCCGCAGCCGCACCCCCAGCCGCAGCCGCAGCCGCAGCGACTCCCGAGGACGCGGACGGGCGTCGCCACGCTACTCGCCGCGACACAGCTGCTCTCGATCCCGATCGCGCTCCTAGAAAATCTGCCGGCCTGGCGCCCTTTTTCAAGTCATGTCATGAGGGTTGCAAAGTTGTTTCCGGAAACATTTCCTGTAAATTTCCATGGGAAGTGAAGCCGAGGAATTTTTTTTTTTGGAAAAGGTATTGTCATCAAACTGACATGATAATGTTTTTGTTTTGTCATAAGCAGACATCCATGCAGAATGATACAATTCAGCGTTTCGACAGATTTCTAAAAACTTTTCACCAAGTTGTAAGAAATTTCTAGCCATTAAGAAAACAAAAAAAAGTAGTTAAATTTTACTCACCTCCCAACCAAACAATTAAGAATGGGGATACAACTTTGTACAATTTAAAACAAAAAACGGCCAATTCAAAAATGTGTTTTTATTTTGAGGCATCACAACATCTGCCCACCATTAGAGACTTTAGAAAGGGAGACGGAGAGTACTGAACCGCCCTCCGTCCCCTCTACACTGATTACAAGCAACCAGTCCCACAAATTCCCGTTTATTCCCATGGAAACTTTGCAAAAAAAAAAAAACAACCTGAATTTTGTAACACTAGATATAACCCCAACACCTTTTTTTTTTTTATCCGCTATTTTTCTGTCCTTGTTCAATAGATTAATTTGGTATGTAGTTGTACACCCCTTCCCTCCTTTTTCTTCCCCTTTTACCTTCTCCCACTAAAAATGTGCAAAAATGTTGCGGCACACAATGTTTTTGCAAGTTTTAGAAGGGGGAGAAAAAAAAGGCTTGTCATAGGATATTTGGACAGAGACGATTTAACGATATTTTACCTTGTGTCTTCCTTTAGACTTCAGAAGAGAAGGATTAAAGTGATTTGGAATAAAAACCCATTGTGGTGGAGCACATTTCATTTGTATGGTCATGATAGGACATCAAATGGAGGCCATGGTATGCTTCACATTCCGTCAATCATGTCTTTGCTTTGTTGTCGTGCATGTCATAGAATTGAAACGCGCAAAAAGTGGTGTGATGTAAATGTAACATCTTTGCTGTCATATGGAAATGAAAAATCTGACTTGATGCAACATGTTAGGGATTTTTTTGTTTTTTTTCCCCCCTCCTGCTCGCTCGCATTTTGTATTTTTTTTTTGCCCCCGATTTGTATACGTTCTGTTCTAACGGTCTGCCTCTGATTTTCTTCCTGGTATTTCAAGGTTTTGATTGGAGAGGAGTGGCTCAGTGGATCGCAATCCTTTGGAGCTGGATCGATTTTTAGCAAAGGGATTATAGGCAAGGATGGATGCTCGGGAACGGGATCAGTTTTCCAGGATTTCCCAACAAAATTTTCAGAACTAATTAACGGGGGACCTCCCGGAGCAACATTTTTCTTTATTTTATTTTTTTTATTTTGAAATAGCCTGCCACCTGCCTATCTTTTAACTTTTTCGGTGATAATGGCGAGAAAATTGATGAGCGCAAAACAGAGGACCAGGAAGTTGGATCAAAGGATGGAATCGTAGATGCCTGGTATGCGGGAAAATTTGGGGAGCGTTTCATATGGGGAACTAGTTTGAATGTTGATTTATTTGCTTAATCCTTTTTTTTTCTTCTAGCATTTTCAATAAAAACACCTTAGAAACAATTAAAAATGCCTCTGATTTTATTTGTGCCATAAGCTACTGTAGCAACAGTACAACTTCCTGAACTTCACAATATTCCTTTGTTTCCCGTTTTTCATGAGGGGACAAACTGATTAATCCAGGTGTGTCTGGGCATTGTCGTTTTGGTTGCTGCGTTCAGGCACACCTGGATTAATCAGCTCGTCCACTCATGAAAGAGGAAATGGAGTGTTATGGGTTGTTTTTTTAATTTATTTTTTTGTGTTATGGGCTTTATGCCACGGAAGAGGCGGGACTGTTTTCGCACATCTCAAACGCGTCTCGGTTTGAGACGTGTGGGCTGCGTCAAAATACTTGAGCTTCCAACTTTGTGCCCCTCAGTTGCGCGTTCGCAACCAGGACCGGAACCAAACTCGTGCAAAATCAAGGAAGCCGGAAGTCCCGCCTCTTCCGTGGCATATAGACCATCGAGTTGAGTGGATTTGTGCAAAGAGCCCATTGCGTTGGCAACAATGTATGGAGAAAAGAGCGAGCACACACATTGACAAGATGGTTTTAATTAAATGCATTTTTTGCAGCACAGTGTTAATATTGAATAGATCAAAGTGTAGATTTAACACAATTTAAGACAAAACAGGTTATGTGAAAATACTGCGTTTTTACGCCACGGGCGAATGTTGCATTATGGGAGGAAATAAGATGCCGGCATAGAGGGGCTGCTGGAAAACGCCTGCACAGCGCGGGGAGGCGGTGACTCTGGCCAATAGGAAGCCTCATCTTACAACGGAGGGGCGGGGCAGTCCAGCGGAAGAAGCGAGAGTGGAGCGCAAACGTACCTTTTTACAACAAGCTCATTGCGCTTAAAAAAAAAACCAAACAAAAAAAAAACTGAAAAGCAATTAGAAGCAAGAACATCTTGACAAACTTGCCCAGCTACAAAATTCACGTTTGAGACGCTTCGTTTCATTTCCTCTCATACGAAGGTAAGATCATATTTTGGTTTATTTGAAGGAATGGCCTGAAATTAATGGCTAGTTTAGTGTTTTGACGGTTTACTTAGAAAACGTGCAACTGGTGAGAAACGTGAATAATGTATGCTTGAAAATGGCGAACAAACGAACGTGCTTCTCTGCCGAATTGATTTGGCGAAGTGATGTCACTCGACCTGTATCAAGTTTCCCCAAGTCATGTCTGTGACGCGTTCAGAAAAATAAGTTCTCAAATCGGGTCTATTCTTAGCTCGGCTACATTGTAGTTCGGCCGTGCAAATCGTCTTGCGTTTGAATGCCATTTCTTGATTTGCGCTCCGTCACAACGTGCGTGCTTCTTCTTCCTCACGCAGGCTCCATCAGCCTCCTGCTCTTCTTCCTCATCCCTCGTCTTCGTCATGACTGACAGGAAGGCCGTCATCAAAAACGCAGACATGTCCGAGGACATGCAGCAGGACGCCGTGGACTGCGCCACGCAGGCCATGGAGAAGTACAACATCGAGAAGGACATCGCAGCCTACATCAAGAAGGTGACTGAAGGAAGGGACGCCGTTACTTGTCAACAAAGTCGAACCAAAAAAACAAACTATGCCTCCGTTACAGCAGCACACGGCGATTAAGAAAAGCCTTTTTCTATTTCGCATTGATCTGCATCAGTGCAGCACAACGCTGAATTTGGAGCTAGTTCTGTATGGATGATGCTTAACATCTGTCCCCTACAGTGGACATCTATTCAACAGTGTTTTTCTTCATTCGTTTTACAAGAAGACTCGTGCATTTCGGAGAAGGTTCACTGTAATTGATGCACACCAGTGGCACCAATGACTCGTTCATATAGAAGAAAATGTCTTAATTGCTGTACACTTGGACATGAATACTCATAAATATGGAAGAAAAGAGCTTTTGAACAGTTGTAGCCACCGTTGCTTATGTTGTTTGTTTTTTTTGTTTTTTGTCAGGAATTTGATAAGAAGTACAACCCCACTTGGCACTGCATTGTGGGTCGGAACTTCGGCAGCTACGTGACTCACGAGACCAAACATTTCATCTACTTCTACTTGGGCCAAGTCGCCATCTTGCTCTTCAAGTCGGGCTGAGACCTTTCTCCCAATCCCCCCCGGCCTTTTTTTTTTTTTCTGTTTTTGGTTATGGTTCCGCTCCTCGAAGATATCTAACGCATCTCCTTCTCCAATAATAATGACAACATAACGTAACGATGCAGCGCTGCATGGGCGACAACTTTATTTCGTTTCTACGTCTAAGTGAGATGACTTATCGGTTGCCAGTTCAACGCAACTCGCACTTTTTGTTATTAAATTCCGAGGTGGTGGCAAGTTTAAAATGGTGGCCCCCCGATTGCGTAACAAAGGAAGGCTGTCGAACGTCGCAGTTTTCATTTCACGTTTGATTAGCGTGGTTGTTGCAACATCATCACAACGATTATTGCTCATTTGTTTACATGGCAAAAAAAAAGAAAAAAAAGTTGAGGTTGTCGAACGTCATCATTGATGCCAATTTTCATCTCAGTTTCATTTGACGATTGTTGTTTAACATTCTGACACTTTTTTTTTTTTGGTTATATTTGGCAGAAGAAACTTTTTGTAGTTTCCCCGCAATGTGAAATAAGGACGTTGTCAAGCTCTTTTTTTTCCTTTCGTCTCCACAAACATCAGCGTTGTTGAATTAGCCTGTTGCAAGCCTCTTTACGTTTCCAAACAAATAGCACAATTACGTTCTCGTTCATTATGTATGCTAACAAAAAACAAATGCACGCTACATGTTGGACACGACCCAGAAGATTATTTTCCGTTTAAAACGTCTGCTGCTAGCTTGCGTCAGGTGCTCGTGCTCTTAACATTATGCCTCATTTTCGTTGTGTCTGCAAAAAAAAAGAAGCATTTTGACTTTGTATGTTCCGTCGTATCCGAATTCCGACTCGTCCGCTACAATGCTAACACAAGCTAACTGTTAGCTCTGACTGTGATTTTCTTTTCCAAAGGGGAAGTCTTCCTGTTGTTGTCGTCACTGTTGTAAATATTGGAGCTGCTCCTCGCACAAAAGCGCATCCGGCTTGAGAACAGTCAGTTGCTCGTCTATATTTACAGTTGGCTGTTGCTAAAAACCAAAACAGCATAGAAAACTCAAGGAAATAAAAATAATTGTTGACTAATAAACTGGCCTATTGTGTTGTTGCACTGAAGCTGGCAATTATTATCATTTTTTTTATTATTATTTATTTATTTATTTATTTATTTTAGCTCAGAATAGCAAATGAGGATGATATAGACTCTATATCATCCTTTAAAAAAAATAAATACAAATGTGAATGTCGCAGAAAATCCCCATTTTAGCCAGTTATGTTAATTAAGCCTGAATCCCATTGAGGGGCGAAGGTAGCGAATGCTCGCTTCTGACGGGATTTGTTCAAGGTTTGAAACTTTCGCCTAATGTTGAAATATGGGGGAAAAAAACCAAAACATTTAAACTTTAGGTGAACATTTGCGAAGTTAAACGAACCCTGATACGGATTTAAAGTGTAGCTTAGCTTCTCGTGGTCTGCCTTAGCATAGCAATGCAAACAAGACCATTGTTTCATATGTGGATGATTAGCAACTCGTATAGATTAGTAAAAAGTCCAAATATTTGACTTAGCATAGCTTATCCTTTCACTCAAGTGAACAGCTAGCGAGTTGTTAAAAATTGCCGATTAAAATTCTTTACAATCAAAATGATTATAGTCACATCTTGTAAAAATACGAAATAATAATACGTGACACCGGAACGCAAACTGTACAATATGCGAGAAAACGACGAGGTTGGCGAAATTCGCTGGGATGCGAGACCCAACCGAGCCTCAAAAACGGGATGATACTTTGTTGTTGCTGTTAGCTTAGCATAGTCTAGCGAGGCTATTGCTAACCAAAGAGAGATATGAGATGTCTTTCTTTTTGTAAGCCAACAAACCCGGACGTTTGTGGACGTTAGCCAGCTAGCCTATCTTATGATATATTGCAAAAAAATAGGCTTTAAATCTTCCAAATGTTTGTTTACCACTTAATAGTTAACATTATAGTCTGTCTTAGTATAGTCTTTCCCTTGGATTAAAAAGAAAAATATCTTTTTCAGGACTTGCAACCAATAGTTCTTAGCAATAGTACTTTTTCTATTGGAAACTAATACTTATTGATCGCTTATTAGCCTTTGCTGGGCTGCTCATCATCCAAATGACCGATTTCTGAGTTCCCGACCAGTTTCCAGAAAACATTCCAACAAGCAAGTCAAGGACGACAGTGGGCCTATTTGAGTACAACAAATGAGTGAAAGTGTCAATGCGAGACAAAATGTCAAGTTAAAACAAATGCCGACGCAAGTGTGGCTTGAAAACGGCAAATTGCATCAATTAACTCGTCAGTATGTTGTTTACTTGCAGAAGCATTACTGACAATCAGGAGCACAAATGATTCATTTTTCTTTTATTTATTGTTTTAAAACCAAAATGTCATCTTAATCATGAAACTTAAAAAAAAAAAAAAAAAAAAAAGACGTGTTGGTTTGGTTTGAATGTTGTAATTCTTGAAAAGTAAAACTTGCTTCTCATATTGTTAAAACTTAAATACAAACGTATACTTTTTTAAAATGTAGTTTTAAATTTGACTTGTCTTTTAATATAGTTTTTTTTTGTGACGTGACACTGAAAAATACTACTTTAATCTCGAAACAAAAAAAGTGTGTGGGGAATAGTCTATCGATGCAGCTCTGGATTCTGACCACAAGAGGGCAGCTTTGTCCTTCGCCCACTAATTCAGGAGTCCTTTTGCACCAAAGTGTAGTGAGACGTTACGCATTCATTTGTAAATAAAGACACTCTGAGGGCCACATAGTTTTTCAAAATGGTTTAAAAAAAAAAAAGTGTCGTGGATATTAAAAAATGTCTTTTAGTAAATGCACGTCTTTCTTAAAATAATATGCTACCATAAAAATAAAACATACTTGACTACATTAATTAGTGACTAATGCACAACTTTCACATCATAAGTATAGACGAATTTTTTATTTTTTTTTTGACTAGCTGTCCACTCTCATGAGGATTTTTGCAGTGGCTAGCACATTATTGATAGTTCGTTATGCTTGACAGACTTCATCCAAACCCCCTCAAAGGTTAATGGACGCCCTATTAGAAGTTAATAGGCGATGATCGTATCACAAAGTATGTATGTGTGTTTTTGTCCTTGTGTGGAGGGCACCCAGAGGAGTTTGCGGGGGGGGTCATGCCTCATAAATGACGGCCTCCCTTTCGCCGGTGTGCTTTGCTGCACATTTTGGAGCAAGGCGGTTTCGCTCATGTGCCATTAGGCGCCTTCATGGAACCGTTCAACACATTAGGAAGGAAACAAAGAAAAGATTGGAAGACATTTGCATTGTCGCGATATCTTGTTGACTTTTCATTGTCGCGATATCTTGTTGACTTTTCATTGTCACTCAGACAACAAAACACATTTGATGGGTCATTCCGGAACGAGAGGACAATTTTGGTACCAACATCTTTTGGAAAAACAAATCATTTATTTGCTATTTTTTTTGTTATGGTTAAAAAAAAAATGCTAATAAACCATCATACCATCAGCACAATAATCACTAGTACACTTTTGATGAACTATTTTATTGGGCATATTCTGAATTTTGCCCACAGTTTAAAAAAAAAACAACAAATTCCCTCCCAGCCATTTTCAGTGAAGCAACATCTTAGCTCCCGACTAGAACCTTTAAAAAGACATTTTGCAACTCGTTTCATTTCTGCTGAGTCATGGAACACATTTTTCTCTCCTTCAAGAAGGTTCTAAAGATGATTTTCGGAACAGAGCGACAATCGAATCCAAACTCGTCAGTGTGTTAAATGTAACACGTTGACACTCAAAAAGCCTCTGAGCATTTTCCTTCAAATTTCAAAAGGAGAACAAAAAAGAAAATCCATCTAACGGCCATTTTCAAGCAGATTTCCAATCAAGCAATCAGAAATGCGTAACTTGGCGGCGGTGGCGACTTGTTGCCAACGTTGTGTGGGCCTCTCGTAAAGCTTTACGACTTGATGTTAGCCGACATCACATGCCTGCCCGCGGCGCCGCCATCGCTCGGGAGATAAGAACGCAATGTCACCCAAAACGTGACGTCGGAACCGCTCAACGAGCTTTTCAAATTAATTGAAAGAAAACAAACTCTTTTCTCTTGACATTGTTGGAGGAGAGGTGTTGATTTTTCTGGCATGTAGATTGTAGAAGTAGATGGAGTCATATTCTTTATCCTCTGCAAAGAACGTAACCCGCCTACTGCCCAAAGACAGCTGCGATGGGCTCCACATCATTTCTCTTTCAATTGACTTCATAAACATTCAGCTGTTAGCATTCCCATGAAATTTCTTCAGAAATGATACTTTGCTTCCTTTTTTCCCCACCTAATTATTTATACTTCACCTCAAGTACCAAGTGTGACTACTTTTTCTGCATCTGCGTGCTCGTATAAATGATGCGTTTCTGATAAGTGGATGATTTCATCCTTGACAGCAGCGGGATTACGAGTAGATGAGATTAAGAAATCTTTTGTTTGACCGAGCGAGAGGAAAACTTGAGGTCGTTTTCTTGACTTGCAACACGACAGAAAAAAAAAAAGAAAAGAAAAAAGAAAGCAAACGTGCTCTACGACGATGTGATGCAGCGGATTTGTTGACATGTTTGTCGAGTGTCACACGTCAGCTCCAACCATAAAAAGATGAAAGGAAGTCGTCTTTGTACTTTTGGACCTTCAGCCGGCTGTGTTGGGAACTGACTTCCTATCCGCTATACGCTGCATTCGAGAACGGTCGGATATATTCAAGTTGGTTTTTCAGTTCCGACCTGAAAACGTTCGAGGCGAACAACCAAAATGGCGGAGATTTTTATTTTGGTTCTTAAAACTCCTTTTGACCTCCAGCAAACTTGCTTTCTCGTCATTTGGCTACATTTATTGTTTTCATCTTATTTCATAAGCATTCCATACAATTAAAAAGTATCATTTCTTGCAGTCCGTCGGTGAAGTCGGGGTCCTTCTTTTTTCCCCCCCCCCAACTTCGCAAGTGGAATTTCTGAGGTCAAGGGGGCGTTCCCGTACACACTTCCTGGTTTGAAATGGGGAAAAGTCCCACTTCCCACCATCCTCAAATGCAGCATTTTTGGGAGGCGGATTTATTCCATAACTACGCTTGTAACTCAAATCATTTCTATCTCAAATTAGTTACTTCATTTTAGCTATGTATCTTTTTTTTTTTTTTAGGCCTGAGTTTGAAATAATCACTGGGATTGAAAAAAAAGAAGAAGAATCTCAAAACTCAAGAAGAGCGTCGCAGGTGTTGTCAGACAGGTAAATGATGGTCAATAGATGTGCCATAAAAGTGACGTTTTTTTTTTTTTTTTATTGCTTTTTAGTCTGTCCCTGACTCCAGTCAAGGTTTACTTAAAGACAAAAGGACACGGCAAGGGCAGGTTCGTGTCGGGAGGGTCACGCAGGGGGTAAGTCCCACAGGTAGGGGACACGGACGTGGACACGGACACGGACGGCGGGACTGCGCAGTCACCATCTTCTCAATCTCCAAACTGGATGCGCACGAGCGGTCCGAGCCAAGCAGCCTAATGACCCCCCAATTATCGTTTCTCTGTCCTCCACAAAGCAGCCGGTGTTGCGTAACCCTTCGCATTCTCACAACAAGTCTTCCCCACCAGCCCATAGCAACAAACGACACGCCAAGAAAAGAAAAGCGCTAATGGCTCGTTTGTCTTCAAGTCGTTTTGGGAAAATTCTGCCACAAAAACGTCTCAAGAAAGATTTCCATTTTGGTTTCCGGCAGCCATTTTAGCATAACACCCATTTAGGAGCGTGAAATTGAATGAAAGTTTAGTGAATGGAGTCCCTGATATATAGAAAAAACAAACAAACAAAAAGCTTCCCCACCTCGAGCCAAAGCGAGCAGCACGAATGCAGCGAGGACGGAAAGGTCAAACTTTTTTTGGGTTTGTTTTTCCTGGTTTGGGGCCTTAATGTGCTGCTGGGCCACTGGAAGATGCGCTTGTGAATGAATTTTCAGGGTGAGCAGAGGAGCGTGGAGGCTGACGGACAGAGTCCACTTGGGAGGGCTGAAATGTCGCACAGGTTTGCGTCCATCCCAGTAGGAAAGAAAAATAAAGACTATTCAGGAAGTGGACGGGTTCCGCGAACCACCTTTGCCACTGATGTAAAGGAATAAGAGTGACCACATTTTCGTCCATTTCAAACCTTGCTGCTGTAGAGCGCCTCGTTGTTGCGGTGTTGTTCCTGCTGCCATGCGCTCAATCTGTTCAGCATTTCAGGCTTTTGGGAAGCAACGACTGGGTAAAATTAAATACATTATTAATGCAATTTTTTTTGTGACTAATCAACTAACACGGTACTATTTTGCACATCAATTTTGTTAAAAACAACCCAAAAATTTGTAACGTTCAGTGCAAAACAACCTAAAAAATTGGGTAAATTTGTTTAAAAAAATCAAAAAACAAAAAATGGGTCTTCTAGTGCAAAACAACCCAAACACTTGGGGGGGAAGTCAACTCCCCATTTTTTTATTTTTATTTTTTTTTATTTTCGAGAGCTCAGAATTGTTCATTCGGTAGTCTTACCGATTCACTGTCTTATCATCATTGCTCTTTTTTTAATTTTTTTTTATTTTTTTACGTGTATGTGTGCGTGCAAATACAACCCCCATTTTTATTGATGTTTTTTAAAAACAAAACAAAACAATATGTTCTATGCAGCCCCACTGATCCAAATTCTGGTTAATATTGTGTTAATGGTATATGCAGCCATTTGCATCCATCTCAGGGGGCGGCCATTTTGTCACCTGCTGTTGACTCAAGATGACATCACAGTTGCTCAGTTAACAACCAATCACAGCGCAGCTTCAGAAAACAGGTGAGCTGTGATTGGTCATTGCCTGAGACTGAGCAACTGCGATGTGATCAAACGGACCCATTTTTGACCCAAATTGTATTTTGTTTGACTGATTATTTGGAGTGCTCCATCCAAAACCTCTTCCTGGCCCGCCGGTCGCCCTTTTCACGTCCATCGTCACCTTCCTCACCTTCATCATCTCCACATCCCAGAAAACAAAAAAGCCAAAGTGAACTTTGAGCGTTTAAAGAGTAACCGCCGCTGGAGCGCTTTGGAGCGATGAAGCCGGCGAACGTGAAGACGCCGCAAGCGGGACAGGACAGACGTTGCGCTCCACTGAGCGTCAAGTCGTTCGTCTTCACTCGCTCGTCAAATAATACATAACTGCGGCTTGCGCATTAGCTGACACAATTGGAAGGGTTCTGAAGCTGACGTGAATGGAAAAAACAAAAAAATGTTGATTCAAGAGGATTCGATTGATCAAAATCATGAAGGTTTGCTCCTTTTTTTTGGGTTTTATTTACATTTCAAACTACTACATTGAAATATGTAAATCATCAGTGATCGAAGATGTCATTTCCAAAATTCAACCTCCAGATTTGGCATAATCGAGAAATAAGATCAATTACAATAATTACAAGTATGAAAACCATCAGAAGAAAAGCGTTTGTGGCTTTGTTATTTTTCAACTTCCCAATATGCAAATTGAGCGGTGCCTCCCCTCGGACTTTGAGGTTGTGGGTTCAATTCCGGCCTGGCTCATACCAAAGACAAATAAAAATGTGGCCTGTTACTTCCCTGCTCGACACTCAGGTTATCCAAGAGTAAAAAAATAAATCAATACATAATAATACATATTTCTTTGAAGAAAATACTTGTATTTATTACAGCTTGCAAAAAGTCAATCGAACTCTTTTTCAAGTCCGCTGTGGTTGATATGAGAATATTATTTGCTTATTCTTCTAAATCTTACAGGTACATGTAAGTCCATTTTTTCTTGTTCTGTTGGCAGCTAATTTTTAAAGTGTATTTATGTTAACAAAAGTGCATATACTGTATAAGCAGTGGACATCTATATACAAGAAAGAACTATAGAGAGAGAAACGGTCAAACTTTTCTGCCACATTTTGAGCGGATGTTTACCTTTATGATCTACAATCATCTCCCTTTTTTAGCTTTGAATATTGACGATGACGACGCTTGCATCGATCTGCGTATTTATGACGAGGAGGAAATGTGCTGATTCCTCCGCGGTCAGGTTAAATATTAACCGGAAATAAAATTGAAAAAAAAAAGCAAAAAAACGAGGCTAGGCTACTATTGAGATAACCTGCTACTGCGTCTCGTCACACCAACGGCTGACGGCAAGAATAATCTGCACACGCTAAAGGTCACATTTTGCTGCTTATTGGACATTTTATGGGACCAAATAAAAAGAAATGCTTCACTCGTAAATTGAAGTGAGGCCGACAAATGTGTTACACACACTCAAAGAAGAAGCTCCAGGTAAACAAAACACAATCAGAATTTTAGGAAGAAACAAACAAATACAATTGAATTCAATCCATTAAAACTTCCTGTTTTGTCAATTTGAAGTTGTGTGCAGAGAAAAGAAGACGTTTCCAAATGAATACTTACGGATTGGAGGACGGTCGGAAGTCGGACATTTCCGAGTTGAAACCAGGAAGTGGCGGACGGGAACGCCCCGGAAATTCCGCTCGCGAAGTCGAAAAGAAAAAAAAAAAAAAAAAAGAGTCCGACTTCACCGGCGGACGACAATGTGACGTCACTCTGAAAGGCAAAACACAATTTACTCGAGTATAAAACTGGATGGCTTTTTTCATTCATAAATATTGGACAGAACTTGACATAAACGCAACGTACGTGACAGTATGCCGCAATCGCCCTGCATGAAATGATATTATTTAAATGTATGGAATGCTTATGAAATAAGATTACGTTTTCTGGAGGTCAAAATGAGTTTTGAAGAACAAAATAAAAAATCGCCTCCAACACTTTCAGGTCGGAACTGGGAAAATCAACTCGGATTTATCCGACTTCCGACCGTCCTCGAACGCAACATAAATCCAACTTTCTTTCCAATGTTGACATATAGGGGGCAGCACTCAACATTTTTCCTGTTTCATCAGCGCAACATTGGGCCAACGAGTCAGAAATGTGAACTTCAGTGACTCGGAAAAGTAAGTCACGCTTTAACTTGGCTGCACAAGAGTTTAACTCGACGTTAAGAATCATCTTTCACGTCATATTACAGATTTGATGTCTGACTGGACCAATACATTAAATGTAATCCTAGTTTGTTTCTTTTCTTTCAGGCAGCCGATCCAGCTTATGAAAGTGAAGATGATGAAAGTGCAAGCAATATGAGCCGGTATGATATGAATAAATGGCAAAATCTGAGGAAAATCCCAATTTGTGTGAAAAGTGTCCAATCGTTACCATTGAGATCACAAAGATATAAATCCAGATTTGATTGCAACCATAAAAAAAAAACCATGAAATGCAAAACAACAGGAATGGAGTTAGCCCACTCGAGTTCTCATCGATTCCAAAAAAAATAGACGTGATGGAAATTCAGACTTAGTTCACTCGATTATTGCAGTTCATGTATTTTTGTGTTGCTCGGATGAATGAAAATCGATTTTGCGTTTTAGCATTTACCACCCGTGACAATCGGATTGTTTGGAGCTTTTCTTTCCTCGCGTGCGTCTGGCGCTCATGTTTCGTTAGTTTTTTTTCTTTGTGAGAAAAGTGGTGACCTGCTGGGCTCCCTCGACCATTTCCCGTTGCGGGTTCACGGCGCGGCTCATTAATGCGGCGGCACGCACGCACGCCGTTAGCACCGCGCTAGCAGCCGCCACGGTTGGAATGTTCTGGACAAACATTGCACGCTAAAAAAGGCCCTTCAAATTCTATATGACAACATGTGACTTTCAATTTTCGGGTATTTTTCCATAATATTATGAAATATTCAATGTTGTTGTTGAGTATCGGCAAACTTTTGTACTCTTGGGCCACATTCGATTTTTATACTTCAAATGTGCGTGGACAGCACATAACACACTTTATTTTAAATGCTACATTTATTTGTTGTATTTTTGTAAATGTATTTTTATTTAATATCAATTCAGGAATAATTCATTCTCCTTTTTGAGTATTCGATGTTGAAAAAAAATTGTAATAAACAACTGAATAATGATCATAAATCTTAAATAAATACATAAACAAATCAATAAACACAAATAATCAATACATATAAATAATAATAGTAAACATTCAAAATATGTAATAAATGAATGAATAATGATCCCAATAAATAATAGCAATAATAATAATAATGATAGCTAAAAATCCAATGCACAGATCAATAATAACACGACATCCTAGAAAATACAATCATGTGACGTCATTGGATTGTGCGCGTGTTTGTTCCCTGCGGTGCACTAGGGGGCAGCAGTGAGTTCAGCCGCAGAACCCCCCAAAAAGCTTCTTGAGGTCCTAACAAAAGAGGACTGTATTTCAAAATTAGCACGAGCAAACAACTATGCAAAGTTTGAGCTGATGACAGTTTCAGCGGCTGCATGCAAATCTCAAACCTCACAAATTGGTTACCTAGCAACACATTTGAATGCTGCGCAGCTACTTGCATCGCGTATTTAACATCACATATTTAAACAGTTGAAAAAAAAGTGACTTGACCAGGGTCACAGCTGTCACACAAAGTTATATTATTAATTACGGGGGAATAAATGATAAAACACTTAAAAAACTGCATTCGATTTTCATTTATCTTTGCTCATTTTATTTCAAATGATGGTGCTTGCAAGATTTATTTCCAGTGCGAAATATAGCATGTAAGCTTGAGTAAATTTGAACCACCAACAAATGCATTTCTTCTTTTTCATTTGATTATTATTATTATTATTGTTACGTTTCATGGCAAAATGATTAGCGAAAAGACACGATTGAAATCTAAACGACCCGCTGACATTCTCAGTGGCTCGATTGTTCAGTGCGAGTCAGTTTGGTTTGAAGGGCGCGAGTGCAGGTGTACCTAATGTTGCGTCCCGCCTTAGCAGCTCGCCTGCCGCCTCGTCACGGCCAAAGCAAAGCGGCAACATGGCGGCGTGACAAAGTGCTTCTCGCTTCCATCCCTGAGTCAATATTGACCGGCGGCAGCGCGCAGGAGAGAGTGGCGGAGTTTGGAGGAAGCCGGGGCCAGTGGGGGGGGGGGCGTCCCGGTCGGCTTGATGGCGGTGCTATCATGCTAGCCCGGACAGAAAATAGCAACAAGTCAGTAGTTGGAAAAGAAAGTCTGTTCATTCCACAATCGTTGTGAACTAGCGCTACGCCGCAATCAACAGGCAGAATCTGCGCTACGTATTGTGGGTTATGCCTACATGGCGGCCATGAAGAAATTACACGGGCGGGACAGGAAGTCGGGCGTCTCGCATCAAGGTAAATCCACTATGTTTCAAAATAAAACCGTTTTTTGGGGCGGGAAGCTAGCTAGCTAGCTAGCTACACAGCATGACATGAGTCGGACATTTAAGACAAAAAAATAGCTCAGAATGAATTAAACATGACAAAACAAGACTATTTCAACACAAAGGGTACTTACTCATGGTAGAAGTCCCAGAAATAATGTCCAAAAAGCATATGGATGTGTCAACGGGCTATTGTTTACAAATGGACCATTCCAGTGTGACGTCATGTTGAAGTGCGCCCCTAGTGGTGGAGGGCAGGACGACAATGCGAGTGAATTAAAAAAAAAACAATCAGTGTGAGCTAGAAAATCGTTCAAACGGTTGATAAATCAGCAAGCAACGATATGGTGAACTTGTGCGCGCCGACGGATGCTTGAATCGCTCAAAGAACAACAAGATCGTTCTTTCGGCTGCCGGCAGCGATTCGAAGCCAGACGGAAGACAGTGAGGAGTAAAAAACGAGCACGGTGGCTAGCGTGAAACTACGACGCAACTTTTTTTTGTAGCTAGCGGCTCCAAACGACTGGTTTCAATGAGTCGCAGTAATGTAGTGTCCTACTCGGGACGTTTTTTGTGACACTTGACATATTTCCCACCGTTGAACGAAAAGGCTGGTCGAAAATCAAACTCTCTAGATTCATTTGTAATGGGATGTTTGCAGTGACGTCACCTGGAAGGGTCTATAGGACTCGATAACATGGTTGTTTTTGGGTGAACTCAAAAACAAACATCAAGCCTGCCATTTTAGTTTGGAGCGGCCATTTTAAGGTTATTTTGGCAAGTTCCAGGAGTACCTAAAAAAAAATAAAAAATAGGCAAAAGCCCCCCCAAAAAAGCAATCGAGCACGTACGTACTTTCTTGAGACATATTTTTCAGCGCCATGACTCAGAAAGTTCAAAGCTGACGCGACTGAAGAAAAGAAAAGAAAAGAAAAGAAAAGGTCAGGAAATGCTCAATCCTTTGACCAACTTTGAACAGAGCAAATACATGCAAGCCACTTTCAAGTTTTGGGCCCGATTCCAATCTGCACACACGCACACTTTGCTGTGTTGACAGAGCGCACACGTCTCCGAGATCGGTCGCCTCGGGGCGCAGCGTCGCCAAAGAGCACCGGCAGGTCATGTTTAGGATTCGGGAGGAGCGCTTGGATGGCGACCTCCTCCATCACTTTCCTCCAAAAAAAAAACTGGTACAGTCTGGTACAAGGTTATTATAGTTTGGGAATTTTTCGTTTACTTTTGATTTGGTTTTTAGTATAGATTTTTCAATGTAGTTAGTTTTAATTAGTTTTCAGGGTGGTTCTGTTAGTTTTTATCAGCTTTTGTTATTCCATGTTTAGTTTAGTTATAGTTTAAAAAGTGTGCATTATACGGAAGTGTATTGCATTCACTTGAAAAAAAGAAACTGTTTTTCTGACTAATTTTTTTTGGGGAGCTTTGGGTTTTTTTTAGTATATTTTTTCTGTTTTTCTGAATATTTTTTTTCTGTTTTACTGAATATTTTTTTTCCTGTCATAAATTTTTTTTAGAAAAAGAGAAAAAAAATTACTCCGAAAAACTAGAAGAAAATAATTATTCCAAAAAAAACTGAAAAAAAACTATTCCAAAAAATAAAAAATAAAAAAAATAATAGAAAAACAGGAAAAAAGTTACTCCAAAAACAAGAGGAAAAAAAATAGAAAGAAAACAGAAAGAAAAAAAATTATTCCAAAAAAACAGATTTTTTTTTTTTAGAAAAACAGGAAAAAAAATACTCCAAAAATCTAGAGGAATAAAATTATTCCAAAAAACAGAATTTTTTTTCCCAAAGAACAGGGAAAAAAATTTTGTGAATGTGAATGAATATTGATTGAACTTAACTGTATTCTAATGCTAATTGCTGCAAAATGGAAAACAATACAAATATTTTTCTTTTCCTGATGAAAGAAGAGATGCTAATTTTTTTCTTTTGGTCGGTTCCATCCATGTTTTTATGGCAATCAGACACAATATTATGTGGGCCTTGCAAAATGAGTCCAAATCCAGTCAAACAGCAAAATGGCTGAAAATGGCTGCCAGTCAATGAGGTCATCTAATTGTTCCTTCTGCCATCTTGTGACGAGCATTTAATTGGTGTACATAGATGAACACGGATGCATGATTTGGACTAAATACATCATTTTTCTTGGCAAATAAAAAATGAAAAAAGATGAAATTGGATCATTTGCCACGCCCGTGAGCTGATCTCCCATGATTGCTTTTCTGGAGACCTGATGATTAAATCTGGTGCGCTTGTCTGGGATCAAAGGCCCCGTGATGCAATCACAGAGCTTTATGGCACGTAACAAGATGGCCGCCGCGTGATTTGCATGATTAATTGGGTTTTTGTGCGATCTTGACACACGACGACGAGCGGCCGGGTCTTATCTTTGGACTTTTACGAGGCACGAATCTGTTCCCTGGCCGACACTCCCTGTTGTGCGGCTGCCGGAATGGACCAAAACTCTCCAAACACAAACTTTCTTTGCTTCCTGGAGGCAAGAAAGCAACAAAAAAAAACGTGTTCAAGTTGGATGATTAAAGGGGGAAAAAAAAAAAGTCCAGTTTGTTTCTGTTTTCATGAGCAACATCAATAAAGTTATTTTAGGCATTGATGACAATATTAAAAAAAAGAATCAACTGAATAATTAAATGATTCACACATCTTAAAATCGCTCAATACATTTAATAATTAAATAGATAAAAATCCACACCTATAAATTCATACAGAAAAGACAAATAATGTAAATAAATCTGCATAAAAATCCAAATATATAAATAAATAAATAAATCATATTTAAAATAGGAATAAAAAAAATCTTAAGTAGTCCCTAAATAAAAAGTAAATAAATAAAATACAACACGACATACATTTAAATCAAATTAAAAAAATGACGATTTTTATTATTTATAAATGAAGAATACATCCACATGTATGAATCAACCAATCAATTCATGTTAATAAAAATACCTAAATGAATTCACAGTATAAAAACAAACACATGAAATCCTGGCCCAAACTTCTGAGCTACTTTTGCATTTGTCCATGTTTAAGCGTTAGCGATTTCAAAAGATTCATTTCTCTCATTCATGGGAAATGAATTCCATGATTTGCTCCAACGGAGAAGTTATCAATCACAAAGCGAGGGCTGGGGTGGCGTCTTTGTCTGATACTGGCAGAGAGTTCAGGTTGAGGCTAAGGTCCGACTCAGCGTGCGGAACGCGACATGGCC
Organism: Festucalex cinctus; assembly: GCF_051991245.1. NCBI lineage: Eukaryota > Metazoa > Chordata > Actinopteri > Syngnathiformes > Syngnathidae > Festucalex > Festucalex cinctus. Next base: position 414,673 of record NC_135423.1, read on the forward strand.
GCCGCTTCCTGAATCTCACGCACACGCCGTGTAGCCCTTGCCCTTTGGAGCTGGCGGACGCTCCCAATGTTCCGCTCCGTGCACCCATGCGGCTCGTGAGCCGCATGGGTGCCAAAAAGGTGGCAAGAGGTCATTTGGAGCTCCACAAATTCACCTGGAAAATGGCTGATTCAAAACAATGGATGCATGTCTTCAGGTGAAGAAGACTCGTGAGCTTAGTTTTTATTATTATTATTATTATTATTATTATTATTATTATTATATTTATTATTTATTATTTATATATTATATTATGTATTTATATGTATTTATATTATTTTATTAGAATATGATTTTTTATTTATTTTTTATTATTTATTTTTTAAGTATTAATATTTTTTATTTTATTATATTATTTTTATGTATTATTTTTTTTAATTATATTATTATATTAGTATTATTTTATGATTAGTTTTGTCGTAGATTATCGTGGATTTATTACCTGAACAATATATCGATAATCACGGTATTGTCATATTTTGAGATAATTGTTATCATGCAGCTTGTATCGTATCGTATCGTATCGTATCGTATCGTATCGTATCGTATCGTGAGGTTCCCACCTCTACTTTTCAGACATGACTTCTTCAGACTTTTTTGATGATTATATTTGTGATAGACATTTCTACCAAATTTATGTAGCTCAGGGAAACAAAATTTTGGGGCTGAATTTTCAAAGAAAAAAAAAAAGTGGAAAGAGCCCTGCAAAAATCGAAAATGAGCCGAAAACAGGTGCTTCAAACTAAAATGGCAGACTTGCTGTGTCTTTTCAGGAATCGCTTCTTGAGACTTTTTGTGAGTCGACTTATCGTAGACATGCCAAATTTCTTGTTCCAACATCAAACTGGCTGAACTTTAAAAGGCGAGACCAAATCAATAGTGAAGCAACTTTTGTCATATTGAAAATGAGAAGACATTAAAAACTGCTCAAGTGAGTTTTGGGTCAAGCGAGGACACGCGTGGCGAGCAGTGGACGTTCCGAGGCTCGCTCCAGTGCGCAGGTCGCTTTCGCAACAGGGCGGGATGCTCCTCCGTGTACCCGATCAGCTTTTTGTTATGATTTGCTGTTAATGGTTGACGGATTTTTGACATTATGGACACTTGAGAAAGTGGCGCTTGCGTTTGTGTGCGTTTGTGTGCGTTTGTGTGCCATCCATTTCTTCTGACTGACCTCTTGGCCTCTGAGTCATGCTTAAAACACCAAATTTAACATTGAAGACAACAACAAATACTCTTAAAATATATTAAAAAAAAATCTGCCTTTACAAACAAATCAAACTGACCATACTTTACTTACTAATAATAACTAACTGATCAGATTTTTTAACAACCTAACCCTAAGAAGAACCAACCTAACCTAACCCAACCCTTTTTTTTTTCTTTTTTTTTTGGTACCGGTAGTCCTTACCTTAACTTTTACTCCTAACTATCCCAAACCTGAACTAATCATCACTTCACCTTTATTGAATAATTGAGTAATCACCTGCCCTCCATTTTGTTTTTTAATTTGGTAGATGAGTTGAGTTGAGTGGATATTATACACAAACAAAATTAGCCTATGCTAAACTGTTAGCAATTACAATTAGCATTAGCGCACTAGCGATTACCATGAAAGGTAAACAAACACAAACTAGAATTTCATTCACACCTACATCATATCTACATGAATGTAATAGTGTGTTAAAAGTCTCCTACAGACGACGATTCGTCAAGAGTTCAATCATGAGTAAACACAAGTGGAGCTCCGATAGCTACATTGAGCTCAATTAGCTTCCTGTTTACCGCGCGCGTTTGCAAAAACGGTCCGTGTAGAAACAAGGACGGTGGCACAAACGGCAGAGCTTCAAGGCAAACATTTTTAGTCAACCTATTTTTAAAGTCCATCCATCCATTTTCTTAACCGCTTATTCCTCACAAGGGTCGCAGGGGGTGCTGGAGCCTATCCCAGCCGGCAGTAGGCGGGGTTACACCCTCAACTGGTTGCCAGCCAATCGCAGTTTGTTTGTTTTTTTAAAGTCGACTTATCCGACTTGGTGGACTTTTTTTCCCCCAGCCCTAAACTAAACCGTATTTTGAAAACGGCTGTTAGCTTAATGTAAACGCGGGCTAACGGAAATTATCGTCAATGTTCCGATAATTAATAAGTCTTCAAACTACGGCTACTTTACGGCACTTCTCTGCTTTGGCGGGATTTGGAAAGACGACGTTGAACAATGCCATGATTAGCGAGTCTGCTTTTCGACATGACTCTATTTTTGACTAAATGACACTTATCAACTTTTTTGAGCTCACCGGGCATCCACGGCAATCACCACCTCGTCTGCGTTTCTGTTTTGTCTACGTTAGCCTGAAACGGGATTGCCAGATCTGCTGGGAATAACTTCTTCTTCTTCTTCTTCTTCTTCTTCTTCTTCTTCTTCTTCTTCTTCTTCTTCTTCTTCTTCTTCTTCTTCTTCTTCATCTTCTTCTTCTTCTTCTTCTTCTTCTTCTTCATCTTCTTCTTCTTCTTCTTCTTCTTCTTCTTCTTCTTCTTCTTCATCTTCTTCATCTTCATCTTCTTCATCTTCATCTTCTTCTTCTTCTTCTTCTTCTTCTTCTTCTTCTTCTTCTTGAGTTCCGCTACATCTCTACCAGTCCAGCTCCGTGCTGCCCACTGTGGCTCAACATGGTACTACACAAGTTCTGAATTCAGACTTGCCTGTGTATGCTCATCCAAAAAAAAAAAGAAAAGCAATCACCTAAAAATACAAAAGTGTGTTCTAGCAAGTGTCGACTGTATTTTTCTTTACAGCGGAGCGAAGGGCAGCTCAGGTGTGTGTACCTGCAATTTTATATCACAATAACAACAATAGGAGCAGATAAGCGAACGTGTCATCACGTCTTTGAAGTTGCAGGACAATCAAATTTGATTTTTTATTTTTTTTTGTTCAGCCACCATTGCTGGTGTTTACGTGCAAGTTGTCTACTTTAGCAGATAATTGACAAGTGCACGCTCTATTACTAATGATCAACCGTATTGATACTACATCCAGCAGCTGCTTATTAAATCTGTCTCTTCCTTTTTTTTGTTTGTTTGTTTGTCATGCAAACCAAAATTGAGGAATACAAGCGTAAAATAATGTTTGTTTCCATAGCAACTGCTGTTTGCATTTTATTGACCCGTGTATGACCTGCTTTGACATTTGACAGCATATCCAAAATAAATAAAATTTAAAAAATGTTATTTTGTCAATTTGGTGACTTTTCCTAAGAGGACCAAAAATATGATGTATTTTTTTAATTTGTACAAGTTCTATGAACTTTTTTTGTTGAAGGGGATGCTTGAAACAGTGTTGAGAACTGGATTTGTTTTTCCGCCACATTGGCACAGATTCCCACCAAAACATGACCCGAAAGGTCATGGGGGAATCTCGAAACTGTCAAAGAGTAACAACATTTTTAAATGGCAAAACTTTTATCCACACGCACACACAAAATTCAACCTTTTTTTTTTCATTGTCATAATTTTGTCTAAATTGTGTTTAGTTTTGTTTCATGTTATTATTATCATGTCACTGTTTTGGTAGCTTTGTGTCCATGTTGTAGTGAGTTTTCTTATTATTTTTGACAATATGGAATTGAGCCTTTTTAATGATTTTAAATCATGAAATATTTGGAGAGTACACTTTTGCTTCCCTCTTTGGTCCTCAACACTATAACAAACGTCCCCCCCCCCCCCCAAAAAAAAAGAACATCAATGTGAAACATTTTTAATCAACTTTTTTAATCGTAAAAATGTAATGCAACAGAATTTGCCATAAATATACTGTAAGAACTTTTTGTAATACAAAATATGATGAGGTTATTTAGGTGAAAGCCAATACGATGCTCGATATGATTGAACCTTCAAAAAAAACAACATTTATTTACATATGAAAAAAACTGTTAAAAGTGTAATGCAATGAAATTGCAGACGTGAACAAATGCAAAAAGCAGCACGAGGCCTCTTCAGACGATGTCGAGTTGCGAGCTTGCTGGCAAAAAGTGTCGCTGCATGTGCTCTCTCTTTTTATGGCTCACAATAAGCCGTCCAAAGTCCAGCAGAGTCTCTCTGATAAGCGGAACCAATAAAAGCGGCAGCAGCCTCGCAGTGTCAACACCTCCACCTCCTCCTCCTCCTTTTTTCTTCCTTTCCTTAATTCTTCTCCTCTTTCACCTTCTTCGCCGTCTTCTTCTTCTTCTTCTTCTTCTGTGCTTTCACGACCATGTGGCCCATCAGCCGGCCCACTCATTAGCATCTTTTATATCCCTTCAGACAGGCGGCAGCATCATGGCAAAGTAGATCCATCCTCCTCGCCTTCCAACAGGTGTCAGGCGGCCGGGAGAGCCCGAACGGAACTTGCGAAGAAAAGCTTCTTTTTTTTTTGTATTTTTTTTATTTTTTTGTTGCTTTTGATGTTTTCCAACATGGTGTCCAAGCTGACGTCCCTGCAGCAGGAGCTCCTGAGCGCCCTGCTGGACTCCGGGCTGACCAGGGAGGTCCTGATCCAGGCGCTGGACGACATGGACCCCAACCCGGCGGCCACCTTCGGGGTCAAGCTGGAGCGGCTGCAGCCGCCCACAAGCGACGCCAAGCCGGCCTTCCACGCGCTCAGCAACGGCCACGGCAACGGCAAAGCGGCCGCCAAGCTGTCCGGCGACGAGTGCTCGGAGGACGGCGACGACTACGACACGCCGCCCATCCTGAAGGAGCTGCAGGCGCTCAACACGGAGGAGGCCGCCGAGCAGCGCGCCGAGGTCGAGCGCATGTTGGCGTGAGTCGCTGCGTCGTCACCGCGATCGCGATCGCCTCCGATTCCGTTGCAATTCGGCGCAAAGCAAAATGGGCCGCCGAGCCAGTCTTTGACTCGGATTTGGATGTTTCCAAGTGACGAGATTTTTGATCAGCTTCAGCACGCTTGTTGTCATTACATTTCTTTTCTTTTATTTACTACAAAATGGCCAATAATAATCATCGGCGCTATTTAGTCAAACATTGCCCAACTCGTAAAGGAAATCGAAGAGACTGTTCAAAAGCAAACAAACGCAAAAAGTCCTACAAATCATAATAATAATAATAATAATGACAAAACTGAATTTGAAGACAGTGTTAGGGTTAAAAAAAAAAAAGTACAGTACAGTAAAAGGCTTCTAATCTATAAAACAACTACTGCATCTATACGACTAATATTTTTACATTTTCCACCTCGCAAGGGTAAAAAAGGAAGTTGAAGCGTTAGAAAATAATATGGCCTCGTTGCTACTTAGGCCGACTGCTCTTGCTGCTGCCGTTAGTAGACTACTATTAGTATAAGAAATTAATAACTCACGATATTAAAAAAAAAAAAAAAGTCCACTACGTCTACCAACTTGTTCTACAACATCTCATAAAATGAGAATAATTTGTAGACTTTCACCTCACAATAATTAAATAAAAGAAGTTAAGGAAAAGTATGTGAATAAAAAAAAGTATATATAAATACGCTACTATTATTAATAATAATAACAAAGAGTGTCTTATATATTTTCCACCGATCAAGGATGACAAGTTGGAAGCTGAAGAGAACATGTTAAGAAAATACTTGAAGTCTTACTACAAATTAATAACATGATCATTTCATCTTTCTACCGCGCAATGATAATGAAACAGATTGAATGCAAAATGAGGAAATAATTTAAAAAAACCGTACAGGCCTCACTTACCACCACCAAATGAGCCATGGAGAAATGTTACAAAAAAATGTACAGTAAGATATTAGTCCATAAAAAAGGTAATACATGAAAAAAAAAAACCACTTTTTTCTGGCATGTATGCATCTGAAAGAGAAATAAATCGGAGCAGCAGCAAGGCCGAAAACACGTGAAAGAAGCCAGCGAGCAACTGCCGACTTCTTATTAATTTTATTCTATAAATCATCAACTGGAAGATACACAGTGTCGCGATTAGGCTTCAATGGACATCAGGTTATTCATTGTCAAAAAAAAAAAAAGTTATAAACTAACATCTCTCACACTTCCACATTGGCAAAACAAACACACGCGCGTGCCTGATGGCGTTTTTTTTTTTTTTTTTTTTTAATAACTGATGAAAAAGTGGCAGACGAGTGACGTAATATATATTTTTTTTGTTCAATTAATTTCTTTGTTTTAATTCCGTGGCTCTTTCTCTTTATTGAAATGTTTTATATTGGAACGTGCCCGTTCACAAAATGGCTGACAGGTTGCAATGAAAAGTGAAAAGTCCATTTCAAACATTAGCTGCATGTGCAATTATTATTATTCATCATCATTATACTTATTACTACTGTATTACATATTTATAGTTAGTGCAAGTGATACATTTTTCAAATCAGGAAATTTCATGTGTTTCTCAATCTGATGCTTCTCTCTAAAGTCCAAAGTTTTCCACGCAGCACTTGAACGCACCTTTTGAAAATATTTACAGCAGCTTATTCAAGTTGCAGTGATAGGGTGGCCTCATTTTTTTTTTTTTTTGTGATATAGTTCCTCCAAACAGGCCACATGAGGGACGTTGTTATGATCTTAGTAATGAAAAAATTATGGATAATGAATTTCTCCAGAAATTGCACTTAGTCTAGTTCACATCATCATCATCATCATCAATAGGCAATCGTGTACATTTGAACACAGGAGCAACAATTCATACTGCGGTTTCATAATATGAACAAATCATAAATAAGAAAAAGCACGTTTTTGTAATCTGACTTTTTGTTATATCACTTCAACACAATATGTGAAGTACAGGAGGATCCCAATAAGGAACATCCTTTTATTGTTGTAAGCAATGAGCGACCAAATCGGCCGATTAATCGGGTGTCAGAATTTGATTCTGCCAGTCAGCCTCGGCCTCAAAAAATCCGCATGATCAACTCAAACTACTGAACTTCAAATCGTCAAACAACTCAAGTGCACCTGAGCAGCGATTCATTTGCGTACCACTAGAGGGTGCCCACGTACCACCGTCGGTACGCATGCTAGCCAAAAAAGTGCAGCGTGACGTCGTTTTTTGGCGTCGTTGCGGTGGCTGAGCTGAAATTGTTTGTTGTTGTTGTTGTTGTTGTCCGTAGGGAGGATCCGTGGCGCGCGGCCCGCATGATCAAAGGTTACATGCAGCAGCACAACATCCCGCAGCGCGAAGTGGTGGACGTCACCGGCCTCAACCAGTCGCACCTGTCGCAGCACCTCAACAAGGGCACGCCCATGAAGACGCAGAAGCGAGCCGCACTCTACACCTGGTACGTGCGCAAGCAGCGGGAGATCCTCAGACGTAAGTCACCGTCACCGGCACCGGCACCGTCACCGTCACCGTCACCGTCACCGTCACCGGCACCGGCACCGTCACCGTCACCGGCACCGTCACCGTCACCGTCACCGGCACCGTCACCGGCACCAGCACCGGCACCGGACGGACAGACGGACCGAATCAAATCAAATACACGCACACAAAAAATGAAAAACTTCATTTAGTCACTGTCGCTTACAGTATAAATTCCATATATTTACTATTATTTGTGCATTGTTTTATTGTCAATTTGAACATACAGTATATGTATTTGGTTTCATAGTTGTTATTATTATTATGAATATGATTATTTTGCTATAAACCTTGTTGCCACTTTTACTTCCTCGAAACATTGTTTTGATCATCTTCTCCGTTCTAAGAATAATATTTTTTAAAATATGTTCTCATTATTTGATTGGCTGCGATTGGCTGGCAACCAGTTGAGGGTGTAACCCCGCCTACTGCCCGAAGCCAGCTGGGATAGGCTCCAGCACCCCTCCCGTGACCCTTGTGAGGAGTAGGCGGTCAAGAAAAAGGGATGGATGAATTCAATTTCAGTTTTTATAATTGCAATATTCATAATATTAATTGTTTGTTCATATTTATAACACAAATATTTTCTTTATTAATAATTAGATATTTTTCTCATAAAAAAATCATATAATCTTATAAAATTGTCTTATGTTTTTAGTAGTGTATTTATTATATTTTTATTAATAGTATTAGTTGTATTCTTATTATTACTGGTTTTACTTATATTGTTTTAACACTTTCCACCAGTAATTATATAATTATAATTATATAATCTAATTAGAAATAATTATATCATTATATAATCTTATTTTTTTGTGAAAAATATTATTATTTTAATGTGCATATTTATTTTTATTTGCATGATTAGGAATGATATTCTTTTCAGTTTTCGCACTAATATCTTTGATTTCATTGAAATAATTGACACATATACACACGCATATGAATATTTCTTATTCTGAAGAAAATGATGTCATCTAATCGATAATGCATATATTTATTTATTTATTATGTTTCTCCTGTTTTATTGCTATAGTGTGCAAAAGTATTGGGCCACTATTTGCTTTTGGTGTATTCTCAGCAGCCACACAGTAAATATGCAGTGCAATTGACCTATACTGCAATATGCAATATTTGTATAACATTTATTGACAATCTGGATGATTTCCTTGAGGACGCGCACCCTCTTGGCTGTCCTCCATCAAACAGGAAGTAGCTGACTGCTCGTGCTAAGTGTAACGTGCAAATGTGGCTCAAGGGCCCGCCCCCGATCGCCCCCGACACGGTTAGAGGTCATAGGTCAAGCGGCCTTGCTCTCGTGTTGTTGTTGTCGTCATGTTATTGGATTGTCTTCGAGTCTTCCTTGAGCGTCTTCGCAAACATTGTGCAAAGTCGTCCTAACGCGCGCTTCTTCTTATTATTCTTCTTCTTCTTCTTCTTCTCGTTTCCGCAGAGTTCAACCAGGCCGTGCAAGGTTCCGGCAGCAACATGGCCGACAAAGGCAATCAGGACCCGGTGTTTTTTTTCCCAGAGTTCAACCCGTCCGGCCAGGGTCAGCCCGGCGGCGGCGGCGGCGGCGGCGGCGGCGGCGATGAGGTCGGCGGCGAGCCCTCCTCCAAGAAAATGAGACGGAATCGTTTCAAATGGGGGCCCGCCTCGCAACAGATTCTCTACCAGGCCTACGAGAGGCAGAAGAACCCCAGCAAGGAGGAGCGGGAGGCGCTGGTCGAGGAGTGCAACAGGTTGGTGTCGCCTCGGCGGTATTTTAAAAAGGTCACAATATTGGAAAAAAAACAAAAAAAGTGCTCACCCTAAAAAGCACCTACAATCTCTAATAATGCAAGCACACATTGATCACATCACAAGCAAATTCGGTTCCCCTTCATCTGACAATTAGCATCGATTTGAAACATCGAAGGCCAAAACATCCCTCATGAAAATTAAATGACACTAATAAACTAGCCACTAGAGTGTGCTAGAACTGCACAAATGGAAATCAACATGACTTTTTTTAACAGATGAGTTCCTTTTAAATATCGTGAACATGACGATGACGATATTGTGGCAGTTTTAATATCACGATATCACGATATATAAGTACTGTCTCAAATATTCTCCAATTTCGAAACTATAAATGTATAGGATGGTATGCCGAGAAAGGTTTCTTGGGAGGAGCAATATGGCGACCTCGCGACCTCAAAAGTCTTGGCCTATCGGCTATCCAGTCATTTATAGAGATCACTGGGTGGAAGGAACTGAGGGAAAAAAGAAAAAGGTGGTCTACAAAGTAGGACGTACCATCCACTTGTTCATTTTTTTTTTTTCCGTGTTTTAAAATAGTGAGCAGCTTGGCACAAACAAACCTACGAGCTGCATATGCCTCATCTGTACGTATACCGTATAATAGTCTGCTGGTGAGGTGGGAGTACCAAGATGGCCGCCTTTAACTTCAACGGCTTGCACTTGGCGTGTACCGGCTATCCAGGCATATATACAAGTCAGTGGTCACGAACCGCAGCTTGTGACCATAAATGAGGGTCGGAATGTCGACGGACGTTCGAGTTTTTGCCTTGGCAACAGCCCAAGCTGCGTTCCGATTGGCCAGCCGCTACCTGGAGTCCGGCAGGCCAAAAAAGGCCCGATTGGGCTCGTTCTTGAACAAAAGTAAGGTGCGAAATCTTGGACTGTCCCCATATGTCAAAATGACACCTTGCTTGTCATGAAATGGAGTCGTTGTCAGATCATATTTGGATATATTCGGAGGCTGCATCATGAATGTGGGCGTCCCCTTAGAGCCGAGTGCCTCCAGAGGGGCGTGTCGCCATCCAAAGCTCAAGGCCTGGGCTCCAACCTGGTGACGGAGGTGCGCGTGTACAACTGGTTCGCCAACCGGCGCAAGGAGGAGGCGTTCCGGCAGAAGCTGGCCATGGACGCCTACAGCACGCCCGCCACGCACGCCATCAACCCGCTGCTGGCGCACGGATCGCCGCACCATCCGCAGACCAGCGCCTCGCCGCCAAGTAAGATCAGACTTACAGTGAAAAAAAAAACATGGGCGGGCCTTTTACCTGCTAACTGCTTCTTGAAAATGTTTAATTGGCGTTACACGCCACTCTGTATCAATTAAATATGTCATTAGAATAATAGAGTAGCTCCTTGTTGCTAGGTAGAATTTGTAGGTCACAGATTATTCACGTCGCCGTTTCCAGGACAACTCAGCGGGCAGGTGGACTTGGATGACTCACAACACAGTAAAAGGGCAGGAAAATCAATAAATGTAACAGTTTGGAAAAGAAATAAATATCATTAGTTACGGGATTTAGAAAAAAATAATTGGGCATTTATTGAAATATCAATTTATAAATTAAATTAAACCCCCCAAAAATAATACCTTAAAATCACAATTAAATATGATCAAATAAATCCAATTAAACATAAAAAAAACAAATATTAATTAATTTGTCATTATAGAAATAAATATTTAAATAATGCAAAATAAAAATGATCAAATAAGGATATTTAAAAATTATTAAAATACGTTAGAATAAAACTACAATATTTGCATCTAAAAGTATTTGTAAATGTAAAAAAAATGTTTAAAAAACTGATACAATAAAATAAATAAAAAGAGCTGAAATAATATATAAAAACATAAACAGAACTCTAGGGATAATCCAACAAGTTTATTCATATGCAACACATTATTTAATAAAAACATGAAAGAATAAATAAATGAGTAAATAAATAAATATAAAGATAAAAAAAAAAAAATATATATATAAATGAGTGAAAAAAGAAATAAATCTAAAGAAAATTAGAACATCGGATCATCTTTTATATGACCGATTCCTACCCATAAAGTACCGTATGCAAATCGTTGAAATATTTGTGAGGCAGGTCTGAGGGCCGTCGCTTGACGAGGCCGCAAGCGTTGATGCGATCAGAGAGCGAGAGACGAGTGATCAATGAGCGCGAGCGAGCGAGCGAGTGAGTGAGTGAACGTGAGCACATGAGCAGATGCAATTGTCATTCGTTCCCTGTTTGACGACACGCTGAGAACAATCCGCATTGTACCTGCAATCTCCACTCCAAAGTCAGCCCGAGAGGACACAAAGGGCGGCCGCCCCGATGACGGGCCCGGGGTCGGCCCGGGGTCGGCGGGGTGGCTTCGGGGGAGGGGCCGACGGCAGCGACGCCACTTCCGCGTTTGCCGGCGAGGAAAGACGCTCGCCGTGACCGTTTCACCCCGACGCCGGTGTTTGCCTTGCGAGCGATGGCTGTTGACAAAGTCTACCTGCCGCGTATACGACATCACGACAAAAGCTGATAGCTTTCATCCGCCGCGCCATCACTCAGCCGCCATAAAAGTGGCGGCGAGCGGCCTATTGTGTCCGCTCGTGTCCGTACACGAGGGAAAACAAACTGTTTGCCTTGGCTTTGCTCTTTTACCTTCTTGATAGAGCGCTCGCTCGCTCCGTGTTGTCGATTTGCCTTCTTTTCCTGTTGTTGGGCGGAGCCACATGGCCTGAAAATGGAATGTGAAATTCCGTGCCCAATGTCAATTTTCCTTGAGCGAAACGCGGCAATCTCGTGTTGATCCGGACTTGCGGACGAGCGTCCGTCCATCGCGTTTGTTGCGTTGGCCGGTCTCGCCTGACCCGGCGTTGACCTCCACGTTGGGCCCGGCTCTCAGCTGGCCGCTTACAAGGCGTCCTGCCGACGGCGTCAGCTGTTTTTCAGTGTCGGGCCCCAATGTCCCGGCGGGGTGTCTCATTGCGTTGCTGGGGCGCGGCCTGGATTATGCATGCTTAACGGACAATTAAAATCCTTCTGCTGCGACATCTCCCAGGCCTTTGATAAGGGTCTGCTCGGACTTTAGCCTCCCTCGGCGGGGGTCCCCATTGTCCGCTGTATTAGAAGACTGCGCTGACTGCAAACTAGCGTCATTTATCTCCGCTGGTCCCTCAAGGAGTGGGGGTCACCTTTTGCACCCCATCCTTTTACCTTTATGGGCTGCGGAGGCCGGTTGCAGACTTGGAGCAGCAGGAGCTGTCCACTGCGCTATCGGCTCTTTTTGGGCCAGACAGGACTGATGAGGCCCTGGAAAGAGGGCGAGAGATGCAAATCCCCTCCCTTCCCCAATCTCTCCCCTTCCTTCACCGCACCTTCACTCACGGCTGAGAGTTCACCGCTGGGTCGGATCAAACAATTCTCCGCTCGCTTTGTGAGTTTGCATTGATTCCGATAAACTATCCGATCCGATCGTTTCCAGGGGTTATCTTCTTTGATTTTTGCTTGATTTGAACTACGTACACGAGACGGAGGGATGACGCTACATTACCAAACATTTGAGTTTTCACTATTGAGTGTGGCACCAAACTGACCTCAATCAGTATATATATATTAGGGCTGTGCAATTAATCGACATTCAATTACAATTTCAATTATTACACCGAAAAATCCGCATAATCACAAAAAAAGATTATTAATACTAATTTTTTAATTTTTTTTAAATTATACATTTGCACCTTTTTTTTAAATTTAAAAATAACAAATTTCATAAATTTAGTTTCATCCAAATGAGCTTGCATAATTATAGTCTTTCAAAATTGTTTAATTGTTGTAATATTTTTTTTACATACATTTTCTTTCCTAGCAAAAAATAAATGATCATCCCAATCGTGATTTTCAAAATAATCGTAATTAATATTTTCTTCATAATCAAGTAGCCTTTTTTTTTTTTTAATCAAAAATTCAGCCCCCACAGCTAATTTTACTTGTCAACAAGACATTTGGTAGTCATGTGAATCATGCATGGACGTACAAAAAAGTCATGCCCAAAAAGACACATGAAGTCTTCCATTTGCCAAGTGAGCTTTTTGAAGTCATTTGTAGGGGTCCTTCAAAGACAAGCTACTACAGATTTTGTCCAATTGCGACCGATTTTTCTATACTAGTTGGATGGATGACATTAGATAACGAAGAAATATTTGATTTTTCATTGTGTCCGCCAAGCTTGGAGGTGAAGTTTGATGACTCCAAATGCAAAATTTGTCATAACTCAGCTGATGTTTTTCTTTTCTTTTTTTCCCCCAGCCCTATAACCAATTTGAAAATGTTTACAATTGCACACCTGACCAAAAAAATCCAAATAAAAAAATGTGAGTTTCATCTGAAGGCCATTTCATCCCCGTAATTGCTCTGCTAAGACAACAAAACATGAGTACGATGAAGCTTCAAAAGGTCAAATCAAAAGCCAAAGCAGTCATTTAACTGTGATTGATTGTCCCCCAGACGTCCGTCGTCCAGTTTGTCCGACTTGATATTGTCTGGTGCGGACATACTGTGGAGGCCCCCGCAACACTCGGCCGGGCCTTGTAAACATGGCGGTGGGACAATAAAGCACTCCATTGGACCGCTGACCCCCGCTCGGCACACAATGGAAGGTCGCTCATAAAAGGGCAGTTATCGGGGCCTCTTAAAGCATCAGGATGCCATTCTGCTCCGCTTTGTTCGCGGACGCTCATAACTGCAACTGCCGGGAGGCGACTTCAGGGACAGAATCTGCAAGCACACTTGACAAGTTTCGCTTCGACGAATCGGCCATGTCGCGATCGCAACAACAAAAAGCTTTCCCCGTGACATCACGTCGTGCTTCCGGGTGGCACAAGAAACCTTGCAAACAAACCTGTCCATGTCATCAGACCAAACAAGAGACACTTGTCATCTGCAGTCGGCACGTTTCTGCGATCTGGAAATACTTTTCCGTCTATTGTTTATAAACATTAACAGCCTATTCCCACAAATTCAACCAATCCACCGTGAATTAACCATTAGAATTCGTTTGTATTTCATCAAATCCATCTTAAAATTGTTTCTGTTAATCAGGTCATGAATATTTCGGTCGATTGAGAGATTATGAGGTGCTCCAAAAAAAGTTAGCAAAACCCTGTTTGGCGCCGTTTGGTTGCTAGGTTGAGAGCAAATGAAGTGAAGCGAGCGTGTTTGTGGAGATTCACACCTCAACGTGAACACCCCCCCAAAAACAAGATGGATGACTTAATTAAGCTCAGTCAACACAATTAGCAGTTAGTGCAGAGTTGGGCAAATATTGCATCAGGACATGCGATGTCCACGTTCAATGCACGCGGATCCTCGGACGCAATATTGTACGTATGTGCCTGTACTACACAATTACAAGCTAAACACGTATTCAAAATGAGTGGTGGCAAATGTACTCATACTTTGTACTTCATTAAATAGAAGTAGAGAGTTGCGGGCAGACAAAGACGGTGGCAAAAATAGAAATACTGATTCAACTACTCGACTTACGTAAAAGTAAACAAGTGCAGACTGAAACGTAGGCGAATTAAGTTTTTGCGACTTTCTGCTTGTCCCATCTGAGGTCGCCACAGACAAGATGCAACTACACCACCAGTGCTGAAATGTATTTAAGTAAAAATGACTTCTTCTTGTCAATTGTTTACAGTACCGGTCTGCTAAGCTAGCACAACGAACCCGAACTTCTCTGCACGCAAATTTGTATTCGTAATTCCTTCATAGTGCTCGTGCTGAGAAGGGGAAAAAACTAGCCTAGCTTTTTCTTTTATGCTATTAAAACAACATGTTCTCTTGGAGTGAAATGTATTGATATGTGAAAAATCTACTGCAAACAGTTGCCATGTTAACTAAGACCTAAGAACAGATTGTGATATGTATGACGGATGAAGATTTTACATCATGCCCTGTTGTTGACAATTCTGTCAGAAGACAATTACTAGAATGCTAACATGCTAACAGCCGCTATGCTAGCATCCATGCCACATAGCCCGCCGTGTGCGCACATGTTTGTATTACGGGTTGGATGACTTCACATTCCTTTAAGTCAACACAAATTTGAGTCGACGAGTTGCTGTTGACGTTATGTAAAGAACTATGATTAAAAATAAATCATAGTCGGAGGGAATGCTTTGTAAAAAACAGATTCACAATGAACAGTTCATACACCAAATTTACACAAAACATCCACGTTAGAATGCAAGAGCATATAAAATACGCCAAAATATTTTTTGATCAGAAATGTTTTTCGTTTAAGATGGTTTTGTTTTTGTTTTGGGGGCTTGAGTAGGCAATAGCCTCAAAACGACCTCCACAACGTCCTCGTTGAATAATGAAGTCAACTGGTCCGTGCAAACCACTCGTGTGTGTTTGCGTCTGTTTGGTAGGTAGGTAAGTAGGGTGTTCCGCTGTCACACCTGGGTCACGGACAGAGAGGAAGATGTGAGATCTGGAGCGCAAACATTGTCCGTGTGCGTGCGTGCGTGCGTGCGTGCGTGCGTGCGCGGATAAGAATGTGTTTGACATTGCTCGTAATTGTGTAATGTTGACTCTGTTGATATCACAGCGGGGGCCTTTCATCGGCAAACAGTCGACTGTCAGTCAGCGTCGTCGCCTAGCATTCCACAGCAGTAGCTTAGCTTAGCCTAGCTTAGCTTATGGCGGCGAGAGGAAGGGAAGCGCGCATGTGGTCACGCGGGACGGCCTTGGCCCAACCAGTTCGATAGCGGAGAGCAGGGCAACGGGGGCAATGTGTTTGTTTGCTCTGTCAGTCGAAGGTAAAGAAGCAGCGTTGGCGGGATAGTTGTCCTGATCTCACGTTCTTATACTGACATACAAAACGTGTTGCCGTTATTATTCAGCTGCTCTTGTCTAGTGTATAGGAATCATTCAAAATTAATTTTCTTGTTAAACTGAGTCGTAGAGTCACAGCATGGAAGCTTATTCGTGAGCTAGCCACCACACGTTAACAAACGCTGTTTTGCTAACACACAATATCGGCTGTTTTCAAGGACACCTTTTTAATTGATGGCTTACATCAGTCAGTCTCGATTAGCATAAGCATTAGCGAGCTAGCCAACACGTAACATTTGTGTTGCTTTCCAATATCATAGGCTCCTACAAACTTACGCTTTTTGTGTCATTTTTTCCTAATAATAACATTGAAGTGACATTTTCTGACGAAACATCGTCATAGTTGGCTTCACCTAACATATATGTATCTTTTATTTTCTGTGTATTTTAGTGCGGTACAGCCAAGGCCCCGGCGAAGTGACGTCGTCCACTAGCATTAGCCACCACGCTAGCAGCGGCATGTCCACCAGTCAGTCGGTGCTCCAGCAGGTGTCTCCGGGGGGGCTGGACCCCAGCCACAGTCTGCTGTCACCCGACGCCAAGATGGTGGGTGGACGCACGCACCTGGGTGGGGCCCCTCCCCCGCCCTCAACACCGCGGCACTCAGATTAGATAAGAGTCGCTCCGTGTTTTAGCACAATTAGCTCATTATGCTGCCAAGTTGGTCCCTCGGCGGACAAAGAAACATTCTGTCCTCATTGATTAAACGCCGCGCCAGCAGATAGATGACGCATACGGTTATGTTTTTTTTTTTTTTTATAGGTTCTCCAGTCTCCACTGTGCCCTGTTCAAATATTTGCTTTGTGACAAGGAAATGTTAGAAAGATGCAATGTGGCTTTCAACAGTACAAATGGATATTTCAGATTTTTCAAAGGGACATGTTATTTCGTTTCAGAAGATTATTATTGGCATGTTAGTAGTAAGTGTTAGCAGATGCTAACATTAGCCATCTAGCAAGGCTATCTTGTATTAGTGTCTCAAGCTGACAGACGACAAAAAAATATGCAAGTGTTCAGATATTTTTAGCTGAAAAGTTTTTTTTAAAACTGCCTTTTCTTCATTATCACTGTTTGATTTTGTAAATGTGTGCGTGTTTGTAGCTACTAGTGATGTAACGATAAGCATGACATCGCGATATCGTGATATTAAAACTGCCACGATATCGTCGTCGTCACGTGCACGATATTTAAACGCAACACAGCTGTTTCCATTTGTGCATTTGTAGCACCCTCTGGTGGCTAGTTTTTTAGTGCAATTAAATTTTCATTAGGGATATTTTGGCCCTTCTATGTTTTAAAATCTTGCACTAATTGTCAGATGAAGGGCAATGTAATATGACTGTGAAGCAAATCAATATATGGAGGAACTCCATGTGTGTTGTGCAATAACAACATAACATAATAATAATAGCATAATAATAAGAAAACATAATAATAACATAACTGATGTTATGTAAAAAATTTTTTTTAGTATGAGCTCTTTTTTTTTTACAATATTGTGACCTTTTTAAATATCGCCAGCCTCCCCACAATATTATGATAATTATCGTATCGTGACGTGTGGATATCGTTACATCCTAGTAGTTTCCCAAGCATACATACACACTCTTTTATACAAGAATTTGAACTCAGCGCATCACAATAGATTTTCTAATATATTTTTTGTATTTTCTTTGGTACATATTTGAACGTTTGTTTGTTTGTTTGTTTTCCCGTTGCAATTGTAAATAAGTTGTTGGAAGTGGTAACGGTGCCGTTTGGTTTCAGATTTCCGGTTCGGGAGGCGGTCTTCCTCCGGTGAGCACGTTGACCAACATCCACAGTTCGCATCATAGCCACCAGCAGACGCAAAACCTCATCATGCCGCTTTCTGGGGTCATGGCCATCGCGCAAAGTACGTACAAAAAAAAAGAACGAAAAGAAACTACACGACACTACAATGGACACCAAAACTTCCAAATGCTGCCTCACCTAATGAATCCTATCCTATCCTTGCCTGCAAACCCTCAAGTGCAAGCATAGCACAAGTTGAAACTCAAGTCCTCCGGCTGACAGTGCTTTTTTGTTGTTGTTTGTTTGCTCTCAGGTTTGAACACGTCGCAGCAGTCGCAGTCGGTGCCGGTGATCAACAGCGTGGCGGGCAGCCTGGCGGCCCTGCAGCCCGTCCAGTTCTCGCAGCAGCTTCACAGTCCTCACCAGCAGAGCCTCATGCAGCCGTCGCCCGCTCACATGAGCCAGCAGCCCTTCATGGCCGCCGTCACGCACTCGCACGGTCGGTCGCACGTCTTTTCGTTCGGTCGCCAAGCTCACAACTCCAAACAAAGGCTTTTTCTCTAAATGGAAGCTTTTTTTTTGATTTTGCAGTGTACCCTCACAAGCAGGAGCCGCCGCAATACTCGCATCCGTCGCGCTTCCCGTCGGCCATGGTGGTGACGGACGCCAACAGCATCGGAACGCTGAGCTCCATGTCGGCCGGCAAGACGGTCAGTGTCAACGTGCGCACACTCGATACTTCCTCGATACTTCGCTCACCTCATGATCATGTCTCCATTACCTTCTTTTAAATCACAAAAAGATCATATTGGCAGCATATTTCTAGGCCAGTAAAAGCTACCAGCACAATAATTAACATACTAACATGACAATGTTTTTCTTTTTTTTCTTTTTTAATACAGCTAACTGTTTTATGAGGAAGCTTTGCAAAGAGCTCGGACGTGGGCCAAGGAAGAACTATTGTATTTTCTTCTTAAAAAAAAAAATATATATATATATATCGCTCTGGACTTTTTTTTGGTATTTCAGCTATTTTTCTTTCTTTTTAATTTATTTTTTTTTTTAGCTATAAATGCACAGAATAACAATGTTTGTTTGGGAATGTATGAGTTATGTTATCAGTTTGTTATAGAATGAAACCAAAATGCTCATTTGACTAATAACGTATACAGTCAGTACCTATAAATAGCAAAATCAAAGAAACAGATTATTTTTGCAATAATCTCTTCATTACAATGACTTCTTCATTCCAGCTTTGTACATATATTTTATTTCCAATAATAGATTGATAGACTGTCTTTTTAAAATTATTTTGCCTATATATATATATATATATATATGTATATTTTTTTTAAGGTTCTTTCAAGAATATACAATATAACTTTTTCAAAAAATATTAATTCCTTCTTTTGTGTTTTTTTAAAAGCCTTAGTTGTTTTTGTTTCAATGAAAATATTGTTTTCAAATAATGTATGCTACTCGTCTATTACAATGTTTAAAACTATTTTAGAATTATTTCTCTTTCAAACGATGGATACATTAGCTCCTTTATCGGCTTTTTTTTTGTTGTAAGGATTCTTTTGCCCATGTCCTGGTTATTTATATGTACTTATTAATTTACAATTTACGTAATTTCTCATTGACTAACACATGAATCAACATTTCTAAATGATTACTTTTAATGTTACTATATTGACATGTTTATTAATGGAGAAATAGGCAGATTATTACAATTCTTCATTTTTTTTTGCTGAACTTTTCCTGTAATGCGATGAAGTGACGCATCTTGAGCGCACACGCGGTGTTTTCCTCTGATGGCGTGTTGACTTGTTGACTTCCTGTCACACATTAGGATGCTCCGGTAAACAAGATGGTGCAACTCGGGGGTCTCTCCTGGGTAAATACTTTGTTTTATTCGTCCAGTCAATGCACACACACACACAAATCTCCTCCTCCGTCCTTCCATTTCCTGTCCAATCTGCGTCTCGTTCCTTGGAGCTGAACGCGACGCGACGCGACGCGCGTTGATTGATGGCGTGAGGAAATGAGGCTCTTAATCCAACTTCTCAAGCTTGGCGTCATGCTACAGTAGATAGCGAGCGGCACGTGGGGGAGGCTTCGCATTGGCTGCTGCTTCGGTTCTTTTTTCTCATTTCAGTGCTTGAAAGGGATACTTCGCTTATTTTGAACATTAGAGCAATAAAAAGTTCATGTTTTACTTTCATTATTTTTCACCTTTAAAAAGACATTTTGCAACTTGCTGTCGACTGAAAATGACATCACAAGGGCTCAGGTAACCAATCACCCGTTTTCTAGGTTTGGTCATGTGACATTCATAAGCTGAGCTGTGATTGGTTACCTGAGCCCTTGTGATGTCATTTTCAGGCGACAGCAAGTTGCAAAATGTCTTTTGAAAGGTACCAGTTGTACATGAAAAATAACGAAAATATCAAATGTGCCAAAAACGTTAAATAACGTCTCGGAAAATCACAATCTATGCCGCCATAAACGTTAAATGATGTCAACTACGTTTTTTTTTATTTATTTTTTTTTTTATCAATGGGCAGTTCACCATCTAAGTGCAGCACGTGCTGCCTGGTCAATGAGTTGTGGAATTTAAAAAAAACACTCACTATCTATGGCCAGCAGATGGCCGCATTGTATCTCTTTTAAATGGGCTCATTGCGTATGAAATTACTCAACTCAACTCAACTCAACTTTATTTATAAAGCGTTTTAAGAACAGGCGTTGCTGTATACAAAGTGCTGTATAAAGACGGGGGCCATTTTCTGACCTGGATATTAAATTACAGTCGACATCACACATATGGAAGGCTGAGCACCTTTCAAACATTCCTCCCTGACGACAATAATATGCGATGATGACTCGAACGGGAAAATTCTGATTTGGCAATTCGAGTCACCATCATACACAGCCCAGGTGTGGGGGTGTGTAGACTTTTTATAGCCATTGAAAACATGCGGCTGTTGTAAGAATGGCAGCAGTCTTTCAAAAAAAAAAAACAATCAAAATACACCTAATGAGTCGGCTACAAATTGCTAATGTGAAGTGTCGTTTTGGCTGCACCGCTTCGAAATGTGGTGAGTGCGTTCACACGTTCAATTTCCCACGCTGAGCCAGGACGAGCGCTCGATGGCTTCACACCGCGTGACAGTCCAGCGCTGACCGTCCAAAACACGCTTCATTCGATGCTCCGGATTCCAACGCTTCAAATGAAATGAATTTTATTCAAGTGGAGCATTATCATCAAGGTATAAACGGACATTCACTCCATTTCATGAGAAATGGAGTACCTAGAAGTTTATTTTCAATTTTTAGTGATGGAAAAATAAATAAATATAAATAAAATTAAAAAAAAAGAAATTTGAAACAATTTTTAATTAAAAAACATTTTTTTTGATTATTGTAAATTGCTATGTAAAAAGAATGATTGCAATGAAACAATTTTTGAAACTTTTCATTTTTCATGAAAGTTTTGAAAAAAATTGAATAGTTCTCACTTTCTGTTGCTGTAAATTGCCATATAATAAGAATAATTGAAATTGAGACAAATAATTGTCAATTAAAAACACCAATTAAAAAACATTTTACTTGATGCAAATAATTTTGATACAGAACAAAAGTAAATAATTTGACTTAAGAAAGAAACATCATAATTTCATCCTGCTTTTGATGATTTTTTAAAAATATATTCGAATTGAAGGAAATAATAGAAAAATCAAAAAATGTTATAAATAAAATGTAATGACTTAAGTCCCTTAATAATTGTCAAATAATACTTACATTTTATGATTGTAAAATAAAATTCATGCATAACTTTAAATATTATATATTATATTAATATATGTTTGTAATAAAATGTAAAGTTGCAAAGCTTTTCACCAAATAATTGTTCAAAAAATTTTTCTTTTTTTACTTTTCATGATTTCAGATTTTTTTTAAGTACACAAATAATGAATCTAATGTTTCTTATTTATTATTTCATGTATTAAATCATATATATTTATTTGATGTCATTTTTAAATGTAAAGTAATCAACGTGTAACCATTTCAAAGAACAGACATGCTGTAATAAAGCTATAAAAGCTGACAATAACATTTTCAAATTCAACACGATGTGGATGTAATTGTAACTGAAATAACTGCAATCAAGCACTTTTTATTGAAGCAACAATTAGCTGACGGTCGCTCCCAAGTGTTTCCTTATCAGGGCCCGCCTGCTTCTCACGAGCCTTTTTTTTTTTTTTTGAACCAACATTCCCTGTTGACCCACAAAGCCTCCATTATTGCACCTGACGCCCTGCGACTCACCTTGTTATCAGCTGTTTGCGCCGCCAGCCAGGTCCAAATAAATTCCACAAACAATCCCAAACAGGCTCCACCTATTTGGTCAGGTGTGCGGCAAAAGAAGAAAACAAACAAACAAGCTGCGCCATTATGGCCAAACTTTCAAACAAATAAATTGCTTTTAGCCGCCTGCTATTGCTGCATGGTGGATGAACGGTTAGCACGTCCGCCTCACAATTCTGAGGTATCATTTGAATGAATGTTCCAGCCTGTCTTGAGGGAAAAAAAAAAGCAGGAGCCGTTTTGTGGCCCCGAGCCTCACCTTGTAAACCTTTGGCCTACTTCTTGTCTCACGTCTGCTGTTTTTCCTTCCACAGTGTCCTCTTCAAGCGTGGTGACCTCGCCGCTGCCCGGCAACACCGCTGCATTTTTTCCCCCCTTTTCTTCCCGCCCCCGCTCCACCCTTTACCCCCTTGCCCGTCACCGTGGCGACGGATGACACATCGGGTGGGCCGAAGCAAAACCAAGGATGGGATCCGGATCGCCTGGCAGGCGAAGATCAGTCGTGCTGTCGAGTGATCGAGCAGGACGTCGGATTGGTCCGCGCGTGTGATGTCACACGTGCTTCCGGGTGGCAGAAGACGGAACTTTCAACCGGGAAACCATTTGATTTCATCAAAACAGAGGAACTTGAATTTGAAAGAACGGAGGAAATGACGATTTTGCTCTATCTTTGAAATATATCCACTGGAACACATTCCGCGGGATCGTCGCAACGACGAGGCGCTCTAAAGCTGCCACACCCGCCCATCCACATGCTGGCCATCATGTCTGACTTTTTCGTTTTTCAAGATTCCCTCTCTCATGTGCGTGCACTTGTAGCTGACAACGAGGCGCTCTAATGTGACCAGTGGACTCTCTCAAGGGAAATTTTTGGAAAAAAAATAATCACCGGGTTCTTCTATATTTGGGAGGTTTGGTTACGACATCCACTCAAAAAATAAAAATCACGACGACCATAATGGCAGCAAGTTTTATGTGGTTTTCAGTCGAGGTGAGCGCTCGTCACTCATTTTCTGCCACCCGGAAGTGTCCTGACGTCTGCTGTTTACAGACATGATGAAAAGGTCCATTCACTTGCCAAGCCCACTTTTTTTTCTTCTTCTTCTTTTTGACCACACGAGGAAAAGGAATCCCGCCTTCGGACTGCGCGACAATCCCGACGCTTGTTGATCTGGCGTTTTTACCGCCAACCACAAAGTCTTCCTGTTTGGCGCTCACTTGTGAGTGTATCATGTGATTTTGTTTGTTTGTTTGTTGACAATCTTCAGAGGACTATGCAAAGATTCAGTACAGGAAGATGAGACAATTTTAAATGTATAGACGAGGTGTGAAAATAGGACTGCGGTCTGGTTCCTTTCTTGCCACACCGCATACTGAATATGCACCACGTCAGTGACCGCACCAACAACGCACACAAGCATGTTTTGGTTTTGGTTTTGTTTTTTGTTTTTTTTGCTGAACGCTGCCTGCAGGAAGAAGAAAAAAGGCCAAAGTAGACAAGAATTTTCCTCGTCATCCATGTTTTGATATGAATATTGTTGATGATAAACTTGGACCCGCCCCCCCCAGTTTGAGAAGCAACCACTTGTTTTTCGTGTTCTAACAGAAGCTCAATGGAATCCAGTGCGGGTGGGGGGATGTGGGGGGTGTCCAGACACCCAACAGTATTAGACATTCCCATGGAAACATTAGGTCATGAATGATGTTGGGAGCGCTGCGACGCTTTCTTGACTGTTATGAGGTGCATGTGCTTACTGCCGTCCAATCCAGGGGGCGCTCATCATCATCATACCACATTTATATGTGCGCGCGTGCGTGTGATTTTCTTCTCCTCCTTAATGTATTATTTTTGTATAAAATGGAAATCAATCTTAAATCATTATTTATACGTGCTGAGGAAATGTTGATATTTTGAGTAAACGTTTTTCAAAGTGAACTTTAAAGGCTGCTTGTTGTTATTTTGGTTGACCATGCTGACATTTGCCATTTCAGTACTTGATTTCATTTAGGGTTTTTTTCTTTTTATTACTTTGATTTGAATTTAGTTGAGACGTTTTATTATGCAGTGTGTTTTTATTGTTTTTATTAACAGTTCATATACTTTCTGCTTTTTAATTTTATTATTATTTCTTTTTTGTTTCATTCTCTTTTCATTACAGACAAAATTGCCTTTTCGGGTGTATTTTCAAGCATGTCTTCAGGAGATTTTTTTTTTTTTTTTTTTGGGGTCTACTTAGGATAAACATAAGCACCAAATTTCATGTTTTATATGTAAACAACCCCTTCCACATCATTTGACAAACTGATTGAGAAAACAGCTTTAATAATTTTTAGGTATCATATCAGTCGAAAAAAGACATTCCGTGAGGTGAACTACTTGGACGGGTTCCAGTTGTTTACAAACATTAGGAAAGGGTTTATAGACCGATAACTTGTGGTTTTCATAATTATATAGTAGCCTATGCAAAGTATTGCGGAAGACTTTGATGACTCGCCCTAATAGCTTCCTCAATTGTGGTTGTAGTTACTAGTGCAACTTGTATCGCCCCGCAGTGTGTCCTCGTATCCCCACGTTGACCCGCAGCCTGATGTCCCGCTGGGTTCGGTCTTGTAATCCCCTGATGTCGCTCAATTTGCTTTTCAATGACTCCTTTGATTCTCACACCCAGGAAGCCTGCGAAGATCTGAACAAGCCCCCTTTTTTTTTTGCAACCTTTTTCTTTTTCCTCCTAGCTACAAAGGGGCCCTCCAAGCATCTGTTTGCGTTAGCTAGATAGATAGATAGATAATCTTGTTATCTATCTATCTAGCTAGCTAGCTAGCTAGCTAGCTAGCTAGGGATCTGTCTAATGCTGCCTTCAGGGAAGATAGGAAATCAGAAATTTCTGACCTCATATTAGGACGTATGCACTGAAATGCCCCTTTGAACTCGAAGATCTGAGTTGGGAAATCGGGATTCACTGAGCAGCTTCAATCTGAGGTCACTCAACAACGGTGAAACTCGTAGAGTCACAGAACCGTGAAAATGGTGTTTGCAGAAGTTCGTGTGCGGAAACAAAAGTCGTGTCAAGACATTTTGTTTGCTACTACACACCTACCACCTATTTAAACCCAAATAAAGTTCAGCTGTTCCAGTAGGCTTTTGTGACTTTTTTTTTTTTTGCTTTCTAGCAAAACGCGTCGACTAATAATTCCCTCCGCCTTGACTCCGGCACCAAATTCAAACATACAGTTTATGTCACATAAAGCCGTGCGGGATAGATGAATATAAATAGATTCCACAAAAAGCAACAAAATAATATCCCGAAAAGAGGTATTGTCGACGTCACTGTAGGTGGCGCTACCCAACGTTACCACGGCGACCGGCCTCATCTCCATGACTGTACATGCATCATCATGAGCAGCGCAAGAAGAAGAAAAGAGAAGACGTGATGATGGAAGAGCGTCAAAGATGAGTCTCGGTCCCGGGGTCGCAGTGGTGACCAATTAGCCCCCTGACCCCTGACCCCCGCTGGGCCGCCTCCTCCGTGAGGCCCTTTGGGCCCCAGCTGGAGTTGACGTAGCATCCTTTCTTGCGACGCCGCTAAACACGCCGCCGCATTCAGCACGAGCCTTCCACTTTCCGTCTCGTTGCTTGCGCCTCTCAGCGTCGCCGCAAGGTCAAATGTCATTTTTTTTTTTTTGTATTCTATCCTTGTTTTTTGATAACACAGACTTGGATTTGAACCCCAAATTTTGTTGTATCAGTCCTATAAAAATGCCCCCCCCCCCAAAAAAAAGCTTTTTCCTCTATTGTGATGCGAGGTGTTAAATTGCTCGCCCGTTTTGAGGAGAATGTCGGACAGATTGACGTCGTCACGCTGACGCTGTCGCAGCTTTGGCATGATTTACGGCACACCGGTTAATGTTCACCTTTCTGGGCCCGCCACCATTCACCGGGACGGGGGTGTTGGGAGTACGGGGAGGGGGCTCAACCTGGAGGGGGGTCCACTCTGATCTGATCCCAGACCTGCAAATGGCTTCCCAGCGGAGGAGGAGGAGAAGAGAGCTCCAGTGACAGAGTGATGGAGCCTCATTGGGCTTCGAATGAACCTCAATTGGGGGCGTGAAGACATGCAAACATCTGTAATGAGCTGCCTTCTAAATCACTAATGGGTGACGCCATTAATCACTCTCACGGGACTAATAATGGATATTCAGCTATTGACATTCAAAGTGGTGAAAATGTGGTGCCCCCATGCCAAGGGAGCTCCAGACAACGTGACCAAGCCAGCTTTCATTGTTGGCCAGCAGAGAGACGCCTCGGCTGGGACACGGGATCATTTTTTTCCCACTCCCTCGCTTTTTCTTCAGTCCCTGAAGCAATTGCATTCATGATGTCATCATCATCATCATCATCATTATCGTCATCATGTTTCATGACAATTACAGGGTTTGTGTTTCAAGCCTGGATTAGGTTTTACATTTAAAGCCTGGGTTAGCCTGGGTTTTAAACAAGGGTTATGGTTTCCAAGTAGGGCTTCAAACTTTGGATTTCAAACTAGGGTTCTAACCTTTTAGGGTTGCAAAAAAAAGTATTAGGGTTCCAAACCTTGTTTATGTTTAAAATTAGAGTTTCAAGCCTGAATTTAAAACAGGAAAAGGTAGGTTCATGGTTTCAAATGAAAGTTTCAAGACAAGTTTTCTTAGTCTTGACACCGAACTGCCGACGCGGTTGTCAGACAGATAAACACTGACACATCATGGTCAATCCATGCACTGCAACAAACCCAGATTAAGGCGCGCCTGCGAGACAAAACCCGGGATTTCGTCATTGTGCCTATTTGAATGACGTCATTACCAGCCTGTCAACTGCCCTTCTCAAGATGGCGCTGCGGCCGGGATCATCTGGAGGTGGCAGGTACTCGAGCGCGTTTACAATCGTTTTTCTCTCCATTATGTCATGTTTTTTCAACATTTATCCACCACCCACATCAGCGGTCACCGTGACGACTTTAAAGGGATGTCGACATCAGTTGTTTTTTTATGGTGGAAGCCGGCTGACGAGATGGCTGGTTGCCCTAGCTAACGTTAGCAGCTGTGTGCTGTCGTCGGAGGATTCGACCACGATGATTAAGACAGTTGACAGTCATTTCGTTATTTTTATCAACTATAATACAAAACCGAGCCTACTTTCATGTGTGATTATGACGTTATATGTGAGTGACGTCGCCTTAATAGCGCCAATACGTACATTCGCGGGCCTATAGTGGGTTAGTACTATTCACATATGCCAGTATTATACGCCAATATTCAAACAAAGACGTCCTTTTTATTAACAACAACAGCAAAGAAAACAAGTAAGTTCTATTTTTGAATACAGTAAAATAAATAACATAAAACCCATTTTCAGAACCGACGCCTGTCAAAACGTACTAGAGCAGGTGTTGTTTATGAGCACATTTTTTCTAATATATATATATAAACATAAATAATAGAAAAAAATAACAAAGAGAACGTGTATAAACTATAACAAACGAGAATAGTGCTCAAGGTAGCCAAACATTTGCACTGTTAACAAAGGTACCTGTAGAATACTCTTATTCTGAAAGCCGAAGCGCACTACTTCCGGTGCTGGGTTGCTGATAAATAATTGCTAACTTTCACAACTAATACCCACGGATTTAAATGGAATTTCGTATATAAATTTGTGTTATTATCACGTGAAATACTCTAATTATGCTTTACACAATCACCGCAGGGTGGAATGCAGGAAGGTAACCGCCTGTTTGACATTGTTACATTGGGAAAAAAAGCTCTTAGATAGGCTTAGATCCACTATTATGGAAAAGTTGGTGAATTAACCTCAGTCAGCCTCCTCAATATTTAGTGTTGCGTGCTAGTGAGCATTTGAGCAACTAACCAAACGTGAGAACTTTATTCATTTTCATGTATTTTTCATGCCGTGAGCCTGAGCTGTGTAAATAATGAATGAATGGATGACATTGATACAGCAGAGGTGAAACTGAAGTCCAGCCAGTGTGGTGGAAATAACGATGGACACAATTACAGAACTTGTGTCTCACATTGTCTATCATCAAAGGCTTATTTTGAAACAAAAAGTTTCTATTTTTCTCCCCCATGTCCTGTTCAGCATAAACAGCAAAATGTGATGAAACGGGGTCTTTTTCTGTTGTATCAGAGTCGTGACAGAGGCAGATCTTAGCTCATTCACTGGCAGTTGCTTTCAAGGGTCGCTGAGCTGTTGCTAAACGTACTAGACAAATAAACACTTCAGTGGCAGTAAATGGTTGTATTCAAGTTGATGAACATTTACACTACTGTTCCAAAATAGAGTCATTTTTAAGTAGCTCCACCACACACATGGTTAACATAAAATTGTTTGATGCCAGCATCTATTCAGCCATAAAATGCCACACGTACTACTAAGGAAACTTCTAAACATGTGTTTCTCAAAACCTGTTTCCCACCCCCCCCTTTAGTTTCATGTATCCCGTTGGAGGGAGTTTGGGACCGCCACAAGGTGAGTCACAATGTATGTTACCAAGCTTTTATATATATATTTTTCTTTTAATGTGATGTACACAAAATTTCAATGTAAAATTAAAATTAGTATTTTTTAAATGATTAGGGGGAAAAGGCCATCATTTACTAAAATATTAACCTCTGTATGTTTAAATACATTTCCACCGAATATTTTTTTTCTTTGTTTTTGGTGGCGGAGTTATATTGATTTTCTTTTTTTTTTATTATTGGGGGAAAAAAAGAATATTTTCTTAGCAACTTATGTAGTTTGGCTGATGATGGGGAGGAGGTTACAAATACTGTAATGTGATTGATCAGCGATAAATGCCACCGTACACAATTGAAATAAGCACAACTACTAGATAATAACCACAGTCTACAAAGTTAGTTTTTTTTTTTTTTTTTTTTTTTTTTGCCCCTCTCCTAAAATGGTGAATCACGCAGTGGTCCCATAAGGCCCTGGCTGTTATTTAACTCATCGTCTGCTCTGGCAAGCATTGTGGCTGATTTGTTGTTGTTTTTTGTTTTGTTTTTCCCCCTTCTCCTCTCGTTTTGCTCCAAGCTGTTGAATAACAGATTGGCTTCTTGCTGGTCTCATCTTTCCCCAGCTGCTCAGCAAATTCAATCACAAAGTCATCAACTCTATATTTCTATCAACTTTTCTCTGTGTTTATCAGCGGTGGGAAGTAACAAAGTACACATACTTTGTTCCTGTACATAGGTAGATCGAGACATCATTCTGTAAATAAATATACATCCAAATGTCATTGTTGCTGTTTGTTTGTTTGTTTGTTTTTTGGGTGCAGGCATGGTGCCCATGCAGCAGCAGCAACAACAACAGCCGCCCCAGCAGCAGCAGCAGCAGCAGGGCTTCCCAATGGTTCAGGTCATGCAGCCAAATATGCAAAGCATGATGGGAATGAACTTTGCGGGACAGATGCCCCCCGGAGCCATGCCAATGCAGGTAGGTTAGACACATTTAATCACTATTGCAGTGGACCAGTGGAAAACAAAACAAAACACAGAAACAAAAAAACACAATGGCGGGAACGGATTAATAGCATTTCCATTCATTTCAGTGGGGAAAGATGATTTGAGATATGATTGTTTTGCGTTACAAACTTGCATTTCGAGGCACCGCTCACCGTTCACTGCATGTCACAGGCCGGGATGGCGATCGGGATGCAGACCGCCGGGATGCCGTTCTTGGGCCAGCCCCAGTTTATGGGCATGAGACCTGCTGGCCCACAGTATACCGCCGACATGCAGAAGCACATGGCTGAGGAGCACCAGTAAGAAACATCCACCTTCTCTCTCTCTCATAATTAATACTGTGCACACAGTATATTTTTTGTCACTTTTGGCCTTGGCCATGAAAACATTCTAATTGAAGTAGATAAATAAACTCATTTAATGTTAATTAATGGTTCATTTGTCATTATTTTAGTATGAGCCTTACAGCTAAGACCAAAACATTTACATATCCATAATCTGATATTGCTTATTTTAAAACAGATTAATTTATTGCTCGTGTTTGGTAAAAAAAAAATACTGAGGAAGAGGACTTGAGATGACTTTTTAGAAAATGGTTAAACACGAGCGACTGACGGCCGCACTCAACTTGCTGGCAAGTTAGCCAGTTAAGTCAGCCAACCCGCTTACAGGCTTATTTGCGGACACCCATATCACTCACCAGGTCACGCCCCGCCTTTAAAGCCATAAAGTCAGAGACCAGAAATTGTGGTGGTAGTATTATAATAGAATATGTTGACTGAACATAATTCGAATGTCTGTAAAGGTTGAATACAATTATTAAAAGTCAGAGACCACACAAATGCCACACAAATTTAGTTTAGTTTTTTTTTTTTTTTTTAAACTAAATGTCAAATATCAAAAAGGGTCCGATTTGACCAAAATAGTAAGTAAGGGATAAAGAAAGTAGTCCGCTTTCAATTGTTTTCCACAAGAACATCTTTGATCTATTTATAGAATGGCATTCTCAAGGGTTGTCTGCGTTACAATTCCGTTTTATTGTTTGTAGGAAGCGTCTGGAGCAGCAGCAAAAGATGCTGGAGGAGGACAGGAAACGACGACAGTTCGAAGAGCAGAAGCAGAAGCTCAGGCTGCTGAGTAGCGTCAAACCCAAGGTGAGGAAGATTGTCTCTGGCATTCGTTATCCCGCTTTTCATCCACTCACTCGTTTTTCTTTCTTTCTTTTTTTTTTTTTTGTACTCAGATGGGGGAAAAGAGTCGGGACGACGCCCTGGAGGCGATAAAGGGGAACCTGGACGGTTTCAGCAGAGACGCCAAGATGCACCCCACGCCGTCGTCGCAGAGCAAGAAGCCAGGTACAGCTTGGCAAACATTTCATTTGTCAAACAGATTGATCAGATCATACACAGAATAGTTTAACAATAAGTAATAATTCATTCTCATTAATACATTACAGGGCTCGCAATGTAAATAATGAAAACGCTTGGTGACCCAGATTAAAGAATGGAGCGGGCTGCATGTGTCCTGCCTACTTCCCATATGCCCTCGAATTTACTATAGCGCCCCCTTCTGGGTGGTCTCATTGAATTTTGCTGTTTGATCCTAACGTCCTCTAGTGTTTGTGTGTGCGATTTGTTCATTTTTGCAGACTCTACTTCATCATCATCATCATCATCATCATCATCCCACTCGTGTGTCGCTACTCCTTCCCACCCCCCGCCATTGTCTGAGGACAATGATGAATTTAGTGACTTTCAAGGGCCCACCTCCTCCTCCTCCTCCTCCTCCTCCTCTTCCTCTGCGGCCTCCTCCCGCAGGACCGTCATGATCGACTCCCTCGCCGCCGCTTTCCCCGAGGAGGACGAGGAGTTTAGTGACTTTGTTCAGGGCCCCGTCGGTTCCGCACACTCGCACCTTTCCTCTCAAATCAGCCCTTCCCTCCCTTCCTCTGTGTCCGTTCCCACTGCCGCTCCTCCACACTCGGCCATCAACAGCAGCTCTCAAACGTCCTTTCAAGGTAACTTGTTTCTTTTGCTCCTCTTCCCATCCGTCTTTATATTCACGTGGGATTAGCGCAAGGTTTTCTGGGTTTAGTGCACATGGCCTCCGTTGATATAGTGACAGGAAGTTAAAAATGACTGGTTCGTATTAATTACATTCAAACTAACGTGTACCATGTAAGAGATTGTTTATGAGTGGTGCAAATCTCAGACGGCCTAAACTTTTGTATGCATGTTATATTCCAGTCAACTAACAGCTATATGCAACTCTCAACATTCTTAGCAGCTGTCACATTTGAACGAAAGAGGCAGGTTGGCAGATGAAAAAGATGCTTGTTCCCCATTCGCACCCCCCTCTAGGCCCGTCCCTGGAAGAGAAGCTATTCTCCTCTTGCGACCTCATGGCCGGCAAGACGGCGCACTTGAACTTTAAACCCAGGCAGACTCTGACGGAAATGAGTCCCAGAGCTCGAGTTTCCGCCCAGTTTCAGAGCAGCAGTAAGGCCAGGAACTGGGCCGCGGCCTCCGGGGACTTGAGTCTCCAGTCGGTCTTCGTCACGGAGAGGCCCCCCGAGGCCCCCCCGACTACCGCCAAGCCCTCCCCTCGAAGCAGTGGTGACAGTGGTGAGAGAAGCCCGTTTCTTACGAGACCTCCGCAGCGTCTTTCTGCCACTAAAATCGCAGCTTCCTCTCTTCTACTACGCCATTATTGGCTTTTCTAGCCATTTTTGCTGACGTTCAAATCAAATCAAGCTGATGTCTTTTCAATACATTTGATTGTTGTAAAGTGGGGCAATTTCAAACCTTTTACTCCCTTCCTGCTACATTTATTTCCAGGTTTTCTGCATTCAATGTGTCTGTTGGGCTCTTGTGGAAATAATTGCTGCTGCTTCCTGCTGTCTGCTTTGGCCTAACATTGACTTTTTACTGTATGCTGATGTTTTTATTTATCTTTCATGTCAAGGTGAACACTGAGGTTCTTCATAGAGATGACAAGATATAAGTTGCCAATGATGTGCATTGGTACCTTGTTTTACAGGTTTAATTCGTTCTATGACCAGGCTCAATTTACTTGAATGGTATAGTTGCATTTGTATGCCAGCTACCATTGAAGATGAGGCAAACAGATTTTTATTAATGTAACATGGTTCTGTACATTCTACATGTATGGTGTTAATGCTTTATGATTCTCTGCTTTAGTGCTTTGCTGTCATTGTGGAATCCATTTTAGTCGGGTCATCATTGTTTTGATTCAAGAAAAATAGAAATATAAAGGGGAAAAAAATCAGCTTAGTGATGGCTTGTAACCTGAAAAACTTGTAAGTTAAGGTACCATTGCATTGTATTTACCTAAAACCGCATTCTAGGTTAGTACAATCAAATGGTGAATCCCTGCTAGTGGCTTACAGGATTCATTACATTTTTGTGTGTTTCATCTGCACCAAGCCTTCCAGAGATGATTTTTGTGCTATTTTGGGTACCAGCGGGGGATCTGCTGCCAAGAGGCTTGGCAACTGGCAACTCGTATTCCCCTACAAGGCTGATACTACAAAAAAAAAAAAAAGTGTGTGTGTTTGATTGCCACAGGGGGTGTTGGTGTGTATCCACAACAAGAACACATCCAGTCCATCCCGCCAGCTTGGCTTTACAACGACAGCCTCATCCCAGGTAATCTTTGGGTTTTGATATGTTGTAATGGTGCCAAGTTTATTTAAATACATTATTTAACGTTTTTTTCTTTTGTATGAAAAAGTAATGAAATAACATATGATATGTGTGCACTCTTGCAGTAAATTAATGGAATTATGTACTTTTTTCTTCTCATTCCTGGTACACGTGGATAAAGGGTTACATTGAACATTTGTTCAGTTCTCAAGAACCAAAATGTTCTTGCTTTTCTGCCCTCAGAGATGTTCAAGAAGGTTCTGGAGTTCAGCATGACTCCGGCTGGGATCGACACGGCCAAGCTGTACCCGCTTCTCATGTCGTCGGGTCTTCCCCGGGAGGCCTTGGGCCAAATCTGGGCAACGGCCAACCGCACAACACCCGGCATGCTGACAAAGGAGGAGCTGTACACCGTGCTGGCGCTGATCGGCGTGGCGCAGGTAAAACTGGAGTGACAAGAAGGGCTTTTGATGCATTTAATTGAATAGAATTTTTAAATATCTAATGTCATTTGTTTTAATGTAATGATGTTATTAGTCCTTTTATTTCATCATGCTATTTATATTTGTGCCAACATTTCAGAGTACTTAAGTAAATGAAATAAAATCAATTTAAACTGCATTAAATAATGACACTGAGAAATATATTTCCGAGTATTTATCCCAAAAGTGGTTTGGTGATCTGATTGGCTAAACTGTGTTGTTTCAGAGCGGCCTGCCTGCGATGAACGTGGAAATCCTCAGTCAGTTCCCATCTCCGCCGGTGCCCAACCTGCCGGCCCTCGCTATGGCCTTAGCACCTGTCATGCCCCAGCATCAGCAGCCCATGATGACCCACCCGCCAGTGTCCATGCCCATGCCCACCCCTGCCCCGGCTGGCATGCCCCCCATGACGGCGCCACCGGCTCCAGCACCCGCCAACTTCATTGCAAGTTTCCCTCCTCCTCAGGTAACACTTGTGACCTATGAGTGCCCTAAATTTTTACGTATGCATTTTCTCGCTGTTGAGGAGTTTAAATTTTTTATTTTTTTTTAAATGCCACAACAGTTTAAAATTTACTGTCAAACTCAACAAAAAATAGCATTATATGTTGTATGCTAAATGTGGACTATTGTAACTGTTGCTATTGCTATATTACAAGTTACTTGTCCACCCACAACTTAAGGGGACCAAAGCGGAAGACGATGAATTCCAGGACTTCCAGGAGGCGCCCAAGGCCGGAACCGGCGACCAGGCGTTCTCCGACTTCCAGGGGGAGTCGAGTTCAAAATTCCCCGCCAGCGCAGCGGCGCAGCATCAAAACAGGTAACGCGTTGGTTCAAATTCAGCCCCAGCGCTTCCTCATTAAAGCATTGTTATCCTGAATATTGCGCTCAGTTAAGTCTCATTCCTCGGCGTAACGAGTTTGTGGCAGGTCCTAATGAATTAATTTCAGCGGGCGCTCGATAAGTTCATTTCTCCGTATTGCCTCAGCAGGAGAAACGGAAAGGCAATTATACATCAAGAGATGAAGATGAGGCGGAACTAAATGATCTGGCATCTGAGCGGTGTTAAGTTTCGTAAGGACAGTGGAGACTTTTGAGCAACGCCGCAATGACTGAGATGGTAGTTTAATAAAAGCGCGACAAAAGCTAGTTAGGTATAGGTTTGTCATCACAAAGCGATTTGGTGTTGATCCCTTTTCACGCTGCAGTTACCAGGGTCAAACCCATTCATTGTATATGCAGTGAGGTAAAATTGACGGGAAACTGGACATGTTTCACCCTTTTGCAATCTTAATTCCAACATACTTAGCCGAAAAACTTTCCATTAAACTTCTTCAGCCCATAGGTGCTTATTAACTCATTGGCTCCCAAAAATGTAGAAATATGTTCTATTTTAAATATTAAGTGTCCCAAAGACATATTTATTCATTTTTTTTATATTTATTTATTTTTATGCTAGAGCATACAGAAGGTTTTGATGCAGCCTCTCAACTGCAAAGAACAGTTGCAGAAATGTTAGTTACACAAACGGCCAGCAGGGCAAGGGAGATTAACCAGGGCCATGTTGAAAAACAGCTCAATTACTCACAATTCTAAACAGATTTGTGAGTAAGGATGAAACTTAGCTATATTCTAATGCTAATTGCTGCATAACGGAAACAAATAGAACTATATATTTTTTTCCTGATGGTAAGAAGAGACTTTAATCTTTCTTTTGGTAGGTTCCATGTTTTTTTTTTTTTTTTATAGCAGTACAACACAATATTCTGTAGGCCTTGCAAAATCATCCAAAATCTAGGTAAACAGTCGGGAGCGACGGGGATTGCTTCTTTGAAAATGGCTGCGAGTGAATGAGTTAATGTGATGGTCGCACATCTGCCTAATATCTTTCAGTGCAACTGCCATGTTGACTCCTTTGTCCGGGGCCTCCTCAGCCTCGTCTGATAAGTACGCCGTTTTCAAGCAGCTGTCTGTAGATCAGCCCACTGAAGTTCCGCTCCCTACCTCAGGTACAAGTTTTACATCCTGTGTGTGTTTGTGTGTTAGTATTTGTTTGATGCATTTTTATCGCCTTACATTCCATTTTCCCCCCACTTAGATGGAGGAGACAAATACAGCGTGTTTAGACACTTAGAAAATCCTACTGACAAGAAACCACTAGGTAAGAAGTTTTCGCCTCCACGTTTAGTGCATACACACACTATGGATGTAACGATAACAGCAATATCGTGATATCACGATATTAAAACTCCCACAATATATTGTTGTCATGTCACAATATTAAAACCAGCACATCTTTGTAAAGTCAGGTTGATTTGCATTTGTGCACTTATAGCACTCTCTGGTCTGGTGGCTAGTTAAATTTTCACAAGGCATGTTTTGGCCCTTCTATGTTTAAAATCCACGCTATTGGTCAGATGAAGAGCACATAATATGCTTGTGAAGTGAGTCAAGATGTGGAGGAACTCGATGTGTGCTTGCATTAGCAAGTAAGTGCCTCAATATAAAGTATTATTAGCTAGGGCTGCACAATATTGGAAAATCATGCGATATGCGATATTATCTCATGAAAGAATTTGATTTTTTTTATACACCAAAATAAGCTAATTCAATATATTTTTAGTTAATTAATTGTAATGACCTCTAGATAATGTTCAAGTATTGGATGGCGGTGCACATTTTAGTTAGCGGCTGACTGGTCAAATTCAGACAAAAGCATAAAATTCCATATGAAACTTATTGCATGTCTTTGCAATATGGGCCAATATCACAATATCGATATTTTTTTTATATATATATAGTGCAGTCCTATTTATTAGAGATTGTAGGTTGTTTATATGTAATGCCCTAATATACAAAAGCATGATATTGTTTTTTGTTTTTTTGTTTGTTTTTTATTTTTTTTAATATTGTGGCCCTTTTTTTGTATCACCAACCTCCCCACAATACTGTGATAATTATCGTATCGCGGCCTTCATATGTTTGGATATCGTTACATCCCTAAGTCACACTAGGCTAGAGTTTCGCAGACTTTTAACACCAACTACTACTCGACGTAAACCAACCTTACCTTGTTAAAAATGAAATAAAGTAGGCCAAGCGTGGCACAGATTGCCCATTGTGTGGCAATGTGGTCATAACTTGATGGTACTGTAATTCACTTGATACACTAGGTTGTTTTCTACACGGTCAATATTGATTCCGGTTTGTTTTTTTTCCCCCTTGCTGTGTCATTAGAACAGTTCGCAATGGGGACCAGTCCAGTAAGTCATGTTCTTAGTCTGCAATTTGCCGAGAATCTCTCTTCCCGTTCATTCGACATTGGATGAGCGACAAATTATTTCTAGAGTGTTTTCTGAGTGTTTCTACTTCATAATTGACTGTGAACAGTCTTGCAATCTTCTCTAGATAATATTGATGACATCCTCACCCACATGGATTCATTTTTATTCTTTAAGGAAATTTGGAGAAAAAAAAACTAAACCTGTTGGGTCATATCTGGCAGTGTAACGCCAAACACAGCAAGTTTTTGTCATTGTTTTCAGCTCAGGTCGGGGTAGTCGCCTGGAAGTACCCTGGTACAGAATTGTTAAATTGTCACTGGCAGACATTTTTGATTCAGGCTTTCCTCAGATTCTCCCCTGGAAGTGTTTTTCTAGTATGTGCAGTTAGTGCACTAAGTTAGTGGTAGATGCTCTTGCTTTGTACACTACAGTTTTTTGTTTTGGTTCGCAGGTGAGGGTTTTGCGGATTTCAAGTCTGTCCGACCTGACGACGGCTTCACGGACTTTAAAACCGCAGACAGCGTCTCCCCGCTAGAGCCTTCGGAGCAGGCCAAGATCTTCCAGCCCGCCTTCCCTTCTGCTTTCCCCAACTCGCAATCTCTACAGCAGCCGCCAGCCGCTTCCGTTTCTCAAGCCAAAAACCCTCTCAACATGGCTGACCTGGATCTGTTCTCTTCCATCACTCCCTCCGCGCTGCCCGCCACCGACACGCAAACCGGCACGTTGCCTCCTCCTCTGGCGCTCCCGCCGGGTGGCGCCAAGCCTGCCGGCTTTGGGGATTTCGCCCTATTTGCCTCTTCGTCCTCAGACGCCTCCCAAGCGCCGGCGGCGGCACCGCAGGACGACTTTGCGGACTTCATGGCCTTCGGGAGTTCTGTCGGGGAGCCCAAAAGCGAGAGCGGCGCGACGGTCCAAAGCGAGACCTCCTCCCGGCAGAGCTCGGACAAGTACGACGTGTTCAAGCAGCTGTCCTTAGAAGGCGGCGGCGGCCTGGCCTACGACGACGCCAAGGACAGCAGCGACGACTTCGCCGACTTCCAGTCGTCCAAATTCTGCACGGCGCTCGGCGCCTCGGAAAAGACCCTGGTGGACAAGGTGGCCGCCTTCAAGCAGGGCAAGGAGGACTGCGCCTCGGTCAAGTCCCTGGACCTCCCGTCCATCGGGGGCAGCAGCGCCGGGAAGGACGACTCTGAGGACGCGCTGTCGGTGCAGCTGGACATGAAGCTCACCGACGTGGGCGGGGACTTGAAGCACGTGATGTCGGACAGCTCGCTGGATCTGACGGGGCTCTCGTCCCACCAGCCGCCCGCTACAGGTGAGGAACTAGTGCGCTTGCTCTGGTGAGGGGCCCTCCCACTCATGCACACAAACATGTTCAAACACTCACAATATAGTAACATATCAGATTGGATGTCAAGAATCGTCCTCCATTTCAACTTTTAGCATTCATCTCATTCATTTTATCTATCTATCTATCTATCTATCTAATTTTTATTTATTTATTTATTTAAATCTTCTTAATTCTAGTAGTTGTTGCTCCATTGGTGTCCACGTTGTCGTGGGCAGAGTGAGAAAGGGAGGTTCCACTACACATAATAAATTGGTTTATATAGTGTAGCGCTTTTATAAATGTATACACATGCAAAGATACAAATTAAACATTTATGACTGAAAACAGTTTATCTCCAAAACACTGTAGTGAATTGAGATAATTCAATTTTAGAAGCAAATTGTTTATTCCACTATTTCTGAAGATATGAGATTAATGATCCTCAAGTAACTGTTTTAACCGTTTGCTCTAATTTAGGTTCTGAATGTGCAGGGGTGGAATCTACTTAAGTGGAATACAGTAGTGTCAAAAAAAAAGGGGGGATCGACCTCATCCCAGCAGTTTTTGTTTCTGGGTCATTTATACCAAAAGCATTGTGGCTAAAGTTAAGTCGAGTCAACCTCTGCCCATTTTGGACCTGATTTACAAATATTACAATACAATATTGTGTGCGAAATTGCATGTTCAAATCAGGCCCTTTCTAACGGGACCATTTACTTGATCCATTCATATATTCATTCAGCCATTCATTTAGAACCTTCATCATGTTTTCATGAACGGCATGATTCGATCCAGTTGTTAATCGCCATCGCCTTATAGATGAAGACATTTAGGACACCTGACCGAACGAAACATTAACACAAACACAAACACGGACGCATTCCAACAAAGCTCTCATCCTTCTGTAATGGCTCCTTTCAAGTCTATTTTTATCGAAAACCGTTCTTGGAGAGCTACAGAGCATTTCGTGTTGTTCAGCCCAGTTTGATGCGCCGCCTGTTTCTGAACATGCACATACTCGACGTACTCTTAAAGAGACAGTATTCCTTTTGTCAAGTGGCTTTCCAGTACGATGCACAGAAGGAAACTGCTCATGGGATTTTTTTGTTTGTTTTTGTTTTTGTTTTTTTTTGCCTCTTGAATTGTCATGTCCGCTTTGACGATATTTTCCTCGTCTGCTATTACCCATCATGCCCTGCTTCCTGCTGCCTTTTTCAGTTTGTGAAATTGACAAGTACACAGACTAGGGCTGCACAATATATCGAAAAAATATCGACATCGTGATATTGGGCTATGCAATATGCATATCGAAAAGACATGCAATAAGTTTGATATGGAATTTTCTGCTTTTATCTGAATTTGACTCGTCAGACTGTCAGGTTTACCTGTTTGACATTTATTAAACATGACAAAAAAGGAGAGAAGACACTCAGTTCAAAGCTCACAAGGAGAGAGGAGAAGAACTCCTGCACTCTGAAAAAAAATCCCCTCCTCTCCCTCTCTTTTTATTTGGTTTCCACGCCCCTAGTTCCAACCCTCAAAACATAGTTGGTACTTAACGAAAATGTGCTCTGCCATCCAATAGTTGAACATTATCGAGAGGTAATAACAATTAATTAAGAATACATTGAGTTTGATTATTTTGCCGCATGGAAAAAAATTTTAATTCTTTCATTAGATAATAAAAATGTCATTTCTTTAGGTACGTTAAATATCAGAATAATATCGATATCTCTATGTTCAGCAACTATATCGCATGATTTACCAATATCGTGCAGCCCTAACACAGACCACCCCAGACGCCATTTTCTGTGTTAGGGAGAAAAATGTATTTGATTTTAGAATCGTATTTTTATGACCGAGATAGAGGCTCTTATTTTGACATGAAGACACAAGTTGTTGTGATATCCGATAGATTCAAAGAAAGGACGGCTAAAAAATGATGTTTGCTTTTACTATTAAAGACTACTCTTACAAACCGTCACAACAACAAGAGGAAAAGGGATACTGTCTCTTTAAATATTCTTTTTGGATGTACTTAAAGTCCTTTTTGGGATGTTAAGAATATTTGGCTGCTTTATAACCCTTTGAGTGCTTGATAACTTCTCATAATTGTTTAAAAGGATACGTGACCAATTTATAGCCTCTGTATTGCTTATTTCAATGTCTTTTGAGTCCTGAAAGGGTAAATGTAGTTTTTCCCAAAAAAAAAAAAAAAAAAGTGTTGCTTTCCAGCCTGGTAGCTGAATGGATTTTGTCACCTCCTCCTCCTCCGAATGACTGATTCAAGTCTGTGAACGTGCCTTCTCACTCTGTTTGTGCTTTTCTTTCTCTTTGGTTTCACTTGTTTCTTTCCTGCCCCTTCTTTTTTTTTTCTTTTTTTTTTTTTTTTTGCTCCTGACTCTGCATGCCCTTGTATAACGCAACAAATCTGAAGTCTAGTTTTACACGTGTTAGTTTGCCGAAAAGCCTCTTCTTGTAACGAGAGACCTCTCTTCTACTTTGTGACCTTTTCTGGCTCTCTTCTCTCATGTTGTGGTAATAAATATTCCTCTTGGTATGGTTCAAAAATGGGTGCCGTCTTATTTTTCTTCTTCTTTTCTTCCTTTGAATGTTTCACATACAGCACTAAATCCTTGTCAATTTCACAAATTGTTTTTTTTGGGGGGGCTGCATTGGACACTGCAAAAAAAGTTTGGCGGCATTTAAAGATGCTGCTGTTGTGCGTGTGTGTGTGTGCCTCAGTGTTTTTTTTTTATTTTTATTTATTCGAGATTAAGGCTCTTATTTGTACATTTTGTTTTTAGATCTCCTATATTTTATGTTGCCGTTTTACACAATCACTGTACCAATTATTTAATTTGGATAATATTTTTGTTGAAACGACTGAATCAAAACACTAATCTTTAAATTGAAATCCTCGTTTGAAAGCCTAACGCACCACCAGCACAATTTCCCCCACTCACGAGCAACACGAGCACCGCCACCAGGCTGCACTGTTGACAAGATAGAATGAGTCATGCTCTCATGTCGATCGCCCCATATTGTCACCTGACCATGATGTGACTCATCATGCTAATACTGTAATTACCGTAACTGACATTATCAATGGCGGCTTTGCGTCAGAAAGCTTTTGTTCACCATGTTTTGTCATTACATTGTATTTATCAAAAGTGCTAGAGGTATCAGTACAGGGTGAGTACTGGAATAGTGAATACTCATCCTGGTATGGGTCTCAAACAGCACTACAAAAAATATATATGACCAAGATAAATCATTTCAAAACAATTTACACCATTAATGTGACCTATAACGTATGCAACTCAATTGAATTTTTATTTAATGTTGTGTGGGAACAAAAAAACACTTGAAGTAATGTGGTTGCACAAATGTTAACTCAATGATTAACTCAAATTTCAGGTCTTTTATGACATGTTTTTGCTTTTTTATCATTTCTAATTTCAAGCTTTTGCTATAAAACAGTTGTCAGGAAAAGCCTACCCAAAGAGCTGGAATTTATTTGGACTTGACATTTTAGCAAATGTGCGCTGATTCCCATTTAATTGGTTATTTCTGAGTCTAGTTATGAGCACGTGCATATTTGCAACATTATTTCTATTTATTTGTACTTCCCCTCTCGAAAATTCAATTGAGTTGTGCAGGATAAATTAATAGTGGG
Organism: Festucalex cinctus; assembly: GCF_051991245.1. Lineage (NCBI taxonomy): Eukaryota > Metazoa > Chordata > Actinopteri > Syngnathiformes > Syngnathidae > Festucalex > Festucalex cinctus. The sequence goes on from NC_135423.1 coordinate 456,862, forward strand.
AAAGTTTGAATTCTTCTTCTTCTTTTTTTTTAAATCCCCAAATCATGAAATTGAACAGCGGTGTGTAGACTTTCTATATCCGCTGTATACTGTACTAAGCCAAACAGATGCTGCTCACTGTATATTTTCACGTGTCAGAGGTAAGTCTATCATTAGAAAAGCGGAGTGATCACTTGAAGACACGACGCCATTTGATAGGACACGAATGTCTGTCATCGGTCTTCAGTTTGTCGCTGCAACGTCTTCGCTATTCCCAGGATGCACTGGCATGTCTGTCGTTGTCATTGCAGAGGGAGACGACATGAAATTTGACCCGTTCGGGACCTCGGGCCTCAGCAGCCTGGCCAATTACGACTGGTCAGACCGGGAGGAGGGCGTCACAGGCGAGCTCCAGAAGCCGCGGGGCAACGGGGGCGCCGCCCCGACGCCTTTTACGCCGACTCGAAAAGCCCAACTGAACTCTGAAAGCGTCTCGCCCGCCAAGACCGCCTCATCCGTCCGCGTCGAGGATGACAAATTCCAAGCCTTCGCCGACTTCGCCGGCAGGGAAGAGCAGGGCGCCGACGAAGATGACTTTGGGGACTTCGCCGGCACCGTTTCCGAGAAGCCCGACGAGGCCGGCTCAGAGGCCAACCCGAGCGAGATCTCGGACGACTTTGGCGCCTTCCAGGGAGACAAGCCGAAGTTTGGCAAGTCCGACTTCCTGAAGGCAAGCGCGCAGCCCAAAGTCAAATCCAGCGAGGAGATGATCAAGAACGAGCTGGCTACATTTGACTTGTCTGTTCAAGGTGAGATCTTTTCTGTTTTGGTTTTCAATCACGATAGCACACCCATAACCTTATCATTGTTCAAAAACACAAACTTGTGTCCCAGCTAAAGTTGCAAAACATTTCAGGTAAATTTCCATGGGAAGTTACGAATTTGAAGCAACTGTAATGTTGCCCCTCGCTGGCCCACCCTCACTCCATCAGGGTGCAATAAAGCTGTCAGGCATTAGATGGCGGCGTTGAGATGACAGCATGAATGCCACTGATGATTGCTGAGATGGTTCGGTAAAGGGCAACACGTTGATGAACCGCATCACTTTGAGGACGGTGTTATGCGCTCTGAATAATTTATTGAACGTTTCCCGCAGTGTCACACAAGCTCATTTGCCAAAGATTGATCTGCCTCAGCTGCATTTTATTCGATTTCGCGTTCTCTTGTTTGCCCAGCGCGAGTGACAGGGGATCGTGAGCAGCCTGGGGAGGGCTGACGCATGTCTCCGCAGCGGGTGGCGCTGACGGTAGCGGTGGTGGTCGCGTTACGGGAGCCAGGACATCTTGCTCACGTGGCTCACCTGGCGTAGCTTGCCCACTTTCCTGTGGTGGCCCGCCAGTCAATTATTCATTGATGACTATTTATGCATCCGTCTGGTGTGTAATTATTGTGTGTCCCAAATTGTTTAGTCATTCTGCTCTTGTTCAGGCGGAATGAAGCGCTGACTAGCAGGATGACGAGTGACGACAAATTCTTGACTTAAGTGGCCATCCTGATAACTCAAATCATAAATGAAACTTGAATGGAAATGATTCCAGCCCACCAAATTGTCGCCGTTTGTGACCTCCAGGCTCCCACAAGCGCAGTCACAGCCTCGGAGAGAAGGAGATCGGTCGCCTGCCCGCTTCGCTGCCTCCAGAGCATCCTTTCCGAGACCGATCCAGCACCCTGAGCGAGAAGCCCACCTTGCCCGTCATCCGGGACAAGTACAAGGATCTGACTGGAGAGGTGGAGGTAAACCTCACAGGCCCACCATTTACCACCATTAAATAATGTCACGGCTTTCAAAGTACATTTCTTTACACCTCTCTGTTTGTGACGTCGCAGGAGAGCGAGCGCTACGCTTACGAGTGGCAGAGGTGTTTGGAAAGTGCCCTTGAGGTTTGTGCTTATTCAACTTTCAATTTTACTTAAGATTTAGTTTTTTTTTTATTTAATACCGTATTGATAAATAAGTCCGTTGAGGCTATTTTCTTCTTCTCATTTGTGTTCAGTTTTTCTAATTTGTCTTTGAGTTATCTTCAAACTATGTGACCATAAACAAGTATTCCATTTGTGCCAATTGTTTTCCTTTTTTGTGTTCTTATATTGTATACTTGATGCCTGTTTTTCTTTTGCTACTTGTAAATAAGTACATTATTTTATAGAATTATGAAAAATTGGGATTATTTTTCTGCCTTAGTGATTAGGCAAAATATTGTAACCCTAAATTGAGGGAGTGTATTTTGATTTTTTTATTGTTTTGTTTTGTTTTGTTTTTGTCCTCAGTTTGAGGTTCTGTCATACGAGAAATATGTATAACCAAATAATGGAAAATAATGGGTCAGATTATTATTAGTTCTATGAACTTCTATCTGCTCCTTTTGAGTACCACCATTGTATGATTTTTGATGTCCATCCATCCATCCATCCATTTTCTTGACCGCTTATTCCTCACAAGGGTCGCGGGGGCTGCTGGCGCCTATCTCAGCTGGCTCTGGGCAGTAGGCGGGGGACACCCTGGACTAGTTGCCAACCAATTGCAGGGCACACAGAGACGAACAACCATCCACACTCACACGCACACCTAGGGACAATTCGGAGCGCCCAATTAACCTGCCATGCATGTCTTTGGAATGTGGGAGGAGACCGGAGTACCCGGAGAAGACCCACGCGGGCACGGGGAGAACATGCAAACTCCACCCAGGAGGGTCCGAGCCTGGACTCGAACCGGAGACCTCAGAACTGGGAAGCGGACGTGCTAACCACTCGACTACCGTGCCGCCTGATTTTTGATGTCATTTTATTTATTTTTATTTTTATTTTTTTTAAGTACTCCACCACTTATTAATCTTAATGTACCGGTAGTAGCTGTCCAATGTAGGGCAGAACCACTTTGAAAAATAATTTAATTATGATTTTTATCCCTCAATATTGCGATTATGATTTAATATGCGAGTTTGTCAAAATCTACTTCCCATGCATTTTTTTAAATAAACACAAGCAGTAAATTAATTTGTGTCACAATAAACAATTATAGGTTATAAGGCTTATGCTAGAAGGAAAATGAAGAGAGATTATTTATCTATTATTATCTACTTTCACTATGAACATTTCACAAAATTCTACCGAACAGGTTTGGCGTAAACAAATTTAATTCAGTGATACGTTCACGTACCACTAGAGGGAGCCCATGTACTACTAGTGCTACACTTAGATGTTGGCAAAGTACAATTGCATTTTTCAGCCTTGGAGTAATAAACGTGTTTATATATATATATATATATTTATTTATTATTTTTCCCCAAACGCTTTTTGAAATAAATCCGAGATAACTGGATCCTCATCCAGGTCATCACCAAAGCCAACAACACGCTGAACGGCATCAGCAGCTCCTCCGTGTGCACCGAGGTCATCCAGTCCGCGCAGGGCATGGAGTATCTGCTGGGTAAGCGCGCACATTCTTTCCCTCTCATTCCCGTGCCGCGGCGCGCGTGCTAACGGCGTGCGTGTGCATGCGTCAGGTGTGGTGGAAGTGTACCGCGTGACCAGGCGGGTGGAGCTGGGCGTCAAGGCGACGGCGGTGTGCTCGGAGAAGCTGCAGCAGCTGCTGAAGGACATCAGCCGCGTGTGGAACAACCTCACCAGCTTCATGTCGCTGGCCAAGCTGGTGGTGAGACACGCCCACGTGCCGGCGCACACGCGCGCACACGCCCGCTGCACCGACTTGCTTCATGAACTGACAACTCACGTTGAGACTGACTGACAGTTAAGAGCTCGACTCGACTTGCTGACTTGATTGGTGTTCATTTTTTGGATTTATGGCTGAATATGTTCATCTAAGGCGCAGGGGTCGACGACCTTTGCTGTCCAAAAGAACCGTTTTAGGTCAAATAAATCATCAAAAATCTGCCTGGAGACACAAAATGAAACAGTTAGTGTAGTAGAGCTACACCATAACAGAAAAAATGTGCAGCATCCAATACTTTCAGATTCATTTTCGGCTTTATGCATGTATTTACTTATTTTATTTTTCAGACTTGGTTTTTCATACATTTTTTGACTTTTCTGCCTTTTCTTAGATCAAATTTTTTTGTTTTTTTTTAAAGCTCCACAGGGAACCACAAGTGAGGGATTAAAGAGCAACATGTAGCTCCAGAGCCGCAATTTGCAGAGCCCCGATGTAAGGAAATTGACAACTACACTCAAACATCTTCAAATACAAACCAAAACAATTTTTCTGAAGTGCAGAAGTTGATACTCTGACTCGACTTGGGACTCGCTTGAAACTTGCACACGTGTGACTTTGATCCGACTGACACACGCCTCCGCTTCAAACGCTCGCCCACACGCACGCACGCACGCTGCCAACGGAGCTGCAACGATGGCGCCTTCCCAACAAAAAATGCTGCCGATAACATCGAGAAATGTCAGCGAATGCGCTTCGGCCCCGCTCCATTAGCTCCCGGAACGATCGGCGATCGATTCGGGCGCGGTGCGGCGGATGACGAGAACGGCATGGATTGATTTTAAGCGCTTGTGTGTAAACAAAACACATGACAAGATTGACCGTGCTCGTCCACGGGGACCAGCAAATGGAACAACAACAAAAAAATAAAAAATCGGATGCTGTTTATTGATGGACAAAGATGAGCCGTTTGATTGATCTTTCAAGTCCGACACAATACTGTGACAATTTAAGCACCAAATTTAGCAAAAGGTGGAGAAGAGCATTTTTCTTTCACCATTTAAGTTCATTTTTTTATGCTCATGTTTATACCTGATTTGTATATTTTTCCAACCCTTATAGTTTTAAACCTCTTTTTGAACACACTTTTTCAATTGTTTCAATTTTTTTTTTTTTTTTGGGGGGGTTGACTTCCCATTTAACTTACAACAACAACCCTCTCTGATCTCAAATAACCTCTGGATAGTGGATACTGTGGCAAAGTTGGTTATCATATGCTTTTTTTAATTAATAATAATTGGTGCAGTTAGTAACTATATTGCTATAGTAATTCAATTTAAATAAATGTATTTTTTATTTATTTATTTATGCATCTATTAGTCAATAAAATAAATCAAACTTAAAAACCATCGCTATTTTTTTGTTTTTTTGTTTAAAGATGGACTGAGTATTTGTTTTGAATGTATTCCGCCCATATCGCCACACAAAAAGTTAGGTAATTTTTTTTTTTTGTGGGAAAAAACTGTTCAAGTATAATCTCCTCCTCCTGCCTGGTTTAGCCCGACGAAAGCTCTCTGGATTTCACCTCCTGCATTCTGCGGCACGGCATCAAGCACGCCAAGGAGTTTGCGTGCGGCGTTTGCCTGCTCAACGTCGACTCTCGCAGCAAGGTTCGTTCGTACGCACGCACGCACGCACACACAAACAGTTGTTGTGACTTTCCCCCGACTGTGGAACGTGTTTGCAGGTGAAAGAAGCAAGCGCGCTCGGACGCCTTTTTAAACGAGTAGGACAAATGAATGTTTGCCTGTTGGTGGGGGTGCTGAGGTGTCTGTCGCTCGCTTGTGTGACGATCAACTTTTGGTGTGCGGGACACTTTTCCAACTTCTCTTCAGTTGTTCTCCATTATCACTTAGTTGCATGACATTTGCTAGACATAAAGAAAAGGTCCGCCATTTTGCTTCAAAGTCATGTTCATTTGATCAGCCATTTTCAGGACAATCAATGAATTTTTTTGTCAGCAGATAATTTTGGATCTGAAATGTTCATCATTATTTCAAAGAAAATGTTCTCTCATCTTTTTGATTAAAATAAATAAATAAATTTGACACACAATTACAGTATATCAACAAATGGCTACAAGCTAGTAAGTTAGCCAGCATTAGATAACAGTTGGATTAATAAGATCATTGGAACATCATAGCTGTTAGATTAAGGTTACGTTATAACTACAATTTTTCAACCTTTTTTTAACCTTTATATCCCGTCTGTCCCATGTTTGTGCATGTTGCGCTCATTAGCTGCAGATTTCAAAGGGGGCGTGTCACATAACTCACAGGAACAGGTTAGCACAAACAAGATTTTACGAAATTGTATCATTTTCGTCTTGTCTTCATTAGTTGATGAAAATGCAGACTGATTTAGTCCCAGTTATTGTTTATGAAATGAGTGTTTCAGTTTAGTTTAGTTTAGTCTGGTGAAAAATATGTGTGGATGAAATTATTTTTGTTGATGAAATTAACAGTATTTCAAAGCAGCCATTTTTGGGTCATTTGGCTCTTTTTTTTTTTTTTTTTTTCTTGATTTGATTTTGTTCAACGTGTCGACTTTTCGATTATAATCTTCAACTGTAAAGTCGTCTCTGCTGGCGCTGCATAAAATGTCAGTTAAGGTCCTCGCTGCAGCAGCGGGAGAAATCTCAAGCTTTTGACAATTGCGCCTTAGTAACTGTTGCTACGTGAGCCATTGAGCAATCAGCGGTTGGCGGGGCGCTTTTAGCACACAATCAATGCGGGTCATTGTTGTCTGCTCGCGTTATATAAGCCGAGGACCCTCGAGAAAGCACACGAGGTGCCATTTTGTGTCGATTCTTGAAGGTTTCAAATAACATTTTGTTCATGTCCATTAGTGCAGGCTTGATGTTGCGTTCCACTGACTGGTCTTTAGTTCTTGTTTACAAGACAGATTCTGTTTAGTACTCACAAAAAGTTTCGGGTGAAATTTCAGCAACATTCTGAAAATAAATACCCTGCAATGAACCTTCAATAATTGCTAGTGTTGGCGACCAAAACCTTTGGAAAATCTGTGAATAATTGAGCCTTGGTTTTCAATCCTCTATGTGGATTTATTTGGCAGAATGCAATTCTGAAAACGTATTAAATGGTTGATTCATAAAAATATCAAATAACTTAGTTTTGGGCAATGCATACAACAGCACAGATATTAATTGCAGGCAGAATATTTGACTTACAGAGAAAGAAATAGACCACAAATTGATTAATTTAATTAATAAATTAATTAATTTATATAGCGGGGTTTAATGTGTACAAAAAGAATATATTTGCAAAAAATGGCTAAACCCATAGAGGGCCCCTCCGAAAAATGGATTGTAATAAAAGAATGATAAATCGTCAGCACCATGCATGAAGCATGCACACGATGATGAAGCCATGTTCCATCCAACAGACGTCTTCAGGAGTTTGGAAATTGAACTGGAGCAAATCACCTTTCATCAATCGTGTTAGCTAGCGTACGAGACGAAACGAGCTAGCACGAGCTGCCGTGACATCACGACCACGCAAACAAATATCGCGCGTAGGATGTTTAGGAAACTCACTCAGTCGTAATGAATGTGAGGGAAAACGTAACAGCAAGTTGTTGTGTTTTTTTTTTGTTTTTGGGGGGGTAACAGAGCATAAGTTCCCCCCAAAAATGACCGCAAATATTTGAAGGTGTAACCATTAAGGGTCAACTTAATTACTTAACGATGATTTCATCAAGTGCAACGGGAGCGTCCTCGGGCTCACCTTGACGCCTTATTGGATGTCGCGCTGGCAGATAAGCCAAAGCTTCTTGTCAAATGGCAAAAAAAAAAAAAAAAGGATGGATTGGAGATGTTGCATTCTCAAAGTGTAGCACGCTAAAGCTAAAGTATCGCATGCAATTAGCGTGTATTTAACTTTAAAGTTCAATCGAATTGTTTAAAGAAGAGCATTGACGTGGTGGGGGTGGGAGGAGACTAACAGCTTTGTATAATGAGCCACATGCTGCTTCACCAAGCCTAAAGTTGAGCTTTCTGGTTTGGTTGCACTCCTCTTTCCTTCCTCTTCTTCTTCTACTTCTTCTTTTACTACTTTTTCTGCTTGTTTTTTTTTATTTGCTATAAGACATACAAACATGGCAACAATCAAACATTTTCAATATAAATCAACAACTGCCAAGAGTAGTTTACAAAGAAAAAATGACAAAGAATCAAACATAGAATGCACAGGTACAATTGTAATTTGCAAACACAAATGAAAAATAAAATAAAACATAAATGACATTACAAAAATAAAATCAGGACATTCAACTCAATGCAAGAGGTCATTTCTTCAAAATATTCGATATAATGTAAACTTTAGGCCTTTTAATCAATTGAATATCCATACCAAATTCGTTTACTCTTCTTCTTCTGGAGCAAAGTTACCCGACTTCAACTTCGCCATCCAAATGTGTCATTCAATATAAACAAGGGAAAAAAAACCTTCTCTTCTTGTTCTTCTTCTTGTTTTTGTACTCGTTGTGTTGATTGTGTTGTTATGATTTCAGGCGTTGACTCCAGAAAGCATTCGGAGATCGATGGTAAATATTGACTTGATGTATTTACCAACACGTTTCTTTTCTGTCGCTTTGAACCCCAATTTGGAACCGTAACCTTTCCTGCCAGCCTAATCTTGGAAGCCTCGCCCTTATTTGAAGACCTACTCGAACCCAGACTATAAACCCAAACTTGTGTTTTCATTTGAAAACACTAGACAGGATTGAAAGCATAATCGTGGTTTAAAAGCCCCAAGCTCGGCTTCAAAATCCTACCTTGAAACCCTAATAGCGTCTTTTCACCTTCATTTGAAAGCCGAACTTTCAATCAGGACTTTTGCTTGAAAGCCTGACTTGAAGCCCAAACCCGAAAATTAAAAGCCTAACTCGGCTTTAAAACCGCTAAAGTTAGAAATTCACAAAAACGATTGGATTTGATGTGGTGAAGCAGCACGAGGTTCATTAGGCGAGATTACGTCTTATTCTGTGTTTGTCATCACAACGCATCTTCGTACTCGAGTGGGACAGCAGCTGTCACAAACATTAACATTACATTTTGTATTTTTTTAACACATTTAAAATAATAATAATAATAATGACTAATTGCACAGATACTAGTACCAGTACTGTGATACTTTGCTGTCAAAAATGAATTTTTATTTGCGAAACAAGCAGCACGAAAAAAAAAGCAGGCACCGAGTTAAGAAAAAAAAAAAAAAAAAAAAAAGTGTTTCCGCAGCTGACAAAACCTGTGCAAAGTTTGCTATGATGCAACTTGAGCTTCTTAGCAGCTCAATGTAAACATTTGAAGCACTTGCCTTCAAATTCAAATCATACAAGTATGAATTAGATTTGATGCAAATTCAGTCAAATTGTTTGTTACTGTTGATGTCATCTACAGGTGTCCAAACGAAGGCCTGAGGGCCCATTTGTGGCCCGACATGCATTCTTCAGTGGCATACAGTAGAATACAAAAAATAGCAAAGAATTGGTTTTAATATTGTCAAGCTTTTTTAGATATGGAAAGACACAAATAAAATACGTCCGACTAAAATTTCTGACTGTTGGGTGCAGGGCGAAGCCGCCCCAAAATCATGAAAACCCAAAACCGTTGTTTACCTCATGTAGCAGAATGACTTGAAAATATAAACAATACAATCATTTATTAAGATTTTACAGTTTTTCATAAATGAAAGAAAAGAATTGCAAGCTGGCTTGCCTTGCATTCTTCCATTTTTTTTTTTGTACGCAACCCCGAAATGCAAAAAGTTTGGACATCCTTGACGTGATCGTCTTCATCTTGTTGACACGCGTGCGTCTCGTCTCGTCTCGTCTCGTTCAGGCGTTCAACTCGGAGACGGACAACCTGAAGCTGGCGTACGGCGGCCATCAGTATCACGCCAGCTGCGCCAACTTCTGGATCAACTGCGTGGAGCCCAAACCGCCGGGACTCGTCCTGCCCGACTTGCTCTGAACTTTCACTTTCACTTTCACTTTTATTTATTGAGTCACGTCCACTGGCGGCCATTTTGCTCTTGTGACCTGATCCTGTTTCAAGCTTGAAGTTGTTGATTGTGCTTTTTGGGAATGCAACAAAATGGATGCCGACTTGAACGAGCTTCTTGTTTTAAATGTTAACTTTCAATGTTTTTAATTCTTCTTGGCTGGAAGACGCGTTTTGTTTGGATTTTGTTTGTGAAGTTTTTGAATGTCTCCCTACCCGGGTATTGAACTGGTTTACATGTCAATTTTAGCTCATCTCAAGCTGGGATTTATTGATGTCAATTGAATTGAGTTTTGTGGGGTGCGAATGTGATGTAAATAAACGAGCGGAGCCGTTTGAATTTCTTGTGTTTTTTGTTCCATGTCTGCTCTCATTTCCCAGCATGCACTGCAAGCGCCATCAGTCTGATCGTCGGGTTTGCGTGGAAAGTGGCGAGAGGCTCGCCTTTCTGCTGATAACCTGCTTGTATTCAAATGGAAATGTAGTAGTGGAGTGGAGATATCATACACAGTGGGTAGAAAAAGTCTACACACCCGTTTAAATGCCTTATGATGGTGCCGATGACAAGTCGCACAATTGGAAAAAATAAAATAAATTCCTTTCAAGAGAGAAGGTTAAAAAAAAAAAAGGGAAAAAAAAAACGTTTGCAAAAGTGTACACACCCTCCCAACCGGCAGACGTGTTCAGAAAATGTTTGCCTTGAGACGTGGTGACTGCACGCGCTCGTCCCAAGTTAAAACAATTGGACATTTGTGTCAACCATTGCTTGCTCCCGAGGCGGCTCTTATGTTTAGTGACACCAGCTGCCACGTTAATCCAAAGAAAGCCCTCGTGTGCTGCGTTCGTTCCATGATCGTGTCGTCTCAATGTAATCTCGCCCCACACACAAAAAAGCTTCATGTGAATGTAAACGTCAGTCAAGTCTTTATTCGTTCTTTTCCCAAATTCAAATTCAAACACAAACATTGTTTTGTTTGTCTTAAATGAACATATTTGTGCTTGTATCGGTAGTTTGACTCAAAAAGCCAAACTTGAATAATTGTTTGTCATTATTCCTCTACATTTTTTTTCTTTTGTAAATCTAATCGTGTTTTCACAAATGCTCACAGTTCACACCAGTGAACATTTACAAAGAGGGAGGTGACAAATTCCAGTTAATTGCAAATGTGGAGTTTGAAAAATATTCTTAATGTTAGCTTATGGAAAGACATTTATACAAAATGACATTTTCTTTTTTTAAATGTATCTTAAGGGTTATGTATCATTTTATGTGGTTACAGTGAGACTGCACTGTGGCGTTAGCGTTGGACTGCAGTGTATCCAACGCTACACGTTTGATAGTATACAATACTGCTGTTGGTACCAAATTCAAAGAGAAACAAAAATAATGGTCCAATAAAACTTAAATGTGGAAATGTAAAAAAAAAAATAATAAAATGTATGGAATAGCTCATCAGTACACTAAAATACAACTCTTTTTATACATTTAGTTTGTGTACAGTGAACCCCATATTTGCACAGGTTTGGGATCGAGCGATTATGGTTTTCTATTTTCCTTGTCACTTTTTTTTTTTTTTTTTTTTAACAGATTAACATTTCCTTTAATGGGGAAAGCTGATTTGGTTAACAGTGATACCTTGACTTACATGTGAGCCTGATAACGACTACCCCCCTTCCTCAATACAGTACACTTAATAACAAGCAGCAGTTTGGGCAGATTGTGAACATCAAATTAATCCTAACCCCCCCCCCCAAAAAAATATAATGTTTCTTTCCACTCTCCACGTTTTTCTTATGAAGATCCACTACTGGCTAAATGCTAACAACGAGCTAAATGCTAACCACTAGCTTAACGCCACACACAAGCCAAATGCTAACCAAATGCTAACTTAATGCTAACACGCAGGATAGAAAGATTAGCATTGTTGTTATCATCCTTCAAGCAATAGACACAAAATTTGAAAGACAATATAAAAACACACAATTAGATTTTTTTATCCTCTGTTATGTTAAATGACAAATTTTATTTGTTTTGACCGACTTCTTTCTATGTGTATGCATTATACTCCCCTCTGGTGGCCAAGGCTGTACACACCAGGAGGAGCTGCATCATGTCCATGTTATATTTTGTTTTAGGTTTTTATTGTATATTTTTATGAGTACAATATCATAGAATGTTATTTTTTTCATAATTTTCCATTCATTTCAATGGCAAAAAGTTGATTTGGGATGTTGAGTACGTTTTGAGTCGTGAACGCGGCCACGTGTAAGTCAAGGTAACAGCAAACGAATTCAAGTCGGGAGTTCGCTGTTACACCGCTGTCCAAAAAAGTGCGACCGTACACGTGACATCGTGACATGGTGACATGGTGACATCGTGACAAGCGCAGTCAACAGCAGGAGACCAAGTCCTAGTCCAGCTCGTCGTCTTTTGTTGTTGTTGTTGTTTTCACAGTCCCCAGTAGGGCGCCAGACTGCGGCGGTCCCTCTGGTAGACGTCCGGGATGGCCCCGTAGGGCGTCTGCACCATCTTGACCGAGTTCCTGCCGAAGAGCTTGCGCTCGTACTCGATGAGCTGGCGCCAGAAGCCGCCGTTGGGCCGGATGACGGGCCGGCGGGCCTTGACCCAGGCGTGGGCGTCGGCCAGCGACACGCGGTGGTACTTCATGAGGTAGGCCAGGCACAGCGAGGCGGAGCGGCTGACGCCGGCGGCGCAGTGCACCAGCACGGCGCCCCGCTTGCGGCCCACGCTGTGGATCTTGTCGGCCACGCCGTCGAAGTAGAGCGAGATGGGCGAGTGCGGCGCGTCGGCCAGCGGCACCTTCACGTACTCCACGTGCGGCCAGTTGAAGTTGGGCAGCTCCAGCGTGGCGTTGACCACGCACGTGATGCCCTTGGACAGGAGCAGGCCGCGGTTGGACGCCACGTTGCCGCGGCTCAGGAACAGGCCCGGCGTGATCTGGGCCATGCCGCCCTCGGGCGGCGGCCGGGGCACCGCCGGCGCCAAAGAGGAGCTCCGATGATGGCGGTGGTGGTTCTGGTGGGGCGGGAAGAAGCCTTGGCTGCGCGAAGCCATGGGCGAAGGCGACCGGATGTTTAACGGCAGAATCCCTCAGAGCGCAAAGTCATCGGCGACTCCTGGAAGACAACAAAACATCAGTCACGGCAGTCCCCATTCAAATGAATGCAAAAGTGATTCGACTGCCAGAAAGATGGTGGAAATTTCCACACTCTGACCACGAGGCGCTCGTAAGTGGACGCACCAGTCCAAAGTCCCCGTCCACATATTGGCAGTCAGGTCTGACTTTGAAAGAAAAAACAAAATCAATTCTGCCTTTCTCACTGTGATGTGCGCACACTCGCAAATGACAACGAGGCGCTCTAACGAGAAGAGAGAAAGAAGATATGAGAAAATGCATTCACTGAGCTAAAACATCTCACCGGGTTTTTCCATGCTGCTGTGACAACGAGGCGCTCTAAATTGGCTCGCAAGTCGGACTTATTTATTGATGAGTTCACCCTCCTGCTAACAACGAGGCGCTCTAAAGCAGCCACGCCAACAGAAAGGATGCTGCGTTTTCAGGGGAAGCGAGCTAGCTAGCTAACTGCACTTTGAGCTGGATAACCGCCGACGCAAATCACAGAACTCAAGTTGTTATTACAATAGGGGAGGGGCAACAAATGCTGAATTCCAAAGTGCAGTTTTAGCCACACCCCACAAAAAAATGTGCAAAACTGTACCTTTAAACATGTGTATGTATCCTTGAATTCTTGAAATGGAACGTGTCGATTAGAATGACGTTGCCCTCCACCAGGTGGCAGTCTAATCCATAATTGACGACGTTGCTTCAAGATTTTCAACTAACGCAGCATTGATGCTAGTTTCGGCAGCCCGTCTATGGTGGTTTGCATTGCGTGTTAGCATTAAGCTAGCAGACTTTCCTCGGTTATGTTGGTTCATGCCAAACGTGTAACTTCCTTTGTGTTCTGTTTAAAATTCAGCTGTGGAATGACCAGAAACAGCTTCAAACAGCAAAAAAAAAATAACAAAGCAGATCTTTTTTTCCCTTTTTGTCAGCGTCTTAATTTGCGGCGCATGCTTGCGTCTTGTTGCACATCAGCTGGCAGCTTTTTCAAAAGCGCTTTTCTTCAACGTGATCCGATTTAATCCTGATTTGTCGCTGCCGTCGACATGAAGACAGAACATTGCAGATGTTGCCGTGGCAACCTACAGACCACTATATACATTTATATTAGATGTGTGCTGGTTTCTCTGTTGTCTTCATCTCGTGTCACTTGCATTTTTTTTTTCAACAAGCGCGCGTTCAAGATTCCGAATAGGGTTCGCGTTCCGCTGGTGGCACAAGCTGGGAAACTCGAGCCAGCAGATGCAAAAGAAGATTGCGCAATGACTTTCCCTGGAATATCAGGAATAACGTTTGGGAATATTTTCGCTTGATTGACAATCTCGTCTGCAGGAGAGCAACTAAAATGGAACTGAGTGGAACGCAGAAAACTATGTTGGGGGTCCATATAGTATAGCAGGCCACTTCCTGGTTCACTCATTCACTTTGGATTCCACAGTCATAATTATGTTAGTTAAATGGCAAAAATAGATCAAATAAAATCAAATGACTCTTAAAATGTAAGTTTCAAGTTATGCTTCGGGTTTTAAATCAGGTTCTCTAGCAAAAGTCTGTCTTTCAAATTAGGACTTCAAGCCAGGGTTAAGTTTTCATGCATTCATTCAGGTAGCAATAATGCAATACATTTTTGTTTTTGGTCAAATGATAAATCGATGTATAAGTTCAGTTGTGTTTTGCAAATTTATTGTACAAAATATACCTTAGCTTAGCAAACCTACTTTTGTACGTTATTTTTCGAAAATTATTTTTAATTAAAGAGTCAAAAAAAAAAAAAAAAGTCCAGTGTTTTGCTTTTTCCCCAGATTATTATATTTAAATGCACAGTTGCAGGCAAACAAACCATGTTTGAAAGCCAGAAGTGTTGTTGCAAAAATGTCAATCGGCCACTCACCACTCGGAATGAAGAAGAAGAAGATGATGATGATGATGATGATGATGGTGACGTTTGTTCTTCAACGCAACGCGCACGCAGCGTCCACTCAGTCGGTGAAATCACGCCGAGGGGCGGCTGGGAAGCAATTTGGAAGGAGGAAGCAAGCGTGCTCGATGCGAGGTGCGCTTGACGACACGCCAACATGACGACAAAAGTCCACCGGCCGCACGCAAGGCGCTGACCGCCCGCCTTCTTCTTGCTCTGCTCCTCCCCTTTCTTGATGAGTGAGGAAACAACGGCGACACGCAGAGGACAAAATCGGTACTACAATATCCACCAGCCCCCCCCCCCTTTTTTTTACTTTTGTTTTAGCCCTCTTGTCGCTACGCTACCAGCACTAGCAACAATCCCCTGCAGGGGCCCCAAGCAAGAAGAAATCGGGTGCCAAGGCCGATATTCGTGGTATGCAGAGTACAGTACGTCATTTTAAAATGACACATTTTCATCTTCAATAAACAATTACAGTTAATTGGGCTTCATTCAAGTGACTTGTTTTCTTTTAGTTTGATTAATTTTAGTAAGAATAAGTGAGTCAGAAAACAGGAAAAATAAAATTACTCATTTCATGGTTGTTTAAAAAAAAAAAAAAAAAAAAAAAGCCTTACTATACATGGTCGTTTTTAAAAAAAAATGCAAATAAAAGCTTTACTGTAAATGGCCGTTTTAACTTACTAAACATTGTTTTAAAAAAAACAGACACCTTGCTATGCATGCTCATTTACAACAACAAAAATTAGCCTTACTATACATGGTCGTTTTTTGTTTTTGTTTTTTTTTAATAAAGGTTTTACTGCTACTCATGATCATAAAATAATAATCATAATAATACTAATAATAAATAATCCGCCTTGCCTTACATGGTTGTTTTAAAGAAAGAAAACAAAAATGTGACTTAGGAAAGTTTGAGACGTCAATTGTCGCTAATGTGAACGATATGCTGCTTGCGTCAAATCTGTTGGCCCCTCTGGGGGCCTCTGCTGGCTTAAGGGGCCCCAAGCAGCTGCCTTGCCTCATGGCAAACTACGCCACGTGCTATCTAAAACGAAGTGCTCGAGAAAAACAGACGAAACTTTGTCAAAGTCTGAAAAAATAAACAGTAACATTTTGGTTGCTGGGGGTTCCCTAACATTTGTTTAATAATAATAATAAACATTTTGAAACCCTAACCCTAGTTTAAAAATGCTACTTTTGAAAGCCTATCATGAGTTGAAAACTTCAGTTTCAAACTCCCAACCTTAGTTTCAAACCCGACTTTGAAAATGAAACCTTAACCCTAGTTTAAGACCAGATACTTTGAAATCTCAACCCTAAGTTTGAAACCCTAAACTTTATTTAAAAGCCTTATCTGAAAGTTAAAGAAAATTAAAATTCAAACTTTTTTTTTTTTAAAGAAAACGTAATCACAATTTTCAATGTAATGCTTCTCCTTTTGTCACAAGTTTGTCGGTTATTAGAGTGATGCAAAAAGGAACCAAATTATTTCGTTTTTTTTGTTTTTATTATTTCTACTTAAAATGCTGTATTTTAAAAATGTATTTAGTTCAAAGCATTTTAAAAATGAAGTGTAATTTGAATTAAAAAGAAAACATACGTTTTGTTTTCAATTTTTACTGCAAAAAAAAGTAACTGCATTTAAACAATAAATCATATCCAATGACTATCATGTATTTATGACAGAAAAAAGAAAAATATACTACAAGTTAACAGAAATCCTGATTCTACAAGTGTAAAAAAAAAAAAAATGTCACGAGTCAGACGCATTCTGGGCGATGACGTGCGTCGCCATGACGACAAGCACCTGCAGCCAGTCACGCCTGCTGACATTTAATTGACCTTGACGCTCCCGACGACAGTCACGTGACCGCTCTTCCACAAGCCCAATCGCATCCGAGGCATTCTGCTCTTGCGACTGAGAAGAGATATTCACATAGATCTTACAAAACAAATATGAGGTTAACTGTAACAGTTGTGTTGTGTGCCGGGGAAAGCTTGACTTTTAAAACATGCACACACAGTGACAAGACGGTTGCCATGGTGATCGATAAATATGGTCACTGACTCGATGCTCGACACACAAGGGGGGCATGAGTGGGAGGGAGGATTTGCTCTTCCAGCTTGGGGCGGCAATCTGGTGCAACGATGAGTGGGCATGACTGACGAGGTTATTAATAATAAGAAATAAATAAATAAATAAATAAAAAGGTAAAGCGGGCAGTACGCGTTGAAGTGGACTTGTGGGACAGGTCAACAACAGCAACTTTGATGAAAGAGTAAAAACATCAACACCCACTTCGAGGGTATTGGCCAGTTGGATGCACAAAATATGACCGACGTTGTTTGCTACGTCACAGAAACAAGGAAATGATGTCAAGTTTTGCTGCATGCTTTGAATGGGCGGGACATAAAAACTGCTTGGGAAAATAAACCCGACTAAAACTAGCAGGTTTAATGCAAGTTTTGTTTTTTACTAAGAGCAATGATGCAATGAAGTAAATATAATGCCCTCGCAAGTGGGCAAGGAGAGCTATCTATTTTGCATGGATATCTACTTGCGACAACACAAGTTTTTTGCTTCTGCTTCTCCAAAAAAAAAAAAAACAACAACTAATTTTTACATATTTATTTGTATTTTTCAGATAAAATATTGTTCACATGAACTGATTAAAAAATAATAATAAATAAATATTGAAAAAACACCAGTCTAAATGTTTAAGTTGTCTGGAATAAAATAGAAATTGAAGGGAGATGACAAACTTTTTAAAAATTGCCTAAAAATGTTCAAAAATTGACCATATAATGAACACTATCACACTGTTTTGTTTCCCTCCATCCGGACAAATTTCTTTGTTATTTATTTGGCCTAAAATGTCTTTTGACAGAAAAGGTTGCTGACCCCTGAGACAAGATTCCTATTTTTTTCCCTTATGTATTCACATGGAAAGCTTCCAATTGGGAATATTGACAATATTGCAATTCACAGGAATGATTGATTATGGAAACGTACAGAAAGTTTCCATCCATTTTGATCACCATCTTTTCATTGAATCAATTCCTCATTCATTGATTCCATAAAAGTTTCCAATTTGGAATGCTTCCAAATTTCTTCCCAAAGGAAATTTCCACCTGTATTGAGAGTCATCCTTCAATGTTGTCAGTGAATGTTTTATTTCAGTGTGTAAATTAAATTGCCATCCAAAGGAAAGTTTGCGATTGCGAATGATTTCCAAAATTGCCCATCTGAAATGTTACCGTGAACGTGAAAGTCACGAGCTCAAGAGTGTTCACGGAGGAGTTTTGGGAGCCAAGTTGAAGTCGGTCTGTTGCAGTGATCGTGACAAGTGACAAGTTATGCTGCAGCGATGACGTACGAGAAAGAGGAGAAGTGGCACGTGCACGCTAGGCCTTGGTGATGCAACCCTCCTTGATGAGGAAGTCGTAAATCTTGCGCGTCTTGTTGACGTCGATCTTGATGAGCGCTCGCGCCTGAGCCAGCCGCAGGCCGCCCTGACGCCGGCACTCGTTCAGCAGGGCCTGCTTGTACTCCAGGTACGCGCCGGGCACCAAGCGCACCACCTGGCACAACTGCAAGACAACGGCCGCACCTGACCGTCAATCACACCTTTCAAAAGTACAAAAAATGCTTTTCAAAAGTCGCCTTTGAGCGATCGTTCGTTCGGTCCTGGTTGAAAGCAAGGCTGACTCTTGCCAATGCAAACTCTGGCTTGAGCCGACGTCAAAAGTCTGTTTGGAACCTGAACTCGATCCTGCAAGCCTAAAAACATTTCTTCAAATCCAAACACTGGAAGAGAAATTGTCAAATTGTGTCTGCAGGACATAAACCAATTGATTTGTAATATGGCAGTATTATAGTTTTACATTTTTCATTTCATTCTTAGTGAGTAAGAAAATATTGAGTTTGCTTATTTTGCTGCATGAAAAATGTCATATTTTCTTTGGATCATAAAAACAGCATTTCTTTAGGTACTTGTTAAATATTCAGCATGATTTTCCAATATCGCGCAAGCCTTCCCTAAAGCCGAAAATGAAAAATGAACCCATTCTTCAAAGCCTAAAACACGACGTTGCTAATTTGAAAGACCAATTCAAAACCCGAATCTTGGTCAGGCTTCAAAATCCTAATTGGAAACATCAAAAATCAGAACTGTTTTCAAATCCTGATTCGAAAACCCAATCAGTTTAAAAGTAACAAACAAAACATTGAAAGCACAACTTCAGTTTGAAATCCGAACCTTGCTTTGAACGCAGCCTTCCTCATCACATCTTGATTTCAAACTCTCACCTTGATGTAACCCTAATTGGAAATCCGAAGCCTACTTGACTTGAATGTTTGTTTTTCGTTGCGTACCTCTTTCTCTCGCTCGTTGAGCTTCTCTGTGCCCGGCAGTCCGGTCAGGTTGAGGGGAGGCGCGCTGCGTCGGCCTGTCGCTATGGAGACAAACAGACGACAGACGACGAGACGTCAACACGACACGCTCGCTCGCGCTCGTTTTGGAATCTGCGCGAGCGCTCGTCTCATTTGCGCCGCTTCATTTGCCACATTCAACACGACAGACGCCAGCGACTCCAAATCGTTTCTACCTGACGTCGTGATGGCGGCGACAGCCGGTGCGATGCCAGCATCTCTGCAGTCGGGAGATTCAAAGCGACACGATTAATAAACATGCGCGCGCGCACGCAGAGTCGCAGTCGATTAGATCAAAACGGAGAGAAAAAGAATCGGCATAAAAGAAACAAGGCTTGTTTTGAAAACGGCGGCGAGCATACACGACGCGTACGCACGCACGTTCTCTGCGCGCGTCTTACATGGCGGCCTGCTTGCTGAGCCACTGCTGGCACGCTCGTCCGTCCCGGATGTACTGCAAGACGTCGCACAACATGGTCCTCTTGCGACGCTCGTCCTCGCGCAGACGCTTGGCGCGCTCGTACACTTTGGCGCCTTGCCCATGAAAAACAAAAACAAAACCAAAGATCGGCACTCGTTTGAACGGCAGTCGCCAACGAGCGTGCGCCGACGCATCGTCCGGCCTGGCCTGGGACTCACTGCAGAAAGACTTGATCCCGGCCTTGCGGTACTCCTGCAGCCTGCGGATCTCGCGACGCAGCTCAAACTCCACTGCAAGGTAAACCCACAACAAACACAGAAGAGCGGATGGATTCATGCAATCATGTGAGGAGATCCCGAAAATATGTTTTCATCACGGTCAACGTGCGTCCAAAAACCCCCCGCACATTTCTCAACGTTCCAAATGTGGTGCATCACAATCAGAATGTAATTTATGCCGAAATTGCGTGAAAGGATTTTGAACTGTCGCTGAACTGGAATGTTGTGGAAAGGCCTGTCAAAATGAGTGCGTTCATTTTCAGTTCATTTAAAGTTCCTTTAATGCCACTCTTTTTTTTTTTTTTTTAAACCGCAATTAACTCATTTGCTCCCAAAAACGTATAAATACGTTCTATTTTAAATATTACCATGACCCCAAAGACGTATTTATACGTTTTTTTATGCTAGATAGAAGGCTTTGATGCAGCCTGTGAACAGAATGCTTCAAGCAATGGTAGTTATTACAAAAACGGCCAGCAGGTAGCAGCAGAGTAATGTGGAATAATAATAATAATAATAATAATCAAGTTTTGGGGTCCATAAAATCATCGGACGGTGACGATACTGACGCGCGTGACTCTCGATGAATTTGTCGTGCTCGACGGGTCCGCTGACTCGTGCGAATCGTCTCATGATGTCATAGAGATCCTGAACCTCCTTCGGGTAGCAATGCTCCAGGACTGCGAAAGACAAACGCGACAGACACAGACACAAACGTTGAATGAAGGCAACGACAATCGCACCTCATTTCGTTTCGTTTTAAAGTGAAGCTGCAAAAATGTCAGGAAGAGCCTGCTAGAACACGTCCAGTTTATTTGGGCTTAATCAGTCGCATTTTAAATGGCGGCCTCACGATCGGCCACCTCGGAGCTTGTTTGTCTCCAAACTGAGGAAGACGGCCGAGGAAAGCTGCTGAGGGGGCGTCGGCGTGGCGAGGAGGTGTGTGCGTGTGCGTGTGCGTGTGCGTGGGCCTCTCAGGCTCGGGTATCAACACGCACACACCTGAGCGCGCGCACGCACAATCTCTGACAGTCTCCATGACGACCGTTCAGCAGCTCGCCAGCTAGCGCAACTCGTCTTTTGTCTCCAGAGGGCTGCGAGAGATAAGGAGTGACGCCATTTTGTAGTGGGGGGGGGCAGACATGAATAAATGATAAGCGCACAAGTTGAACCTCCGCCAACCAATCGCGCACACGTCACGTCGCATCTTACGAGCGTCGTGCGACATCACGCGTTGGCTCGTTGACGCTGCGGCTTGGAAGCTTGTCGCCATAGCAACTGTGCGTGTGCGTGTGTCAGAGGTCAACTCACTCTGGAATTTGCGCATGTTGATGAGTCCGTGATCGCGAATAATCCTGG
This sequence comes from Festucalex cinctus, assembly GCF_051991245.1. Taxonomy (NCBI): domain Eukaryota; kingdom Metazoa; phylum Chordata; class Actinopteri; order Syngnathiformes; family Syngnathidae; genus Festucalex; species Festucalex cinctus. The sequence goes on from NC_135423.1 coordinate 478,210, forward strand.
AAAAAAAAAAAAGACAGAATTATGGAATTTTGTCACTGTAGTGTGTTATGAACAAACAAAACTCAAAACAGCAGCAACATGTCGACGAGATTGTTTGGAGTTGATGAATAACAGGCAAGATTGATCATATAACATGCACAAAAAAAAATGTATTTGAAAAATGAGAAATGTTCGTGCAGTGAATGACGGCTACCAAGTTAAAAAGTCAGAAAACTTCTTCACAGTGCGTTAAATAAACAGATAGTTAAACTCTTTGTCAGTCTTGTTTTTCTTGTTACAATAGACCACAGCATACTCACGGTTAGCAATATTTAAAGATTCATATATATTTTTTTATTTATGGAAGCGTATTGCATTCAATTGGGGGGAAAAAAAAATGTTTTTCTGACAAATTTTTGGGGGGAGCTTTGTTTTTTTTTCTGTCATAAAAAAAATAAAAAATATTCCAAAAACAGGGAAAAATATTATTCAGAAAAACAGAAAAGAAATATTCCAAAAACAGAAAAAGATATTCAGAAAAACAGAAAAAAAATACTAAAAAAAAACAAAGCTCCCCCCAAAAAATAGTCAGAAAAATAGGAGTTTTTTTTCCAAATGAATGCAATACACTTCCGTATAAATTAACTATTTTTAAAAAAAAATTTCTTTGTGTGCGTGTGGAAAATGCCCATTTTTTTGGATAAATGTTTGGGTTTTTAAATGATCTGATTTTTCCTCTCCAATGCATTACAGTGGTGCCAATAATAATATGCGGATTTTCGCTTTTCACAGGCTTTTCCAGTTTGAGGAGCACAAAAAGATTATTTACAGTCAAAGTGGCTGTTTTGCTTGAGATGTTTGTTTTCACAGAACCTCCTTTTTAGACGCTTTATGGTCAAAAACTTGTTTTTGGCTAATCAACCCACGTTCTACCGATTATTAAATGACAGAAACAGTAGAAACAAACTTTTTCTGTGGGTCTCGAAAGATTAGGCAAAATTCTATGAAACAGCTGCCAATACGGTTTAAAAAATAAAATAAAAAAATAAAATAAACTGGTTTGAAAACGACTTGAGGTCAACAAGTCAATCAAAAGTCGCATCCCGAAAGTGTTGATGGGGTTCCTGAATCTTATTGCACTTTTATGGGAAAAATCATTCCAGTTTTGTTTTGACTTTGTGATTGGTGCATGGATATTGAAATAAAAATGAAAATGAAAATAGACGTTTGTGATGCCAAGGATGCCACCTAGTGACAAAGTGGCGTCATCGACTGGCGCGAGGGCCAACCTACTTCTTCCTTCGCTGTCGCTCTTTTAATCTTGAATGATAGATATCCACCACAGCCAGCTTGAGTGCTGAAACATAAGCAAACAATATCACGTGTCACAATATCATGTGCAAAGATGTCACTAACGTGCGACTAAACATGTTGAAAACAAATCATCCGATTCGAGTCACACTTCAAATGTATGTACAAAATGCTTTTTCCTTTACAAATGTACTGGGTGCGGCTTATAATCTGGTGCGGTTTATAGTCCAGCAATTACGGTAACTGTGGCAACGGCGCATGCGTGGTTGTTGATCCCTCTGCGAGCGCTACCCACCGCGCAGGATGTCGGAGTCATCGTCCACAAAGTCGATGTCTTTCAGATCCCATTCCGCATAGTTGTCAAACTCCTGCGTGTCCAGAGAGAGAGCGACAGCTCATTATTAGTAGTAGCAGATTATTCATCTGGATTGATGCGCACACATTTGACAAGAATGTCATTAAACGTTCGGATGAGTCATTTCCTCGTGTGGACTCACTCCATCAATTGGACTCCAACAAGTCACTTTCTTGCTCCAATTCAATTCCTCACCTCCATGAAGTCAGCTCTGGCCGGCATGTATCCCGCCATGTCCCTGGACAGCACCGAGTCAAACGTGGGCCGAGGCGGGTCTTCGGTCGCTGTCGGATTCAATCAGAATTAGGAACGCTATTACTTTTATAGTCACTCACTTTCTGCCACCCGGAAGTGCCTACTAGGGCTGGGTTTTAAAAATCTAATAATCAATATCAAATTGATTTTCCTTTTCAAGCCTGATATTGATTAATAAAACCATGAATCAATTATTTTAATATCTGTTTTTCCCATAAATTTATAACAAAATAGAAATTTAAAGGGTGAGCTTTTTTTTTTTTTGTTGTTGATATTTTTAGACCAGTTCAGGGTGTGCCCGAAGCCAGCTGAGATAGGCTCCAGCACCACTCAATCACTTGAGGAAATTAGAATGAATACCCAGCCGAAGCGCCTATTTCTTCACAAACATTATACAAAGTTGTTGCCCCAAAAAAAAAGGCACCGGTGTGGTGTCACTGACGTTTAAACGGAATGGCGCCGTCGGCGAAGCGAGCGTCTTTGGTCTTGCGCAGGCCGAGCAGCGTGGAGGAGAAGAGAGGATTGTTGATGAAGTTCTTCATGTAGTGAGTCTCGCACTCCTCCTTGCTTTTGCTGCGCATCTGGTAGGCCACGTCCTGCCTGGCGAGTTACACGTACGTCAACAATAGTCAAGAAGAAGGAAACGCGAGCGTTGGGATGTGCTCGGACCCGAGGCAGGTATCGCTATTGGGCCGATAGCGGCCTTATTCCCATGTATCGGCAACTCGTCATACTGACAATCATGGCTAATGTATGTATTTCATTTTTGATTGACTTTCTGGATGGCAGACAAAACGTTTCTCCGTGAATTGCATCCTTCACGATCCACTCTTGAATTTTCCTAACCTTTCGTCGTCAACAATTCTCAATCCTTTACTGACCAGTTGCCAAATCCGCAATCCATCACAGCCTCAAGCAGAGCCATCTCCTCCTGCGCCGTCCAGCTGGGCTCCAGAACGGGGAAGTCTGACGTCTGGAGGAACAACATTCAACGTTACTCCAACTGACGTGTGCGCATTATTTCTAGTGTTGACTTCTCGAGAACAACGTAGCGGTTGTCATGAGTAACTGCTGAGAGGAGCAACTGCACTTGTTTTGTTTTGATCCCCCCCCCCCCACACTCACACAAATTATTGGACACATAAACATATCACACGCAATTATTTTTGTTCTTCTTGCTTACATACATTACTGAAACACTCACACAAACTACTAAAAAGCTTTCACACTGACAAAGCTGAAATGCATATTTCAGTAGTTTGCTTGTGTGATTGTTTCAGTTGTGTGTGAGCAAAAATCTTTTCAGTGATGTGCACTTTTCAATAGTTTGTATGAGTGTTTCAGTAGTGTGGCAAGAGCATTTTAGTAGTGCATGTGGAAAACTTTCAGTACTCGAGGTCATCCAGAATCCCGTCCCTGACGGCCCCTCCAAATTTACCATGATTTCATACTTGTGATCACTTTGATGTTTCTTGTATTCGAAGCCTCGAGTGAAACACTGGGGAGAAAAAAATAGAAAGAGAGGCAGTTTAAGGGGATTTATTAGGCATCCAGAAGAACTTCTTTACCTGGAGTGGACAAATTGTCACCTGGAGGCAAAGCAGGAAAGGTGAAGGTCCACATTCCGCACACTTGATGTAAGGCTCGGTGAGGTACGACGAGCAGCCTCTGCATGGCGGCTTATCGAAGGGGTCGTCTGAAGGGAACATGCACATGCGCATTGCACACAACATCCACAGAAAATTTACCCCAAAAAAGTGAGTTGGCAGTCAAAGTGGGCATACTACTGTTTAACAAATCATAACTGCAATAACGTAATGACAAACATTTGTAGTCAAATAAACTAGTATACTTGTTGCAGCTGTTTTGCCTCAAATATTGGTAAATTAAGATATTTTCTTCTTTTTTTTTGGTTCATTTAATGCAAATGAACAAGATTATTTTCTAGGGCGCACATGAACCACAAATTGACTTATGAAGTAAATAACACTAACCCCAATGCTTCTTTTCTTTTTTCTTTTTAAACCATGAGGCAACTATGTTTTAGGGCTAACAGTGTGGAGATGATTGCAGATTTTACAGCCCCTTTACGAGCGATTAGCGAGCTGTGCTAAGGCTACCTAACAAGGAGCATAAAACGCCTTGAAGACCACCAAATAATTTCGAAAAAGAAGAATAACGAAATTGGGTTTTAGCGACCCCCTTTCAGGTAAAACATAAGCTACTCAATATCAATAGCAATATCAGTTGTCGCCGTACGATAACGTTAGCATCATAATGCTAACTCTGTTGTCGTGCGATGTAACGACTACAACACGGTTAACATGACTCGGATAACAATTTAACTTACTTCCAAAGGAAGAAAGATGATCCATGTAACTTTGCTAGGGATTGGTATTCAATCTGAGGGGGGTAAATTACACTGAAAAGAGGCGTGATCGTTTTTTTTCTCGGCTCGGCAGTCGGCACGTCGCCCTGGTGTTAGATTCCTCAGTCCAAACTAGTCGAGAACAGAACGCAAGCCAGTCAGATTGTAGCGTGTGTCACCTTTTACATTTGCAGGATTTCTTCCTCCTCGCCCAAGTGAATTGCGAAAGGTTAGAATTTACAAGTTATGACACAACATCCACGGGAACTTTATACATCTAACAGTCTGTTTATCACAGAGGCCACCAAAAACAGTTGATGTTTAGGCTTTGTTCGTGTCGACAAACATAAACACCATATCTGCAAAAGATGGTTTTGCCCATGTTGAATTTTAATTGTCTTGCCAATGAACCGACATACATTTAACTTTTCTCCGAAGACACCAGCCAGCCATTAAGATCTTTCGTTTTACTTTTATTTATGTTACTACAAATTCACAGGGAATAGAAATATTAAACTTACAAGTAAAAATGCTGACTATGCCCAAAAACTCCATTCTGAACAGCAGACCACAAGCAGCGAATATATGAACAGCATTATATATATATTAATCTCATAAACCTCTTGTCATTAACATTGTTAATCAGGGGAGAGCGCGAACGCAGTCCCCCACTACCAGAAATTATGCAGTCGAGATTCCCACATTTGGGGAATTCGCAGGGGTCAGCACAACCGGAGTGCAATGGTTGAGCCTCACCCTGGGTGAACCACCTTCTTGATCATGGTATCTCCCCTGCCAGGTAAGTATGAGTTGAACGCGTCGGCCAGGCCAAAGTCTTAAGCACACGCACCATCTTCAGTGACGGGCTCAACTGCGGAACACACATACACACACTTAATGGATGAGGTAGGACTCGTTCAACTGTTTCAGTAGTACATTTGAGCCATTAGATCAGCTAAAGCATTTTGAATTGGTTGAAAGTGAATGTTCAAAGAGATTCCCATAATGCATTACTGCATTTTCACAAAGCCCGGAAATGCGTATTCACCGGGACCTAAACTTCCGGTCCTTCATGTTTGCCGAAAATCACATTTTCCGACGAAGTATTCCCGGCGACATGATTGAAATGGGATTGTACCTATTTTGTTTGTATTTGAAAGTTTAAAAAAAAAAAATGAAATTAATCAAGGATCGGATTGGCCGGTGTCGGTACTAGATGTGATCGGGCGCCAGATTGTATCGGGGTCGTGAGGGTGAAACTCACTTCCTGTTTCTTTTTGTGAACAGAATTAAACGGTGCTGACCTAGTCGTGTATCACATACACTGTTTAGCTACACTTGTCACTTAAACGCATAAATTACAATAAGAAGAAAGGTAGGCAAAATAAAATGTCCTAACTAGCACAACCCAACGTAAAGAGAAACAATAGTAAGTAAATGCGATTAGGATTGTCATTTGTATTTGATTTAGACATTTAGAGGGGGTGCACCGTTCCTGGAGATACTGCAATACCAGGTCGATGCGTGGAGTGGACGGAGCAAGCCCCTATTCCATCTCCCAGTTCCAAAAATCAATTTAATATATGGTCCCCGGGTAGGGGACGTATCAGATATTAAACTGATAAGAACAGATACTACACTTGATCTTAGCCAAAAGGCCGAGAAGCGATAACTTGAGACATCCACTGAGGAACATTTCAACCCCGACAGCACGAGCTACAGAGACGGTGACAATTTGACAAATGTCAAATAGCGACAACAACACACATTTACAAGCAAGAAAATAACATTAAACATATTAAGTAATAGTGATATCATAAGTGTTGTTTGCCAGGCATATAACTTGTATGTAACATAAAAAATGCCGACCATTTTTTTAGGTACCGTCTGTCATGTGACCCACGGTGGTCCAATAGAAAATCTATATGAAACGTATCACTTTTAATGCCATCTCAATGTTCTTAACAAGTATATGTCCCAGTGAGTACGTTTCAAGAATATTATAGACGCATTACGGACCGTAATAGGATATTTGTGTTTGCTATTTTAGCGACATTTGATGAAATTGTTATTATTCATCAAATTACTTCCTGTTTCCTGTTTATCAACTGACAGGTATTTCTAGAGCGCCATCACTACAGTGGAGGTGAACTACACGCACACGCAATCGCTTTGCTCCTTCCGTGAGCTAAATAAAAAATATTAGCATTTCAGTCCGTCAAATGGTTAGCGTTACTAATGAATTGTAATCAGAAAAATCCAGTCTTGACCACTCGTTTCCAGTACTTACAGCATGTAACATTTAGGGGGGGGCATAAATAAATAAAGCAATTATATTTGTTATCAAGTGTAACTTGAATCATACTCGTGTAGATATGTTGAGTAAAATGGAGGTCATAATTCAACGACAGCGTCGTTCATAAGTGTGGGCCTACAGTAATTAATCTGGATTGCAAGAATTTATTGTATTCTCATAGTCAAAGTGCCAATTAAATGTAAAGTTGTCGTTGGTTCTTCTATCTCTCTCTTGTTTTTAAAGTGAAACGAGTGCGGGAGCGAGTGAAGTGTGAACACAGACACATGCATGAGTTTACTTCCTGTTTGGCACGTTCGACCAGGTGTGTCACAGTCGGGGGCGAGGGGCTTTCAACCTATGCTGGTGGTTCGTACATGTGCCCGTTTTACTTGGAACTCGGTAAAACGGGTAGGCCCGGTGCTTTCTGGACTTCTTTTTTTTTTTTTTTTATGTGTGAGACTGTGAATGTAGGTAGATGTAGGTAGGCTAACATTGTTTACTCAGTAATCTCTGGCTCAACCTGTCTGATCGGTGCGTGCTGGCCGTGCAGGTATGAACACACACTCAGAAAGCACATGAGAAGACAAGGAGGCGCGAGGACGACTCCAAGAAAATGTCAGGATCACTTGGCAAGGACTGAAAAAAAAAAAAGGTCAAGGGTGTTGGACGAGATTCTTCTTGATTCTCTTCAACAAACCGATGGCACTGAGATGCTAATGTTGTACTACAGACTCTGGGATGTCCACGACGTTGCTGTGCTGCTATGCTTCACCTTGTACATGTGTCACCAAGGTAAGCACTCAACTTTTTCTTAGGACGGGAATTCCTGAACTTTCTCCCAGTGATGGCCACCAGAAGAAGAAGAAAAAAAAAAAAGGAAATAAGATAAACGGTCTATCTCAACATGGCGTTATTGGGGACAGAGTGAAAAAGTGTTGTTGTTGTTGTTGTTTTTTTTAAACAAATGATTACATTTCCTTGTACCGTAAAAAGTAAAATGAAATGTTATGTCTCGAAAGTTAGTATAAATAATATTCCATTTGATTCTTTTAAAATTACAACTTTAATCTATCTATACAACTTTAGTGTAAAATGAAAAAATTTTCGCAAAATTATTTGAATTTCATCTTGTGAAATTACTAATGTAAAATATATCCATTTCATTCTTTTAAAATGTTTATTTTTTTTTTCTCCCTCAAAGGTATATGGATTTTTTTTAAATTATAAATAATTAAAATGTGAAAAGTGCTATACAAATGAAGGTGACTTACTTACTTAATAAAACTTTTCCCCCCCTAAAAGAATCTATATGCATCTTTATGTTCTGGTGGTTTGCTTCCATGTAACGTAAAATCATCTTTAATACTATTAGTTTACAGCAGGACTCCTCACTTAAACTCGTTTTAGCAACAGTTTACCTGCTCTGGTGCTGCTGTTTTAGCTAGCAAAATAGTTCAAATTGTATCTAATATTCACGTGTGAACTGCAGTTGCAGAGATAGTTCCAGTTATGACCTGTTGTTTTTCCTATTGAGGAAAAAGTAAACATTTCAGGGTTCAAATCCGGGCTCATGCCTGATGTTAGCTTCATCATTGACATATGTATTTCCTTTTAAGTACAGAATGTGACTACAATTACCTCCTGCGTACGATCATGATGTTTATATCTGCGTCACCGAGGCTGTCATCGATGAGCAATGGCGCACCTTGCACTGTTTTTTTTTTGTTTTTTTTCCCCACAGTGCTTGGCATTCTTGTGTGAAATTCTTTCTGTATGCCTCACTGAGGATACGGCAGAACCTGAAGGTCCACTGAAATGTTTTTGGACAAACGTGATGATGTTGGGGTTGCCACAACCACACTTCTCGTAAAAACGGGTGCCCCTCAGCCTGTTGGGCAGGTTTTAGACTCCCTGCCAGCATCCTGTCATTTAAAATAGCACACTGTTGCATGCCAGGGTTTTTTTTTTTTTTTTTTCTGACTCAAACTGAGTATGTTCCCTCTTTCGGGCACCAGTAAGGAGACGAGCAGCAGCATTTCAGGATCAAATTGATTCAGATTCAGAAGTGACATTTTGAAATATCCAATGTGGGCTCAAATCTGTATTAAAAGCAGCAATGGATTTCCAAATGTGGATTGTCTTGAAATCCGAACAACTTTTTTTGAGAATTGAATGTGTTTTTTTTTTTTTTTTCTCTCCATGTCCTTCCAAGCCCGGGCCATCTCCGTCCAGTCCAGCCAGCGCAGCCTCACCCGGTCCGTGCAGGAGGCCGCCTTCTTCTCGGTGGACGTGGCTTGCAATTGCAGCCCCACCATCCAGTGGACCTTCATGTCCGGCTCGGTCAGCCGCGCCATCGGCGTCTGGCGGCCGGGCGCCTTCGTCAACGTCACGGCCGACTACAGCAGCCGCGTGGAGGCGCACGACAACGGCTCCATGGGCCTGGCGGATCTGCGGCTGCCGGACGCCGGCTACTACGTGGTGACGGTCGCCGACGAGACGGGCGGCAGCAAGGATGTCGGATTTGTACTCAAAGTCAACGGTGAGTTCCTTCAATATTTAAATATATTATGATTGCGATTTAATATGTGATTATTTTTTTCAAGGTCATTTTCCTGTGCATTTCTTAACACACAAGTCATATATTAATCTGCATCACATCTAAAACAAAAAAATCTGATCATACAAAAATGTTTTTACAGGCTTGCGCTAAAGTAATAGCAAATGAACCATGAATTAACACGGCAGTTTATTGATCAATTAGAGTTAATTCTCACTTTAAAGTCAGAATTTTGTGATTAAAGTGAGAATCCTGCCAAATGTTTTTTTTGTTCCTCACTTCACTGGCCCTAATCCTACTAATCCTCTTCCATACTTACCAAACACATATCAAGGATGTGCAAAAAAAAAAAGACTCATACAGCTTTTTGCACCTGGTCCTCCCCAGAGGTTCTGTACGAGGACCTGCAGTACCTGTCGGTGTCGGCTTTGGCGCTGGCCTGCTTGGCCGCCCTCCTCATGCTGGCCATGTGGCTCTTGGACAAAGCCTACAGGAGGATAGTAGCGTGGAGACGCAGGAAGCAGATGCCAGGTAGGAATCTAATTCACGGGTCAGAGAAACTTTAACTTCTTACTTATTTTTATTTTATTTTATTTATTTATTTTTTGTTTCCCCATTTAAAATTACTTAAAGTAGAATCGCACATTGCGTTGTGGCCAAAGCGCCTGGGCGGTCATTATTATCGCCTCCTGGTGTCGGAAATAGTAATTCCTTGTTTTGACAGAATATGGCAGTAATGCACCAAAAATATTTGCCAACAGCCAAAAGAAAGTAGAAGAAATGTACGACTAAATGGAAGTAGGAGTGCTAATCTTAGCAACTAATGTATGATGTGTGTATATATATATATATATATATATATATATATATATATATATATATATATATATAATTATAACAGTTCCAACAAATGGTTTCATTCAAGAAAACAGCAACATTTAGTAATGGATTTTGATGGAAATAATGTAACAATACAAATTAATTCAGTGTGTGGGTTTGCCAAAAAAAAAAAAAAAAGAAGGGAAGAGGACCTTGAAAAATTGCATTCGCAATATTAAGAGTGAAAAATGCATTTATTATTTTTCCAAATCGTCCCACCTTGCTGCTTATTGTGAAATGAATTGAATTGATTGCCACGACATAGCGGCCAATCAAAAAATTGGCCCAACAACAAACAGCTCGCACCTCAAGGCACCATTGTCCTGGAAACATCGACTTAAGTAGAGTAACACGACAGTATTTGCACATTACAGTACTTGGTTTATTCCCACAAATGCCATTCTTAAGCTTGTTTACTCAAATTGCTACAGTTCCAACGTGTTGTGGAAAGCCATAATAAAGGCCGTCTGGCTGTGAATGCGGCTTGTCTATTGTCTCGCACTTGGGGCGTGTTTTCCAGTACAAAGGTTGCTGAGAGTCTCCAGTGACTTGGCTGCTGACAAACGACTCTACCCTCTTTTTGTTTTGCAGAAAATGATGCAACGGAGCTGCAGCCTCTATGACACGTTTGTTGGAACTACTTTTTCACGTGTAAAAGGAGGACTGTCTTTTTCTTTTTCTTTTTTTTTGTCTTACGCCGTGTGAACACTGAGACTGAAGCGGTCGCTCTCAGAGGATTTTTTTTTAATATATATATATATAAATACATGGACATCACTGTAAATATAAACTGTATTTATTGCCAAAACGTCTGATTGTTTGGAGTAACTGCTTGCTCACTGTAGTCTAATGGGTTCTCCCCTCAAGCACACACACAATGTTGGTCATGTGACATCAACAAAGGACACACAACAGGGGTTCTCAAACTGTTTTGGGCCAGGAATCTGATGCATTATTATCATTATTATTTAAATTGGTTGAAAAATGTGGAAGGAGAGGCATGTCGTAAAAGTGGAGGGAATAAAAATAAAAGCAGAGAAGGCAATTTCTGCAGAAATTGTTTGTGAATGCTGAAGAACTGAGCGGAACTGAAAGGTTGTTGAAATGTGGCATGTGAGACGTGGAATGGCTTGAGGAGATGTGGAAGGAGGAGATCAATACGTATGCAGTATCTTCATTTGGGTGACAATTGGGAAATTGTGGGATTGAGAATCATCCACAAGATGTCCCGATGGACGGGAACACATTGAATATGGAATGGTTTAAATTGGTCAAGAAATGTGGAAGGAAAATATAAATGATGGAGAGTAGCTGATAAAATTGGGGATTTTACTGTGGCAAGAAGAGAACGTGGCGAATGGGAGGATTTTGAGAATGTTTAAATGCATGTCCTGACATTTGAATGGTTTGAGAAATGTGGAAGGAGAAGACAGTTAAAAATAGTTGGGTAATAATTTATTTTTTTTGGTGCATAATAAAATGTGTAGATGTTCTTCGTTTACTCACCGTTTCCTGGTTGAATGTTGAACAGCGAGAGGCGCTTCGTGCATTTCTAGCTGCTACGACATTCGTGTTTTTCACCCTCTTCGACAAGAACGAAGACGAAATTTTCACCCGTGGCCGTGATTGGTTAAAACAAACGTGTAGAATGTCCCATCGTCCAATCAGCTGGAATTACTGTACAGAATGTCCCGCCTTTTCCCGACCAAATTACTGTGGAGAGGCACAAGGTGGATATGGAATATCCATCTATGTAATATCCATCTGGCTATTGCCAGGTTAGGACTATTCTGTATCCTGGAAAAAAAACAAACCACATTTATCTGGAAAATAGGACTGTATTAAAAACTACATCCTTATTTTCAAAAAACAAATATTCTTGAAAAATACACATTCATTCTCAAAACATAAATATAACAGCATTCTTGCAAAATACACCTTTATCTTCTAAATGAGCCAAAGTATTGTAAATTGCAAGATTTAAGTGTTCATAAATCACAATTTTATCAACAGCTGAATCGGCCTAATGCTAAAAAGTAGGGAAAAATACTAAATTCTGACTATATTATGATATTATAATTTATGGCAAAATATTTCCTGGACGCCCCCGAGTTTGAGAACCACTGCAATAGAAGGCGACAGAGGAACACCAGCAGACTGTTTGCTATTTAATTTCTCTCAAAGTCACAAGTGTACAGACGTGAACAATATGTGAGCAGGCAGCCGACACAGCAAGTCTTGTAAAAGTCGTCCTTGGAAAAATAAAAGGGAAAGGGGCGTGGATGATTTATTTATTTATTTTTGTTGTAACATGGCCATACAGTACATGGAAACTGCTGATCCATTTGGAGTGAGTTTAAGGGCAAGGGGTAAGGGCGGCCATGAGGAGCTCCATCTTGTAGACAAAGTTGCGTCCCTCCATCTTGTTCCAGTGGACCTCCTTGTACGGACCCCTGAGGTGGCTCCACTTGCTGTCCTGGATGACCTCACTCTTGGGCAGCTCCTTGGTCTGGCTGCGGAGGAACTGGACCAAAACCCTGCACCCGCTCTCGGGACCGTTACGTACTGGGGGGGACAAAAGGGACCACCAGGACAGCCGCTTTATTGAACGCTATGTTAAAATGCATCGTGTTGTGTACGTTTCCATAGAAAGTTAAGATGGGAAACTTTGCAAATATCTGAAATTTTTGTGGCTATTATTAATAGGAGGACGTCGGTAAGTGAGCAGAAACTTTTGAGAAGCTGTCAGCTCTCACCTGAGATGGCGTACTCTCCGTTGGGGGACGCCACGGTGACGGCCGAAGCGTTCCCGATGCTCTCCACCGGGCCGAGGCCGACGTGGTTGCTGAAGCTCAGTACGTGCCAGCCCATCACTTTGGCCAGCTGCTGCACCGCGTGTACCTGATGCTGCGACATCTGCCGGGACGGCCGATCGGGGAGATCCAAAATTGTGGGGAGGGGACGTTCGTTTGGTTGGGTTGGCTGGACTTCAGTATTTTAGCACAAACAAAACATCTCGCCTCTTGTATTTCACGGGAAACGTATATTGAATGTTTATCAGTATGAGATAAAGATATTTTGGGGTTCGTATAAAATTCTCTCAACTCTTTCACTCCCAGCCATTTTGACTGAAGCTTTGATTGGATTTGGACTGATTTTGCAAGGCCCACGAATACTGTGGGTAAAATACTAGTGCTGTAAAAACATGGACACATACTAAAAGAAAGATTAGAGTCTCTTCTGTCGTCAGGAAAAAAAAACGCTGGTGGCAAAAAAAAAAAAAAAAAAAAGAGCTTGTTGGGATATGGCCCTGGCTGATCCCTTATACTCTTCTGCCACCCAATGGCTGCAACTACCATTGCTTTAAGCAACCTCTTCAGGTCAGAAGCTATATTAAAGGCTTCTGTTTGCTATAGCATTAAAGAAAAACAAAACATAAAAAACACATATATTTTTGGGAGTGAGGTAAGAATTATTAAAAACGTATTTATATGTTTTTGGGATAGAGTTAATCAAGGCCCAACCCCGGTCTAAAGAAATTAAATCGTCTGGCCAATTTAATCGGCCACTAGTCATTATAAAAAAAATAAAAAATAAAATAAAATCCTCCTAATTTTTAGTTGATTTTTTTCCGCATTAACATGACAACGTATGGCAAAAATAATGACATAAAAAAGGCAAAAAATCTGGCAATTTTTGCCAATTTTTCTCTATTAAGTTAAATACTAAAGGACAAAGTGTTGTATAACAATCAAATATTCTGCCTGTTAAGTCATCTTTAGAGGTGCAGAGACTATTAATTAACAACTACTTGCTTATCAAATGAATCAATAATGAGTTCATTTGTCTTAAAATTGTCCAAATCGTCTGAATTTCAGCCTCCCATGAGCAAATGTTCTCCGATTTCTTTAGTCCTCTATGAGAAGCAGAAAATTCGAGCTTGGCGGCGATACCTGCGAGAGGAGGAAGTCCTGCAGTTCCTGCTCCTGATGCGACAGAGTGACGACGCGACCGTCTCGGTGCACCACTCGGATCTGCTCCACGCCGATGTTGAGCTGCAGCTGGATGGACCTGAACGATAAACATAACACACACTCACACGGTGGCAGTCCGTTGGAGCAGCGTCTCCAAACCTTTCTGGAGCCAAGCAAGATTTGCTCCTTTGTGCCTTCCTTCTACAACTTACTTGCAGATTTGCTCGTAGCTCTGAGAGGTGATCAGCACTTTGACGCTGGACTCGTACACGTCGTTAATGTTGGACCAGTGGGCTTGAATTTGAGGGTCTTCGATCCGACTGGCCAGGCTGTCGATGGTGCGCGCCGTGCTGACAAATGAACACAAAGTTGTTTACTAAGCATAACAGGTCCGGGATTGGATTCGAATCGTGGATCTCGAGACGGTAATCCACAAAATAATTTGGAAAAAAGTGCTCAACCTCCATAAGGTGACCGGCTTCTCGATAGAACAAACCATTTCATCTTCACTACCTACCACTATGTGATGTGATTGATGTAAGCTGTAATGTGTCCGAAAGGGAAAAAAATAAAAAATACAAAATAAAATAAAAATGAATAAACAAACCTCAGCTTTGGGTGAATTAAAAGATGTACAGTAATTCAGACCTATCATATAAATCTGACACAGTACCTGCTTTTTGATTTTTTATATACAAAAGACACATTTTTACAGTAATGTCCTTTGTTAATAGACCTACGTTGTGTTTTGTTTTTTTTGGTGAATAAGGCCCTATGTAGAGAATTTTTAAAATCCACTTATTAAAGTATTACTTTCTTCCCTACTTTACGACTATTTTCATAAGATTATGACTTATTTTTCTTGAAAACTTGAACAATTGTTTTTGCAAAAATAAGAATGTGTTATGGGCACATTATAACTTCTTTATTGTTGGAAATAGGCACCGTTTATATTCCTATGACATTTAGGGGTACATGTAGTTGTTGTAATGTGTAATTGGCGTATTGAGTCTAGTTTGGACCCAAAAAAGTTGTAATATATCAGTGTGGCCACTTCCAGTCACCACAGTTAAGGACCAGAAATATGTAGGACGGAGGACCTCTATTATCTGCAAGCCACTACAGATACTGAGATATTTGACATAGTTTCATTGTTCACTAGCGAGACTGAAAGCAAATCTAAGACCTCTATTGACTTAAAATGACAACTATAGAAGTGTGAAAAGGTTTTGAACAGCTTTTGTCGAAATAGCTGCCCAGCCTCCATAAGTGAAATTGAACAACCAAATCTTCTTATCTCCCTAATTCTGATGATGTGTATGTGAGGGAACCTTTCTGCACACTGCCCCACTCTGATGTCACAATATGGCTAATTAACATGATCATCATTCTCACACCCGTGCTGTGACGAGCGAGGCCGTGGGACGTCGGTATGACTTGATGTCATGTGAAATGGGATCACTACTCTCACAAATGTGTGACTGGACGGCCGTGACGGCGCACAAGCCGCCTTACCGGCTCCGTAGGAAGATGTGCTTGGCCTGTTTGATGATCTTCTCCAGGAGACCCTCCCTTTGCTGCAAGCCGCTGATCTCGGCTTTGTCGTAGGCCAGCGGGCCGGCCAGACGAAGGCGCTTGTGGCCAAATGGGGCGGTGGCGGGATGTGGCATCACCATGGAACTCAACTGCTGCTTGTGGAACTGTGACACGGACAAAGAAAGCCAGTGAGGCTATTAAACGAGGGATGGGTGATTATGGGGGAGGGGGGGAAAAATCCTAATTAAAATTTAGTACCAACCAGAAAATAAATGACCAATTATTAAATCAGAGCTTTTAATAGGCTAAACTGCAGATAAGTAAATAAAGAACCAGGCCATTATTTGTGAAAATCAAATTATTACTGCCCCGAACCTGATCCCCAGAAAACAAAATAAATAATAAAAATTGTTTTCACCTCTCGCATCATCTGATGCAGGTTATGTTCTAGTACGTAGAGATGGTCATCTGGTTTGGGTTTCTCCGGAGACACCCGGTGGTTCCTCTTCTCTGTCGTCGAGTGGCATAACGAGATGGAGAGTTGCAGGCCTGCGGAAGCGCAAATTGGATCAATCAGTCAGCAGTACTCAATGCAGAAAAAAGGAAAATTGCAGTTTTTGTCACGAGTAGGGCCCCAACCGATAAGGATTTTTTTGAAACCGATGCAGATTCTCGTACTGGGTAGAATTCCAATAAGTGATTAATCGTCCGATTACGAAATAAAACAATTACATAATCACATAACTTCTGTTTTTGGTCCCTCAACACTTATAACTATAAAATATATGAATTACAGGCGGCACATTACATTTTTTTTGCCTGTATTTCTTTTTGGGGAAGAGATGTTGGAATGTCATTATCTTTGTTGTATGTTGTATTGAGCTTAAAAAAAGAAAAAAAAGATGTCATAAATGGACAATAAAATAAAAATAAAATCAGCCTTTTTTCAGAGTTGTCTGATTAATCAGTCGGGCCCTAATCACGAGCACTCCGAAGACCTGGGAAGGGCTGCGAGATGATCTGATTCTTCACGACAATGTGAGGGATTTGGGACTTGATCTGGACGGCTTCCCTGGACAGCTGCGCAAAGATCTCCTTGCAGAGCAGAACGTTCTGAGCCGCCTCCAGTTTCACGTGCCACGGCTGCGAACCTGGCAATGTCACATATTACCACAAGAATGTCCAGAAAAAAACTAATAAAAAAAAAAATACGGGATAACTTCATGACAGACAGTAAGGAGATTGCTTAATTAAGTGTTGTCGCTTGATGCCACACCTCCTTTGGTTTTTGGTTGTCTCCTGAACAAGTTGACTGTTCCGAGATCACCGATGTCTGGAGCTTGCTTCTGAATGGAAACCTGCAGACATTCCCAGTCGTAATTTAGTTTTTTATCAGTTAGTGTTTCTACATACAGCCGGTGTTTATTGTTTGTAAGTGAATTTAGCACTGAAACAGGCAATATAACGAGCAATGTGATGAGTCACAAAATGGCATCAATTTGAGACTGAGGCGATTATTTAAAAAAAAAGACCACAAAACACAAACTGATAAGTTTTTCAGTGAATAAGTTGTCTACCCCAAGAAAAAAACTTGTGAATAGCAAATAAAGGTGCATCACTGTACAGAACTATTTGAATGAAGAAAGCATGTCTCAC
The DNA here is from genome assembly GCF_051991245.1 of Festucalex cinctus. Lineage (NCBI taxonomy): Eukaryota > Metazoa > Chordata > Actinopteri > Syngnathiformes > Syngnathidae > Festucalex > Festucalex cinctus. The sequence goes on from NC_135423.1 coordinate 495,376, forward strand.
TCCTTTACCTTGATATAGGCGGATCCCTCGAGATCACTGGGGATCTGTACGTCAAGGGGACAGTAGTCATCCGGGATCTTTTTGTCCAGATCGATATCCGTGTTCTTGATCACCTCGAATGAGCCGTGATGAGGAAACAGGGAGCCTGCGTGGATAATGACGGCATGCAGCTCTCACAGACTCGCTTGGCAACAACACAATCATTTGGCAAAGGTTTGAAATCACCTGCACTCCGGTAGCTGAGGTCCCCCAGGATCTTGTCACCGACTTTGCGCAGCTTCCACTGCGAGCGCAGCCGCAGCAGCTCCGCGTTGAAGTCTCGCTGCCGCCGGTTCTCAAGATTCTCGGCCACCGACTTATTAAGCTTCTCGGCGCCCTTTAGGAGGAGCTGCGCTGCCGTGGCCAGCGATTTCTTTTTGCTCATCAGCTGAAACACTTGAGGGGTCTGAACCAAAGCAAAATGATGTGGAAATGTTGTTAGCATTAAGCTAAACTGACTTTTACTAAAGCATAGTTATTAATTTCTTCGGGGGAAAATGAAACACAAACCTATCCATGAATTCCACGCACGGCATTTCTTCACCTCACCTTGCTCATGGACGGATCTTGAGACACTGGGTCTAGCGCCATGTACTTCTTCTCCTTCACCACGCAGAGCACGTCATAGAGGACGCACATTTCGGTCAGGGCACTGCGCAAGTTGTTCCGTACGGAGTCCCAAGGCCACAGGGACGGCTGGAACTTTACTGTTCCTGTGGAAAAAGACAAGGTACAAAAGAAAATCACTCACTGTGCATACAAGACATACTTGTTGTTGTGATACCTTCTTCTTCCTCCGCATCCTGCTTGCACCATTCGCGATCCCGGGATTCACCGTTGGCTCCCTCCTCCTCAGAGTCGGATCCCTGGCTGAAGTCAATCCGTTGTGCTAACTTAGCCAGGTTCTGGGACATGGACAGGGGAGGCACGTATGTCTCGGTTCCATCCAGGGCCACCTCCTGTACCTGCTTCTCACAGGAAGACTCGATGCTGACCCTCACACCCGGACCGCTGGCCATGATGACAAGGCTGACAGGTGGACAGCAAGAGAAAGACAGCATCATACCAATGCTGCAATGTAAAAAGATGTGGTATTTGTCAAATCTAGGTTCTTGCTCTATTGTCCTTTTCGTGTTGTTAACCCTATTCAGTGGTCGCTGCAGAAAATAATTCTCTTCACTATTGTCTTATACACCTTCTGTTCTAACTGCAGCTGTCTTTAAGCCATTCCTCACCACATAACATTTCCTCTCTGGTCCTTTTCTTTACCTCTGCCACCTCCAACTATGGCGCATGGTCCTTACTTTACCTTTCTTTATGCTGGTGGTCTTCTGTCACACATCACTCCTTACACTTTCCTCCACCAGTTCTATTTGATTTAACGTTTACTTACTCGCTCAATCTATTAGTAATACTTCCTCACATTGAATTTTGAAGGATGCCCTGTTGGTTACTAGGACGAATTTACTTGTTATATGCAATTAAAAATCCAGCTAGCGTAAGCTCTATGCTAATCACGGCGTATGTAGTTGGAGCACCAAACAGAGAAACGAAAACCTTAACGTCAATAATAACAAATGTGATTTGATCATCACTTACCTCTATTTTTAAGCTACTGTTGGGAATGTTAAAGGTTATTCCTTTAAGCTGTGTTATTGTTTCTGATGTGATTCGTAGTTCGTTCTTCGCATGGATGCAGGTTCTTCTTTGTTCTCCAGACGAGCGGTGCCAACACCGGTCGTGGGCAACAGCGCCACTCGAGGTGAAAGGTGTCACTGCAGCTGCAAAAGTTGTTAAAATACTACATTGATGCTACATTTTTATAATATATCCATAATAGTAGCATCTTTGGATAATATTATATAACAAAACCAATAATTGATAATTACAGGTAATTATCTAAATAATACAACTAAGCGTCGCGACAAAGCGCGCGAGTGCGGCGGGAGGTTTAAACCACCGGACGTGACGTAGCAACATTCAAAGCGAACTCTTGCGAGCGCACAGATTTGGCTGCTACAAGAAAATGGCTTTTAATTTAAGCTAGCTGCGTATTTAAAATATTTGCGTGTCAGCCACAACTTGATAAGACCCAATTTTGTCATTTAAGTCGCGTCTTAGTGGAGGATCGTCGCGGTCCTGCGAAGTTAAACAACTCAGGCTAATTAGCAGAGCTGCTAGCTGCCAATGTTGCTACAGAGAAATGTTTACGCTGAGAGACAATGGCGAGACGGGTGGGAAAATTACGACTGAGCCCCAACGAAGAGGCCCAGTTGATACAAGAAGAACGGGAAAGGAGGAGAAAACTGCGAATACAACAGGTAAAAAATGAGAACACAAGAGATTTTACTACGCTTTTTGACGTCGAACTTTATTGTGACGTCATATAACAAGTTAACCGCGGCTGAAGTCGCCATTGTTTTTGTGAGTCAAACATAACACGTTCACGTTCTCAAACTCCAAATTGTCGCGTTGATCGCTGCTCTCCTTGCCAGTATTTTCACAAGGATGCGAACTAATTGTTTTTTGCACTTCTCTGTTACTTTCAGGCTAACTTTACAAGTGAGATCAAGGGCCAGTTTGCAAACACCAGATTAAAGCAAAGCAAATAAAACACAACAAACTGTACAATATGATGTGTTATATACATACATAGTGATGTGATGACATTACATAATAGAAAATGGTGAATAAAACAGGCTAAAAACAGGTCCAGCGATAATGTACAGTATCACTCACAATAATATATTTAATTTGGAATGAATTATGTGAGTTTTATAACTTGTTGCAGTTTTCCAGTCATTTCGGGCAGAAAATTGAAAAGACAATGGACCAAAAGTAGTGCGGACTTTGAGAATAAAGAGTTTAATAAAACTGTTGGAAAAAGAGAGTGCAGGTGGTGATTTGCATGGTGAACGAGCCAATGGTGGGGTCTCAATGAGTTTCAATGGTAGCAGAGACACAAGCTACTCCACTTATAAAAATCTAGAACTGAGGTCAGAAACATGTTTTTTTTTTTTGTGTGCAAATTATTTATATGTATTCAGTTGTTTTTGAAGTCGAATGTTTTGCCATTTTCTCGACTTGAGGAATATATACTAGTCTAATTTCTTACCAATCAGCTGTGCTTGGTTACAAAGGAAAGAATATAGCACCATCATCCTGTTAGTGTGTTTTTGACACCCATGCACCAACCCGTCCCTCTCTCAGGTTCGTGAGCAGCAGAAGAAGTTTGCGCAGCAGAGGCGGCAGAATGTTGAGCAGAGGCGCCAGCGTGAGCTGAAGCTGCTGGGACGGGAGCTGCGGGAGGAATGGGAGCAACGGCAGAACGAAAAACTGCGCGCGCTGCAGATGCTGTTTGAACAGAGCCTCCAAATGGTCGGCCAAGGACAGAGGATGGCCAAAGAAAATGTAATGCGATATTATATTATGAAATTCAGCTCGTTAACATTTAAACAGGCGTCATGAGTAGTGCCCAGATGTCAATGATTGCACAAGCACTATACACAAAAAGAGTGTGGCACACTTTTATGTAAATTTTATTTTGATCTGACAAAGGAGCCTGATTTGGCGGCCATAAATCAGAGGGAGGCGCTGAATCATGCCAAAGCGGAGGAGCGCTTCCGAGAAGCCCTCAAGGAGCTCAAGTCGCAGAGGCTTAAAGACAGCGAGATGCAAAGCCGGTGAGAATTTTTCAACTTTTGAGTCCGTCCGTCAGACCAGAACAGTATGAGAAATGTGCACGTTGTTTTTGTTTCATTTGCAGAACAATCAATGCTAGGAAGAAGGCTCTGCAAGTCGAAAAGGAAAGATCGACAAAAATGGCCAACCTCCCGGCGCCTGCCACAAATCCAATTCTGGTGAGTTGTACTGAAAGGTTGTGTTTGAAATGGTGTGAAACGTTCAAACAAACTATATTTTGTTCAAATGTCAGTTCGTAGGTCAAACGGTAGTGAATTGCATTGCATGTCCTCAATTATACTTCTGTTTTGCCTGGCATGTTGCGTAAAAATATGTTAAAAGTCCCTAAAGTCATGTAACTCGAAATTGAGACTTGGCTGTGAACTGTTTTAAAAAAATAAAAATAAATAATAAAATCTTTGCTTCGCTTTAAAATCCACTGCAAATGACAAACTATGATGTAATGGGGTTTTACTGTAAACAGTATTGCCATCTTCTTTCTAGCAAGCTATTGAGTCCGGGAAATCTCACGTTGGAAATAAATCGGACGTCAGTGCCTTTGCGTCCACACGTTATCACATGTCGGCAGTCGCAGTGGACCGGGAGGACGACACGGAGCAGGTAAAGTCCTCGTCGTTAACCGCACGTTCCTCTTTCGTGTTGCCCTAAAAGTCGCGTTGCAAAAAATAGGCAGATGCCCACGAGGGAGCCGAGCTGGCGATGAAGAAGCTTCTGGACTTCCAGAGGGACGTCGAGAGGAAGAGAACGGAGCAGATGGAGACGGCTCGTCTTCGAGGGAAAACGGCTCTGAGGAAAGAGCACCAAGCGCTGGTATGACTTTCCAGGCACTCGTCATCGCTGATCGATCAAAAATGTGGAAAATGGCTCGCATGCTTTGATGATGCAACGTTAACGCTTGAATTTATGACGATTACTTTGGAGGTGCGAGGATTTCAATCAATCAACTTTATTTATATAGCACCTTTCATACATTCAAAATGCAACTCAAAGTGCTTGACATCCATAATACAATTTAAAAAAAATAAATAAATTCCCACGATCGTACCCACAGACACACTCAAAACCCAACAAACACATGAAAACCACACCATGGAGGGGCACAGAAGTACCCTGTAAGGAAAGGCACCCAGGAGGAGTTCATCCACAGTGAGATGGATGAAGACCAAGCATTCCTCTCACTGTGGACGCTCCCCCATGAGAAAAACAGTGGAGCTAAAAATGTAATAACTACCAAATAAAAACATTTCAACACTAAAAGAAAACGGTTAAACAGGATATAACAAATAAATAAATAAAAACAAAGCTCCACAACACTATAGATTAAAATAGTTAAATAAATAAAAGGGGATAAAAAGGAAAAAAAAAATCAATCAAATGCCAAATGGCTCTCCTTGCCCACCTTTGAGGTCATAACACTACTCTTAGGTTACCATTAATTCATTTGTAAATATTTCTGTCATTTTGTAATCCAAGTCATCCTATTTATTCTTGTAGTGTGCACTAATTATTTTATTAGCGCACTCAGGACAAAGAGCTTACAAGTACGTACACAAATCTGCGGCTGATGAAATGCAGAATGTGTGAATTTCATTTGGATTTGTAAGGTAGTTGTTGGGCCGACGCAGTGCCATATTATTCATGTCAGGCCCCGTTTTCGACCCCCCGCAGGACCGCGATCGACTCCTTGTTGAACTGGAGCACATGCAGCAGGCCGACATGCTGAGGCGGCGGCAGCAGGCGTGCCAGATGCCGCCGCAGATGTTCCAGCCGCCTCACAGGAGACAGCAGATGAAGGAGGACTTCCAAAGGGACATGGAGTTTGCCTTTGAGGACATGTACACCAGGGAAAGACGTAAGAACTACGAGATACTCTCGACCGATTTAATCGGCTGATATTGACGTGTTTGGAACCGATAAAAATCAGCTGAAAAATTGTAGTTCATATTTTTCTTGCTTCAAGCCAAAAGGACCAAATTCATTATTTATTCATTATTTATTTATAGTTAATCATATTGTTAATTGTGTATTGGAATTTTAATCTGCCAAATATCAGAATTGGCATCATCTTTGTGTTCCACGTAAAATAAAAACATAAACAGGTTAATTTGATTTGTGAATTATGTTTTTTGTATCCATGTTTTTAACATGGCTACATTCTACATAAAGAAGTCACCTCAAGTGATGCGTTTTAATGTGCCTGATTGCAGGAATGAAAGGTGACCTGGTGGACCGGCTGGTCCCCGAACCTTTTCCTGTCACATCCCCAAACAGCCGCGACCCGGAACTTGACGTCACACTGGACGAGGCCGTCGCATCTGAACAGGGAACCTCGAAAGTCGACTCTGGATCGCAACAATCTGCTCGTGGTACAAAACACAAGTGAAAAATTATTATTATTATTTGTTTTCTCTTTAAATTATCTTTTCTTTTTTTTTTAACTTGGGTTGCACAGTAGATGCTTTGTGGACATAATTAATTAAATAATTAAAGGTTTACCAGTAATTGTGTAAACTACTAATAGTCCAAAAGTGGTACGAGTAGTGGGGGGAAAAACATTACTATTAAATAAGGGCATCAAAATTAGAATGTTAATTTAAAGTTCCTTTAACGCCACAATTTTTTTTTAATAACCGTCCCTTAGTTGGAAAGCATGCACTGGGAAAATTTCAGTCGCAACGCAGCTAACACGTCCGCGTCAAAATTTAGCAGTAATAAATTGAAAAATATTTGTGGAGACTGGGGTCAAGTTGTATTTTACAACTTAAAAAATTACAAGTTCATTTTCAAGATTAGACAGCTCTTAATACAAAAAGAAAAATGCACCGTTTTACAAATGCAATTTTGCCATCTAGTGGCAGAAAAATTACCTCGACACAAATCAATATCTTACTCGTTTTTTACAGTATAATACATTTCTTTTATTTTTAACTAAATGTTATGAATCATTATGAAATTACTGTTTTACTTAGAAAAAGATGCAGCCATATTTCTGTTAAACATTTTTTTTCTCACTTTTAACAGTATGAAAAATTAGACAAATATTTGATAGTAAATTTAGCGTAGATATAAAATTTGTGATTAATTGTGAGTTTATTATTGAAGTCAAGCAATTAATTATGATTACAAATTTGAATCGGCCGACACCCTTACTTTTAAAACACTTGTCCTTCTGAGCTGAATCAACTTGGTGCGTGGACCTTAAGATGACTCCGGATATCGAATAAATGCTCCAACAACTTTCCGTACGGCTTCTAAACTTGCAGTGGGCACCATCGGAGCAGCTCCCAGACGGGCCCTGACCGATCTCCTCGAGCGCATCAGGAAGCAAAAGAACGATTCCAGCACCGCCGATACCCGTTCTCTCGTCACCGTCTCCGGTCGGCCCCCGCGGTGGGACGCGGATGTGATCTCGGAGCGGGACGCCGTCGCCGGGCCGGAGGCAGTTGCGGAGAGCGACGCGTCGGCGTCGGCGACCGCGTCGCGAGAGACCACCATCGACACGGGCTCCATCAGCTCGCAGACCGCACGACCGCCGTCGTCATCTCCAGGTGAAGTGATTGATGCCTTTCCAATATTTCACTTTGGGACGAGAGAAATTCTGCTCAATTTTGTCATTTTTGGCTGAACTGCGTCAGCTGTGATGCAATCAACACAGTCAGAATTTTCCATGGGGAAAACAAACTTTTTTTCCTTTTGTTTCTGTAAGCAGTGAAGCAAAGTGGTGAGCCAATCCCAGTAGATGCTCAACACCGAGATGCCCTTTCCTCCAAAATCCTGGAACTTGAAGCAGAGCACAAGAAAAGGGTACAAGGGATGATTCAGGGATTGGTAGAATCATTTTTCCACTCATGATGAACTTTTTCTTGAGCTTTTCTTCTCCTGCAGGAGATGGAGAAGGAGAAACGGCAGCAAATGGCTTTGCTACAGGAGCTGGAAGAGCAGAAGGCCCGATTGGAGCAGATGCTGCTTGAGGCTCAGCAGGAAGAAAAAAAACCAGAAGCTGGCGTGGCCCAAGAAATCCCTCTGAATGAAGCGGAGGTACCGTCACTGCGTGGCCAGGAAGTTTACAGTCGTCCAGAGGTAAAACCGATGTTTGAGTCCGAGTTTGTTTTTTTTAATCTCTCTATCGTGACTCATTTCTGGATTGATACAACAGCTGCCAACTCCTGAGCACACCAGAAGAATCCGAGAATGTCAAGAGCGCCTCCTGGAGCAAAACAGGTGTGTTGCATTGTGACGAATGAAGTTGTACTTTTTTAAAACCATTTATATTTGCGCACATAGTGAAAAACCTTGTGTGATTGTTTTGAACCTCCCCTGAAATATTTTATAATTGCCTATAATAATAATTTAAACGCAAAATATATAACAAACAGTAAATGATTTTTATATTCAATCATTCAAAATATCGATATATCGATATCGTATTGATACGCCTTTTAATACCCCAATATCGATACATAACACCATATACCGATATATCTTCTAGTGTCTGCTTCTTACGCCATCTTGATTTTTTTTTTTTGCCAACTTGGAAGAATTCGTTCACAGTCTATGGACCTGGCTGGACGACGCTTGGAAGAATACCAGCGCGCGCTTCAGAGTCGTCACAACGTGGCCACGCCTCCTCCTCCTCTGCTGCGTTTACCCTCCGCAAAGCTGCAAATCGCTACAGGGGTCGCCTCGCGAGGATCCGCTGGTCTGTCCTCGCCGCTCGGTCCTCCCTCCTCCGGTGTCGGCCTCGCTTCCGGCCTGCAGCCCGCAGAAGCCTTTGAAAGCGTAAACATTCCCGGGAACCGCATACAGGATGTCTCCGATTCAGCACCTTTGACGCCAAAAGTTGTTTCGAAAGTTGCAGAGTCGGCCACTGTGGCGTCACTTCCTCCTAAAATGGTCACCAGAGAGTTACTTCCTCCTCAAGTGGTCACTAGGGGGCCAAGTCCTCCTAAAATCATCACTCGAGAGCCACTTCCTACTCAAGTGGTCACCAGAGAGGCGATTCCTTTTAACATGGTCACCAGAGAGTCACTCAGTCTTAAAGGAGTCACCAAAGAGTCGATTCCTTTTAAAATGGTCACTAGAGAGCCACTTCCTACTCAAGTGGTCACCAAAGAGTCGATTCCTTTTAAAATGGTCACCAGAGAGTCACTCAGTCTTAAAGGAGTCACCAAAGAGTCGATTCCTTTTAAAATGGTCACTAGAGAGCCACTTCCTACTCAAGTGGTCACCAAAGAGTCGATTCCTTTTAAAATGGTCACCAGAGAGTCACTCAGTCTTAAAGGAGTCACCAAAGAGTCGATTCCTTTTAAAATGGTCACCAGAGAGTCACTCAGTCTTAAAGGAGTCACCAGAGAGTCGATTCCTTCAGTAGTTACCACGAAGCCATCTCCTCCTCAAGTGGTCACCAGAGAGTCCCATCATCCGAAACCAGTCACTAGGGAGCTACTTCCTCCTCAAGCGGTCATCGGGGAGTCCTTCACTTTTCAACCGGTCACCACAAACGTCGTCCCTCCCGAAGCGGCCACCGCCGGCTTTCCGTTCCGGCCCATCCAAACGGTCACGGAGAATCGCCATCCGCGGTTTGGATCAGCCGCGGAAGACGACGACTCAGACCAGCAGAGGCGGCGAGAAAGCTTGGAGCTGGTGAGGCAGCAAAAGGAAACCTTGCGGGCTCTGATTCACGTCGATGCGCAGGTGAGTTCAGACGATGGCTCTCGATGTCAATTCGTCCCCTGTTGCTGCTGTTTGTGCAATGTAGAGCTGTCAAAATTAATTGATTAATCAACAAGTCATATTGATTATTATATTAACTCATTCAAACCCAAAAATATGTTGTTTTTTTAATACTTTGTCCTTTAGTCCCCAAAAACTATTTATTTCATTTTTTTTATGCTAGAGCATACAAGAAGGCTTTGATGCAGCTTCTGACCTGAAGAGGTGGCTTAAAGCAATGGTAGTTATTACAGAAAATGACCCATAGAGTATAAAGAGATCAGCCAGGGCCTTGTTGCAACAAGCTTTTTTTTGTCAGTGTTTTCACCAGGAAAATTGCTGCAAAACGGAAACAGATAAAAATATACTGGTACTTTTTTTTCCCCTGATGAAAGAAGAGATTCTAAACTTTCTTTTGGTAGCTTCCATGTTTTTATAGCAATAGAACACAATATTCTGTGGGCCTTGACAAATCCATCAAAATCCAGTCAAACAGCCGGGAGCGAAGGTGGTTGCGAAATGTGAAAATGGCTGCAAGTGAAAGAGTTAAATTGTCCAAATCCTCTTAATTTTCAGCGTATCGGCAGTAATTGTTCACTGATTTCTGCAGTCTTTCATGAAAGAAGACTGATTATCTTGTGTTTTTAAGACATTGGCAAACATCTGTTTTTACTTTGGAAAACCGAACATCATCAATGCCCCTTTTTGTAATCGCTATACGAATATGAAGTACAAAATAAACAATAACTGATTAATAAACAGTAATCAGGGGAAAATACTGTTGTATTGTAAGCAATGAATCGATTGACAGATGAATGGATTGACAAAAATATTTGATAGTGACATCACGAGTGCAATACTCATCTGTTGTTTCCCCTCACAGCCACACGGTGACGTCTCGGCCCCAGAGGACGTCGGTCAAACCCGCTTGGAACTACTTTCCTCCCTGCTCAAAATCATCGAAAAATCCAATGGGGGCAGTTTGTCCCACTCGGGGCATCTGCAGGCAAACGACACCGCAAGTCTTCAACTCGCGTCCGCCAGTGAGACAGGTAATGGAGTTTGTTTTGTTTTTTTGTTTTTTTAATAGAATGCACTGTCGTGGATGTTGACCTCATAGCTTTCCCTACATTACTAACAGGATTTCACATGTATGTATTGTTCCTTCCAGCCTGTGGAGCGGCCGAAGCCCCCGTGACCCGCGTCCGGCTCGGCACGATGCGGGAACAGCACGAGCTCAGCGCCATTCAGGAAGTGGAGACGCCAGTGGACACCAGCCGGGTGACGGGTCGGTACCAGATTTTGTCACCGTGCCCAAATTCCATCTTCCATATGATGCTGAAACGGAAATGTCACTAAGATGCTGATTTTGCTGTCAGGTCCAGAGGATGTTTTCTGTGTGCCACAACCGCACGCGACCGAGTGGTCTCTGCAGGAGCCGCGTGAGTCGTCTGTGACCAGCCAACAGAGTTTCCACACCCCCACCATGTCAAGTTCAAGGAGGTCCACACCATCACTCTGTCGGGAAAAGCTGATGATGGCGACCGGAACGTCCTCAGACACTTCTCAGCATGGTAAGTCAAAGTGTTGGTTTGAGTTTTGATTTTTTGTCTCTTAATTAAAGGCACGTGATGATCAGACTTTTTGATTAGTGCTGGGAATATTTGACTGTCTCACGATTCGATTCGATTACGATTTTTGGGTCTACGATTCGATTCAAAATGATTTGATTGACAAATGATTTCTGCTTCAATGTACAGATATGCACAACATTGTCATGATCGACTCGTCTGCTTTGCAAGACAAAATGACAAATTAGTCTTTTTTTATTTTTTTATTTTTTTTGCTGAAACATTAATTTTGTATTTGAAGTGCCCTTTTCCACAAAAACAGCATGTGGGCTACAACTGCCTTTTCCCCTTCTTCATTTCTAATTTAAATAAAAGTGATTTTTGGATATTAATATCGATTCGATTAATAAATGAGAATCTCAATTCTTTTATGACTCCATTTTTTTTGGCACATCCCTATTTTTGATCATCGCTCAATGATCTTCGTGACACATTTCTTCGCTCTGTTTTTGTGGTTCAGTTCAATTAATACAGTCTGTGATTTTTCCATTCCAATCGGGTTCAATCAAAAAAAGTCATTTCTGTCTTCCAGGTTCATCCTCATCCGTCTCTGAGAGGGGAAGCGCCTATTTTGAGCCGCCGCTCGTGATCGGCAGCGCCCGCCCAGATCGTACCAGGCCGCCAAGAGAGGCAAGTGGATTGCTGAATCCGTTATTTGAATTGAAAGGTGTGCCGCTGCATCCAGGCAGACGTCTCGAACCCTCTGAGGTTCACCAGTTGTGGATCAATGATGACAAATAGCCAAATCTGAGTGCCGTGGCAAGATCCGCCTTGGCCTGTGATTATGCATGAGAAGCTTTTCTTTTCCTCTTTCTGTCTGTCTGTCTATCTGTCTGTCTGTGTGCGCGTGCGAGTGTTTTGTCTGTACTGAGCGATGATGTCAACAAAATGACCTGAAGTGTATTTGACAACAAAATACATTTTATGAGGGTTTCTACACTTGACCTGAGCTCGGTGTCCGCATGTGTGTTTTTAATGTTGAATGATAGTTGTTTGTTTGTTTGTTTGTTGTTTGCGTGTGAGTGAAAGTCTTGTCTGTGTTTTTTTTTTGTGTACTGAGTGATGATGTCGACAAAATGACCTGAAGTTGTATTTTCAACTCCAAATACGTTTTATGAAGGTTTCTACACTTGAACTGAGCTCGGTTTGCTTTGCGTTTCTGTTTACATTTTGCGTGAGGTGTAAAAACTATCAAAGTGTATCATTTGGTCTCTCATTTGATCATTACGCGAAAGGTGAATGTCTGGCCGTCTCAAACGCATCCGATGTTGTGTTTTTGTTGTTGTCAGTCCGCACGCGGACGTCCGGATCGGGAAAGCCCGTCAAGCAGCACCTTGTCCACCGGCAGCTACATCACCACCGATCCAGACGCCAACGCGGGTGAGAAATGAATTGCAACTCCCACAATTGGTGGACTGAAGTCTGACTCGGGAAACGCGTCTCAAGTCGCTCCTCCGATCTCAACTCGTGTGCATTCATTTTCAAATTGAGTCGCAGTTTTAGTGCAACTTCACTCATGCTTGTTAGCTTTGATCAGTTGGTCAACCGCATCCCATTTTTATTTTGTCCATTTTTAGTCGACTATAAATTTAGCATTTTAGTTCAAGAAAACATCACTTTATTTGTCTAGTTTTAGTCAACAAAAACTCTACATTTAGATTTTCGTCTAGTTTTAGTCAGGACAACCATTTTACCACTGTATATATATATATATTTTTTTTTGTCAGCAGATTATATTGAACCTTTTGGGATCTAAAACAATTTCACATCAAATGTTCTCATCTTTTTGATGAACAATATGGCTCCATGCGATGAGGTCGTAAGTTAGCCAAGCATTAGTTAGCAGTCACATTAAACATTATTGTTGGAACATTATAGCTGTTGAATTAATTAATATTCACTTATAACTACAGGACTCTCTCAGGAAATTGGAGTGTTGTGATAGTTTTTTTTTTTTTTTCTGTAATGCAATTAAAAAAAACAAAAATGTTGTGCATTCTGAATTCATTACAAATCAACTGAAATACTGCAGGCCTTGTTTTATTTTAATATTGCTATTCCCAGTTATTGTTTATTAATGAGGGTTTGAGTCTAGTTTTTAGTCGGGTGAAAAATGTATGTTAACGAAATAATTATTTGATAGTTTTTGTTGACAAAACGAAGACTAATCTCAACCTGTCTTTGTGCCGTTGTCGTTAGGTAAATCTCCAAGCCTCGTCGCCACGGAGACGTTTGGACTTGGCGCCTCTTCCGGTCCTGCTGCAGGCCAGCCGCGACCGGCTGCGCTCGGCTCTCTCTCGTTCAGCAGCAGCAGCAGCAGCAGCAGCAGCAGCAGCAGCAGCAACGTCCACCGCATTATCCAGCAGTATGCCAAAGAACTCGACGTCTCTTTAAGCGCTGCGGGCAAAAGCGCAGGTACAGTGTGCAAAAACTGCTTCTTCCCCACTACATGTTTTTCCAGAGTACTTCAGGGTCAGATTTGATTTCAAAAATGGACAAAAAAATATTTGTATTATTTATAATTAATCAAAGAATATTCAGATAAATAGATGTGTACGTAAATTATTTATGCAGAGAAATTCATAATGATAAATGAAGAAATACATTTGAATTCACCAGTTTTGGGGTGACGGAAATGTCAAAATGAATGCAACATTAATTTCAATTAACTCATTTGCTCCCAATAACATATAAATACGGTTTTTTTTGTAATGTTTTAAGTGTCCCAAAGACGTATTTATACGTTTTTTTCATTTGTTTTTTTTAATGCTAGAGCATACAGAAAAAAAGCTCAATTACTTACAATTCTAAATAGATTTGTGAAAATTGATGAAACTTAGCTATATTCTAATGCTAATTGCTGTAAAACAGAAACAGATAGAAATATACTTTTTTTTTTTTTTTCTGATGAAAGAAGAGACTTTAATCTTTCTTTTGATAGGTTCCATGTTTTTATTTCAATACAACACAATATTGTGTGTGCCTTGCAAAATCAGTCCAGATCCAGTCAAACAGCCGGAGCGAACGGGATTGTGAAAATGGCGGCGAGTGAATGAGTTAAATGTATGACAACTACTGTACCTCTAAGTTTCATAGGGATTCAAAAAGTTAGGACATACAGTATTGTGAGGAGAATAGTTGTTCAAGAAAAAAAAAAAAAAAAAAAAGAGTTGTGATTTTTACAAGAATAAAAATGTTTGTTTTTTGTCTGGATAAAAATGTCCAATTGTCTGCGAATAATCTTACACAATTTTCCGTCTGCAGACAAGGACGGCTCCGTTTCGGAGGAGCTTCACTCCTCACTTTCCCAGCAGTCTTTGCAACAAGTCTCTGATTGGCGAGCGGAGGACGACGAAGCATCTGGTGTGACTCCTCCCTCTCAAACACGTGACATGGTCGGTGAGCCGTCTCAAAGACTTGACATTTATTTACTCTTTTATATTGGTTTGCGTACTAGTCAAGATGTAAATCGACTTGACCAAAAGTCTATTTTATTAAAAAAAAAAAACACTTTGGGAAAGTTTCTCCACTTGAACTAATCTTGGTGAATTGATGCTATTAAGGCTCAATAATATAATAATGTAAATCAAATTTAAAAGTACATTGTAATGAAAACAATGAGATTATTTTTTTTTCTTTTCTTCAGAATCATTCCGCCATTTTTTTTTGTTTCTACTCGAGGAACATCTTTTGAACAAAATAAATAAAGATGACTAGACGACGTCCCTCTTTTATCTTCCAGAATCGTGACCGGACGGTCCAGCCAATCCTGGAGCCGCTCTCGGTCTACGAAGATCAGGACTCGTTCAGACCTCTAACCGCTCAAGTGGGCGATCAGTCCTCCTGCCTCGTCCCCGATCAACGAGATGCCGCCACGGAGTGGCCGGCGATCGGCACGATGCCTTCTGCCGGATGGGACTTGACTCTGAGTCGCATCATGGAACAAATCTCCCAAGACTGGAGCCAGCGTTGGCGCAGTGGCGAGCGGGACCTCCGCGCCGGTCAGTCGACGTCTCGGACAGAATGGTCGTGGTCGGACGAGCGTCCGGAGGAGAGCCCGATGAGACCGCTCGTCGGGGAGTTGGACGAGTCTTCTGGCCGGGACAGCGGAAGCTCAGGTTTGACCATTCGGGAGCCGTTTTTAACAAGCATTGTCATTGCATCTTTGTTTTGTTTTTTTCAAGGTGAAAGAACTGTGTCAGGTGTCGGTTCCCTGCCGGAGGGCACCATCCCGCCGTTGCCGCCGTTGCCTCCCGAAGCCTCCTTTCAAAGCGCTTCTGTCACCGGCCTGAATCCGCCCACGCCCGACGCGCGCTGCTTTCGCCCCCTCCCGGCCGAGCTCACCAACAACGAGACGGCCGCATTTGCTGACTCCTCCTCCAGCGGACGTCTGTCGAGCGGCCGCTTTGCCGCGTCGCCGCATTCCGACGCCTCCCAGAGCGAGCTGTCCGCCGACGGCTTGAGGACAGAGGACGACTCCGTTCCGAGGGACGCTTGGCATTGCGGCGACTCTCCGCAGGTCCTCTGGGTTTTTTTAAAAAAAATATACTTTTGTGTGTCTATTCATTTTTGTTGGTGATGTTTGTGTCTGTTTTGTATTTGATGCAATTTGGATTTTTTTTCTTCTATTTTTGTGTGCATGTGTTTGTGTTTTTATTTGTGTCTTATTTTTGCAGCGATTATGCGCGGGTCTTATGATTTTTTCCTTTTTTAATATACTTTTGTGTGCATTAGTTTTTGTTTGTGTCTGTTTTGTATTTGATGCAATTTGGATTTTTTTTCTTCTATTTTTGTGTGCATGTGTTTGTGTTTTTATTTGTGTCTTATTTTTGCGGCAACTATGCACGGGTCTTGTGATTTTTTTTTTTTTTTTTAATATATTTTTGTGTGTCTATTAGTTTTTGTTTGTGTCTGTTTTGTGTTTGGAGCTATTTGGATTTTTTGTGTGTGTATTTTTGTGTGCATGTGTTTTTTTTAATTATTTTATTTGTGTCTTATTTTTGCGATGACAGCGCAGGTCATGTAATATTTTTTATTAATTTTTTTAAGTATGCTTTTTGTGTCTCTATAAATTTTAGTTTGTGTCTGTTTTGTATTTGGTGCAATGTGTGTATTATTGTGTGTTTTTTTTGTGTGCGTGTGTTTGTGTTTTTATTTGTCTTAATTTTTATTTTTTGGTTACCTATATATTTATGTCTTTATTTTCATGAGCACCTTCACCTCAATGTGCTCAACAAAGTATTGGTGTCCTTTTTTGATTTCAGGTTCTCCGGCTGTCGCAATCGGACGCGAGCGACGCTTCGTCTGCGTTCGTCGTCCCGTCGGAGGAAAACGTGCAAGAAGAGAATCGGCCAATGGAAGTTCCAATTGCAGAATCGAACCCGAGGATGGACCTCGCTGCTCAGCTGCTGGTCCGTTTTGATGCTGCCTGATTGTGGACACATCTTTTTGTTTGTGTCTTTTTTTGTTTTGGTCATTCGCACAAATGCTTTTGATAATTGCATGTGTGTATTTTGTATTTATTTTTATTTTTTTACCTCAATATTGCAATTTGTGATGGCTGCTTTTCATCGTACCTGTGGCAGTGACAATAAAGTTGTACTTGATTGCGTATTTCCAGGAAGCGAGCAGCACGGAGGGCATCCTGGAGCAGTCGCAAATAACGCTGGTGAGCTTGACGGACAGCACGCTGCAGGACAGCGCAGCACTTGAGGAACAAATCATGTGGGAGGAGGAAAAACTGCAAGACCCTGAGGTACGCGCGTTGGCCTTCTAGAACCTTCTCAAGTCTATCTTGCATATAAAATCCTGGTTCTCTCTCGTAGGAGTACCCAACAACCTTAACGGAGGAACAGAGCCCGACACATGCTGGTAAAGTCCGCCATTTTGTAGAATTCCAATATCGCGTAGGAAAGATATTGGCACCCTTAGCAAGATGGTGGCAAAACACTCGCGTCACTTTGAAGGTGTTGTAAATGATTTCGATCTGTTCACTAGTTTATGACCTGATCTGTTGTTGTTGTTTTTGGGCATCAGGCGTGCTCATCGAGTTCAACTGGGGGCACCGGCAGCAGAGGCTCTTTGAGGAGAAGCGCCGAGCGCTCGTGGAGAGGTCGGCCCGCCGGGCGGCGCAAGTCAAGGCTAAAGGGGCGGCGGCCAGGACTGGAGGGGCGGCGGCAGTGGCAGAGGTCGGAATGCACGACAAGGTTATTATTTTGAACCAAAACTACTGAAATAACTACAATTGACATAACATTTTTTGTTTAAAAAAAGTGTTTTTGAAAAAAAATAGTAACAAACTACATTTTGTACATCTTGGACACAACAAATACCTCCATATTAAAAAAACTAAAACTAATCCTAAAACACTAAACTTACAATGAAGCATTCAACCTGCTCAAAAATCATTAAAAGTGACTGAATTTTAAAAACGGGAGTCAAAAGTAGCAGTAATTAAAAATCCTAAATTAATACAACCCTTCTGCAGTTTCGGTCGGAACGAGTCGAGGCAAAAGGGGCACCGGGCAAGGCTGGCGCGGCAGCGGCAGAGGTCGTCGTCGTCGCGCAGTCCGGGGAACGTCCGCCGCAGACTCGACAGGGTGCTAAAGTTGACAAGTCCGAAAGGGCAAAATCCACTTTGGTCAAGCATCAAAAGCCACCGACGACTCCAGGTAGAAAATGGGATGAGTGACTAGAGGATGGATGGTCAGATCAGAACTTTGTGCCCCACAAGTTGAGTGCACATTTGTTTTCCCAGCAGTGAGCACGTCAGCAAAGCTGAACAAGGAAAGCCAAGTCAAGAAAAGCGAACACGAAGTTGCTGAGATGCACAGACGAACTCAGAGGTACTTCTTTTTTGATTGGATTGTTTTTAAAGAGACATTATGCATATTTTTGGCAATTTGAAACAGCACGAGGGCCTTGGCATTTATTTCAATGTAAAAAAAAAAAAAAGATTCTTCCATTGAGTTACAAGTTTGGTCACAGAACAAACGAAACGTTTTGAAGTGAAGGAATCGCGAGCGCATTTGTTCTCTCAGACTGTACGAGCAGCTGGAGGAGGTGAAGCGGCGGAAGGCGGTCCAGAGTCGACAGGAGGCTTACGCCAGCAACAGACAGAAGGCCAAAGCCTTCCACATCGTAAACATCGCACTCACTTTGTTTTGTTTTTCTGTTTTTTTAACACTCGACTGACGCAAAGTATGTTTTCTTCCCGCCGCAGAAAACCCTCCAGAAGCTCCGCAGCAAGCAGACTCGTCAATGAGCCGCTCCGGATGGACTTTCATACCTGTGGAAATTGGTTTGTTTTCTTTTTAGGAATAAAGCTTTTAACTTATTCAAAGATGCCTTTTTATGACATGGGACAGTAGTCCTCAAACTGTTTACACCAGAGGTGTCCAAACTTTTTCATTTGAGGGCCACATACAGAAAATCAGAAGGAAAATGCTACAGTATATAAAACCAATTGATTTCTAATATGGCAGTAGGGTTATTATAGTTTGGGAATTTTTCATTTTAGTTAGATTTTATTATTTAGTTTTTTGTTTTGTTTTTTCAAAAAAATGCTTAGTTTTAGTATAGTTAGAGTATTAGTATTATTTTTTAAAATGTGTATTACTTGTGCACAATATTTAAAAAAAAAAAAACAGCATGTGAGCGACATCATCTTTTGGTGCTTTTCTATTGGCTGCTGCTAGATGACGTCACTTCTGTGTTTGACATACTTTCAAACGTCATTAGTTCGGTTGATATCAAAATCTACTAAAAATCATCCCCAAAAGGCTCATGCATTAACATAAAATGTAGTTTCAGTTTTAATTTTTTAAAAAGCATTTTCGTTTTTTATTTCAAAAACAATATTGTTTTTGTTTTGTTTAAAATAACTAATGGCACCTGTTTTTTGACCCCCTCCCTTCTTACTTTGACCATCTCCAAACATTTTTCTTTTCTTTTATTTGAACTGCGTCAAATTCCATTTTTAGCAGATGTCAGGCCACTGAAAAATGGATGTCGTTTGGACAACCACTGTTTACACCAAGTACAGTGGTGGCATGAGTGGCTGTATGCCACCAGATGGCAGCAAAGTACAAGGATCGTTTCTTTTTCAACGGAGTATGTTTACAAAGCTTCAACGTGATTTTATTAATTGGTTTTAAATTGTATGGTGGTGGGGGAGAGCAATAAGTCTTCTTTCATTTTCAGCAGCATTTAATAAGATTAATAGACATTCAAATCATGTACATGATGTATTTTTTCAATGACAAAAGAAACGAGAAGTCGGGCCACTGAATTTGGCTGTTTGTCAGAAGTGCACGTTGCAGCTTATTTGTGTCAAATGTACACACGGATTAAAGTAAATGAGCACCAGGTCACATCAATCAGGAGATTGTGCACACATTCATCATTTGTTTTTTGTATTGTTCAGTTTAGTTTAGCAATGATTTTGTCTCTTTGGACAGCCCTCAAAATTGCTGTCTGGAAACCCGAGTTTGAGAAGCTCCGTTTGAAAGAGTTCGTTCATGTGGACGGACATCTTGAGCTGCTTTCACAGTTTGGAGAAAGTGATGCTTTTGACGCTCTTCTTTTCCATGGAGGCCTGAGCGGATTTCATCACGTCCGCAGTCTGAAGCATGCTCATGTTCCACGTCGCCTGGTTTAATACGATTCCATTTTCAATATCAGATTTTTTTGGGTCCGAAGTTTTCTTACCATGTAGTCGAGTCCCTCGGCCACACTGTGGTCTCGGGAGTAGACCAGGTTGATTTTGGTGCCTTGCACGGCCACGGGGCTGCGGGCGGCCATCTCGCCGGCCATCTCCAACGCGCTCGCCATCATGGCCTCCTTATCTGCAAACACTCGGCTGCATACCGGGAAAAAAAAATAATAGTCAAGATCCCAGTTCCATCAAAATGAATATGGAAAGCTGCTTCAGTGTTTATTTTGAAGGCTATCTTAACATAGTGTTAAGAAAAACATTTGACCTGACGAGTCCGCTGGTCAGGGCCTCGTCGGCGAACATCTTCCTCGCAGTCAAAGCCAGATCGTTCACCAGGCTTGAGAAAGCGCAACGAAACACAAATGTCGGTATTTGACAGCGGGGCTGTCAAACTCATGTTCGCTCAGGGGTCACATGGAGGAAAATAACTCAAATATAAAATACAATAAAAATATATAAAATAATACAAATAAAATAAAATATAAAATCAATAAAACCTTTTTCCTGTATAAGTTCCGGGCGTGTTAAATCAACCTGTTTTGCATATATATATTGTTCCCAGAATGCATTGTGTGGCGCCGTTAACTCATCACGTCCCAGCACGGTTTTTTTTGCGGTTTGACTGGATTTGGACTGATTTTGCAAGGCCCACAGAATATTGTGTCCTATTACTATCAAAACATGGAACCTACCAAAAGAAAGATTAGAGTCTCTTCTTTCATCAGGAAAAAAATGTATATTTCTGTTTCCATTTTGCAACAATTAGCATTAGAATATAGCTAACTAACTTTCATCAATATTCACAATTGTGTTTCATTGAGGACGATTCCCTGTACAAGTTGCTTTGCTCATCTGAGGGCTGCTTGTGAAATTACAAATTTATATGTTTTGATTGTGGCCGGCTGATCAATTAGTCTGACATTACAATTTTTTTTATTTTTTTTACTTTACAAAATCATCTCGCGGGCCGGATTAAACCCCTTTGCGGGCCTGATCCGGCCCACGGGCCGTATGTTTGACACCACTGTTTTACAGTGCCCCCCCAACACATTTTATTTTGGAATGTAACGAACGGGGGTGCACCGTCATTATTTTCTACGTGATTATGAGCCAGTTGACCTGCGGCTGCCGATGACTTTCGGGAGCCTCTGCAGCGTTCCGACGTCCGCCGCCAGCCCAACGTCCACTTCCTGCAACACAGTAACCATGGCAACAACCTCAAGCAAGCACAGACATCCTTTCAGTACAATTTTGCGTGTTGAGACTCAACTCGTTACACGTGTATGTCAACAAAAAGCCAAATCCGCTTGCAAATATGCGTACTGTCGTGTTGGTGTGTCGGATGTTTGCCTTTCAGGGTGTGGCCTAGTGAGCGACGGATGTCACGCGACGGTCGGATTTCAGCAGGGACATACCTTGACTTGGAACCAGGCGTCCTGGGTGCACAGGCGAACGTCACAAGCGGTGATCAGGTCCACACCTGATGGAGCAATCGAGTTTTCATCTGATTTGAAAGGATTCGGTTTTCCAGCTTCTAATGTGACGTGATGGCGTCCACTTACCTCCTCCCACACAGGCGCCATGGACTGCCACCACAACTGGCTTTGGACACTTGGAGCAAGAAAATTCTCAGATAAATGGTCATCATCATCATCATCATCATCAATTGTGTGACAAACCCTCTCGATGACTGAGAAGGTGTCCTGGTATTTGCTGATGGTCTTTCTGAGGTTCCAGGAAATCCGGGCCGCGTCGTCGCCGTCGGGCTGCAGCACGTCGGCCGCCATGTCCATCAAGTCGATGCCTTGATCGGACGCGCACGCAACCCAGAATTACGTTTGCTCTTAAATCCGCGTGAGAAAAAATTGACGCAAGACTGGCAACACCTGCTGTGAAGACCTTCCCGGCGGCCGAGACCACCACCACTCTGCAGTCCGGGTCAGCCGAGATCTCGTTGAAACAATCCACCATCTCGCTGAGCGAGAACACAACCGTGGTCAGAAATAAATAAGTAGAATGACATGATTTTTTCTAAATGATGTAGTCATCTTTCAGAATATGCACTCAAGTGATACTTGCCTCCAGAAAGCTTTGTTCATGGCGTTGCGCTTGTTGGGACGGTGGAGCTCCACGTGCGTGACCGCCTGTGCTGGGCGGCTGATGGCCAGGGTGGTGCAAGGAGACGTGGGACCGCCGGACGACGACATGGCTCGGACGACTGTTTGGCTGCAGGGCCCGAATCCCCTGACTTGTCAAATAAGGAAACACATTCAATTAGAATGCATTAGTTAACTACAAAAAAAATTATATTTTGAACTAAATTAGAAGTAAAGCATACAATTTGTTTGTTGTTGTTGATTTAAAAATATATATATATATATATATACCTCCTGCGATGCTTTTTATTCATGATCTGCACATATTTCCATTTCATTGTGTTTGCTTTTACAACTACAACTTTTCCCAACTGCAAGGATGCATTGCGATACTTTGAAGGCAGACATGAAGTGATAACGACAACAAACTAGGTGGTTTATCAACGTAAACTTTCAGAAAAACACCCGACAAAAATAGCTAATTAAACACACAACAGTTGTTAGTTGTTGACAAGACTGACTGAATATGTGACTTTTAATAAGGCAACACAGCACTGGTCACTTACATGTTGTGAGAGCAGACCTGGCAAAGAGTGACAACATCGTCCTTGAGACGACGAAGGTTGGGGAGAAAAATAAACAACAAACTAGAACCTCAGCAGACACGATTTGAGCGGACGCGACGTTTTGCAGATCGACAGAAAAGTCAAATTACGCGAGCCGTGGAGACATTTTAAACGGGCATCTCACCGAAACTCTTTTTGGTCCTCCAAGGCAGGCAGCGCGTCTTCGCTCTACTTCTCGTTTTGTTTTTGCTTTTTCTCGCGTTTAGGCACAATAGCGCCCTCTAGATTCAAAGTGACTGGGCGTTTCTCTTACCTTTCACCTACTTTTGTTTTTTAATTTGACCCCAAACCAGACATACCATCTTTTTATTGTTAAAAAAAAAAAAACGATTATAAAGTTATGTTTTGTTGATTAAAATGCTGTATTTCCAACATTTGTGGAACGAAAATAACACCATCATAAAAGGAATCTTGTTCGCCATTAATGTTTCTCACCGTCTCAGATATTTTTTTTACATTAAGAAAATATATATTTGATTTTTGTCGATTTGATTATTTTGACTTCCGTAAAAGTTGAGTACCTTGGTAAAACAGCGGAACCTTTGTTCACTATTGATTGTTCTTGACGGACTTTGGTTCTGGTAGCACACCAGAAGGTACATCGCAGAAGTGGAGCATTTTGAAAACACGCGTAACCTCAACAAAACTACAGATAGACGTGAAAATGTCTATATTCACACCGACCAACCAAATCCGGCTGACGAATGTGGCGGTTGTGCGCATAAAGAAAGGAGGCAACCGTTTCGAAATCGCCTGCTATAAGAATAAAGTTGTCAGCTGGCGCTCCGGAGCGTAAGTAAAGTGTCAAATGTTGTTTTGAAACAATTCTGAATCCATATCCCCTGTCCCTACGTTAATATTTGCTGCTTTTTTAAAAATGTTTGTTTAATCCCAGTGTTTATTGAGGCAAGGGAAAATTAACAAACGAACTGCGTATGTCATTCCGAAACGCGTCACCTGTGTGTTTTTGTCTGCAGAGAGAAAGATCTGGATGAGGTTTTGCAGACCAACTCCGTTTTCGTCAATGTCTCCAAAGGGCAGGTGGCCAAAAAGGATGACTTGTGCAAAGCTTTCGGCACAGATGACCTCACCGAAATCTGCAAACAGGTCCAGTAACAATCTCCGGTGTCATCGTAATGTTTACAGTCCCCCTGTTGACCGTTTTCCTCCGTGTTTCACCCGCACAGATCCTGGCCAAAGGGGAGCTCCAGGTGTCCGACAAGGAGCGGCAGTGTCAGCTGGAGACCATGTTCAGGGACATTGCCACCATCGTGGCCGACAAGTGCGTCAACCCGGACACCAGGAGGCCGTACACGGTCACGCTGATCGAACGCGGCATGAAGGACATCCACTACTCGGTCAAGGCCAACAAGAGCACCAAGCAGCAGGTGATGATGGCATTGTGGGCCATTTCAACTTTGACAATACTTCGAGTATTGGAAGTCAGAATTTAGAGGGAGAAAGCGATCATTTTTGCTCAATTTGACAACAGTGACATATGAGGAGAATATGGAAAATGATTAGGGTCAGTAAAGAAAACAATCATTTAATAAAGTTATGAGATTTTTAATTAATGACAATCTAAATACTGCAATAAAAATATTCATATTGCGCAATACAGGACTGCCTCAGAAAATGAGAATATTGTGATAATGATTTTGTGTAATGCAATTAAATAAGCAAAAATGCCATACGTTCTGGATTCATTACAAATCAACTGAAATATTGCAAGCCTTTTATTGTTTTAATATTGCTGATTATGGCTTTTTTTTTTTTTTTTTTTTAACTTGGTCTGAGGAAATATTCTAATATTTTGAGATAGGATATTTGGGTTTTCTTATCCATAATCAGCAATATTAAAATAATTAAAAATTAAATTCTTGCAATATTTAATATTATTTAATATTTCTATTAATTTATATTAATATTTAATATGTAATTGCATTACAGAATTATTTTCTGAGACAGTCCTGTAATGTCAACTTTTGCAAGAAAATTTTATTTAAAAAAATTACATTTTACAACATTGACATAATATAGTATAAAAATGAACTAGAAACATGAGAGAAAAAAAATGTTTTATGAGGGAAAAAATGCACAGTTTTACTGGAATAAAGTTGGCATTTAAAGAAAATAAAATTGTAACATCACAATTTTATGAAACTGAGACTAATTTGCATGTAAGAGTCCGAATTTCACAAAATTCAAAATAAATGGTGTAATGGTTACATCACGAGACTATAGTAGGAAAATTATGAGAAAGATTTTAGTGCATTCTTTCTAAATAGTTTGAGAAAAGGTCACAATATTAGAAGTAAAAAAACATTTCATGATTTTTTATATTTTTTTTTTTTACGTGTGATATTTCTAAGACCATAAAGAATGTTTGCGAAAAAGACTGAGAATGTTCCACGATTGTGTTTGCTGACGTGGTACGCTGACGTGTTCTTGTGCTGCTGGCAGGCTCTGGAGGTGATCCGGCAGCTGAAGGAGACGATGCAGATTCAGCGGGCCCACATGAGGCTGCGGCTTGTGCTGCCGGCAAAAGAGGCCAAACGGCTGAAGGAGAAGCTCAAACCGTTCCTGCAGCTCGTGGAGAGCGAACATTTTGATGACGACCTGGAAATTGTCAGTTGCTCATCCTCGGTTACGTTTATTCCATGTTGTGTTTCTGTAAGCGCTATATGAATAAATATGACTTGACTTGTTGAAAAACAAAATGTTAAGGAAAGCACTTTTTTGTTGTTGTTGTTCTTAGATTTGTCTGGTGGATCCCGGCTGCTACAGGGAGCTTGGCGAGCTGATCCGCTGCGAGACCAAAGGCCGAGGCGCCGTGGAGGTCATCAGTCTGAAGGACATGGAGGAGGGTGACGAGAAACTGTAGGAAATCACTGAAACAGTTTAAAAAAAAAAAAAAAAACCCACAAACATTCATGACTAATTCAGTTTAAATATAAAAAAACCGAACTGCCTGTATGTTTACCCGCTATTTGCCAAACATATACAGTTTGGAAATCTATTTTTGCAGCACTTTTTCTTTTATTTATTTTTGCAGACAAATGTAAAATGGAAACAATGTCACTTTATTTTCAATCAATAACAAGTGAAAAATAGTTTGCATTATGTCCACAGGTTAAGAATGAGAAAATCCTGAACTCCAACACAGGAGCAAAAACAGACTGCTTAGCAAAGTATACATTAGGGGCATATATGCACATGTACAAACAGTCATTTGGTAATATGAGTCCATTTTGACTTCTTCATAAAAAGTCAAATTTACAAGAATGAAGTTGTAATGTTTGGGGGAAACAAAATCACATTTTATGAGTCAAATTGCAACGATAAATATGTGGGGGAAAAAATCAATGAGAAATAAAAAAAAAAAAAAGAAAGAAAAAAGTTTGAACTAATTGTTGATCCTGCTGTGATGCAAGTACATTTCATCACGTCACTCAAGTTGAAACGAAACGATTTGTACTGCAGTTTGTCACAAATGCCCACATTTGATTAGATGACAGCTACTTGCATACAATAATTAGAATTACGTAACATTCCGTTTCTTGAGTTGATGTGCTTCGGATCATCACAAATTGTTCACCTGAACACGTGCATGTAAAAGAAACTGGAATGGTCTCAAGTGGAGCAACAAATGGAGGAGGAGAAAGAGGCTTGAATGTTATACAATGTCAACTTGAGAGGGAAAAAAAACATGTCAACAGTATACCCAAATTCCAGTCAATAAATGCGCAATACACTAACAAATGCTGTCTAGTTTTTCTAACTCACTGGATTTGCTATTTCATCCAATTGGAGTCACTTTTGACTGAGCAGTTTTAAGAGTTTAACGCCTCGTTGTGTTCTATATGCATTCTATAAACTATGAGGTCGGGCAAAATGATCGGACACATTTGTAGGTTGAATAAAAGACAAAGAAACAAAAAAAAAAAGAGTTTTTATTTTTGAAAAGTACGTAAAATGCCTTTTTTTTTTTTCTTATCGTGCCTTTTTGTTTAGTTTCTGTGTAGTGTCATTATTTTTGGGTTCTTTTTCAGTTGATGCTATGAATTGGACTGGTGAAGATGGCGCTTTGGTTGTGGAAACGTTTATCAAAACAAACCAATCTGTAGCTGCAACACAACGAGCGTTCCGTTTGCACTTCAACAAACTTGGTCGACTCGACACGATCTCGTACCAGCTGCTGACGCCATCTTGTTGCAAGATTCACAATTCACAGCGACTCCATCTGCATTGAAACCAAAATCAATTACGGATCCCATTTGACTCAAACAGAATGGCATTATAAGTACTTTTCCAAAATAAAAACACTTTTTTTCTTGACTTTATTTGTCTTTTATTAAACCTCATTTTGCCTGACCTTGTACATATTACAGCAATGTGCTACATAAAAGAGAGACTATATTTAAAAAAAAAAAATAGTCATGATAGTTTTTCCAGATGCAAGCTGTCGATCAGCATTTTTTTTTTTCTACTTGACCTTCAAAAAAGAGGCTTTGAGTTGTTTAATTCCACCTGCAGTTGAAGTTTACACGTTGTGTATTTAAAACAAAAGTTTAGCTTAATGCTAACAAACAACGCTAAACACCATAGACTGCCTAATACACATTTATGTCAATGGCGCATCAACACTTAGACTTAAAACAACTTTTGCAGGTATATACTATAATAATTCAGTTATCTGATGAGCTGTGTACTCATGTCTATTAAACTCATAAAAAGTGTAAAAAAAAGTTAAAAAAATCATTGCATTCTATTCAATTACGTAATTACTACATGATTTTATAAAATACAATATTATAGAGTGCCATTTTTCTGACCAAAAACAATTTGTTGTGTTTTCTTGTGTACCTGGAACGGATTAATGACACTCCCATTCATTTCAATGGGGAAAGATGATTTGAGATTTTCGCCGATTACAAGTGGGTCTCGAACCAATCACACACGTATCAAACTCAGCTCACCCGTGACTAAAGACGTCCAGCTGTGTGGAAAACAGGTGGATGGGCCCCCCCTCGTCAAGCGCATCAGATGGGCACGGACCCACGTTGGTACTGGCTGTGCGTCAAGGTGGTCCCGTTGATGCTGCTGAGCGGGTGCGTCACCTCCTCCTCCGGACGACGCGGCGGCGGTCCCTCGGAGGCGGTGGGACACAACGTGGCGAGAAGCGTCCCCCCCGCTAGCATCAGCGCAAACGCGAGCCACCCCAAATACAGTGCCGGCCCCCAGCGCCGCCTCAGGTGCACGGCGCCCTCCAGCGGCTGGCCGCTGTGGTGGCAAGTCCAGGCGGTGGGAACCAAAATGAGGATCGCGGATAAGACGTAAGTGGCCCCGGAGACCACCTTGACCTGCCCCCGCCTGGGGAACCAGCCGGCTCCGGCTCCTCCCACCAGGGTGGCGAAAGCCCCGGCCCCCACCGCCGCCATGATGAAGGCCCTCCACGTTCGGAAACTCCCGGAGAGGGTCATGAGCGACTGGTAAAAGGAGCAGTGCAGATGGCCGTCGTGGTCCCACTCCAGCCACACCCCGTCCCAGTAGGCCGGCAGCGTGGCGGTGGAGTTGTCCAGGGCGCCGCTCACCGTCCACAAGGCCATGCAGCGAGTCAAGATGGCGCACAGCCACCCGGACAGGGCCAGACCAAGACCCGCCAGCTCCAGATGCCGGCGCATGTCGACTCGCGGAAGCCAAACAGACGCTTTTGTCATGGGGAAACCGGTCGGACGGCGTTTCGAGCGCGGAGGAAGGCGTCGCCAGAGAGGAATTCTCTCTTTGTTCTGACATCGTATCAAAACAATCCGACTCTCCCAGCCGACTCTGAGCCGTCAGCAGGCAGGACAAAAGCTCCTCTGTGGGCTTTTCGACTCTCCGATTTAAAGGAAAAGTTTTGTTTTTTTGCACCAGGACGGCGAATGTTCAAATGTTAGAAGGAGAGAGCGCATATCAAAACTTTTGTTCCTCTGGCATTCCAACAGTCCCTTTCATAGCAACAGTTGATGTGCTTTTTTTTTTTCCATCCAATCAGATTTCAGCCTCTGTGTGTTGCCATGTCAATCTCAGTTTTGCTGGCCGATGTAACTTCACCGGGAATCTTGAATCTTTTGATGATCACATTTCACAGAATAAGCCGACCCCTCAATGACATCAGCATTTTTCCTGCCTCCGATTGGCTGGCCAGAGGAAAACGGATCGCTAAGTTACTAGCATACATTTGACAATTAGCGTCTCTGACAAGTACACAGAAAAAAGCTCGGTCTTGCAGAGTTTACATAGTGAGTCCCCAAATGCAAGAGCCGTCACCGCTATTCTAAACGTAGTTCTTGATAGCGTAGCTGCTATTTTTGGCCGGGGCGTAGCCACGAGAACGTATCGCGGCCCTGGGAGGCAGCCTACCCGAACACAAGACGGCCCCTCCGCAAATGAGCAATCCCGACGTGATAAAGCCGATATAAATGGCCGCCCCGAGCTCCCGCTTGAGTACATCGGGAACGCGCGGGTTATAAAAGTCTGCGATCACGCTGTTGGCCGTCCAGGACACGGCCACGCCGTTGGCGAGACCCGCCAGGCCGAAGACGAGGCCCGAAGCCAGCACCACCCGCGTCTTGATGCGCGGGTGGCTCAGGCACTTGGTGCAGCGGGCGCCCACGAGGAAGAGCAGGAAGCCGAGGCAGCCCAGGACCAGACCGATGCAGACCAGAGCGCGAGCCGCCTGCAGTTCCGGGGACAGATCCAGCAGGGCGTCGTAGAGCTTGCACTGCGTCTGGCCCGTGTACTCGCTGACGCACGTCATCCACAGACCCTCCCAGAACACCTGCATGACCACCAGCCGCGTCCCGATGAAGGCCGTGACCTTCCACATGGGAAGGCCGCAGATCAGCATGGAAGCAGCCAGGCCCAGCATGGCCAGGACGATGCCGAGCTCCTGCAGGGCCATGACGCACCTGAAACCACAGGTGGGCCTGAGTCACATGTCTTAACCATCGACTTTCAACAACGTTTTAAAGTTAGTGTGGAAAAATCGAGTCGCCACAAAATTTCCATTTGGCGTCATTAGCGGCTAATGTGCTAATAAGTGACTAAATAGCTTTGCTAGAAACATAAATGAGTCCTAGTGGTTTGTGGCTTTAAAAAAAAAAAAAAATGCCAACCAGCGAACATCATCCAAGTCTTTTTAATTGACAGAGTAAAACGAGGACACGTCGTAAATCCTAATTGTCCGATCAACATCTGAAATCTAGAAGAGTGGCTAACGGAGTTGAAACAGGAAAATTAATCACTTTTCAGCCAATGTCCAATATTTGGAACAGTGGGTCAAAAAGTAGAAGGAGAAAATGTCCTAAATGTCCTTCCGGCATCCGAGTAAAATGGAAAAACTGTCACAACTGTTCATCCAACCACGACGCCCTTCACAGTAAATGAGAAAAGGAAAACAAGGAAATGTTGTCATTGTCATCTAGCGGGTGACACGAGTAAAACGAGAAAGTGGAACTGCCGATCCAACGTCTGACTTCCGGAAAACACTAGACTGGACTGGCACAAAAAAAATCAGCCAAACTGATGTTTATTGATGATGTTTCAGTTTGCTATCTAGATTCCAAATGGATTAACAGATTGTGGGCCAATCTTTTTGGGTAAAATGTAGGAAAATGACCATGAAAAAGTGCATCGGCCCCAAAAGAGGACATCTGCCTGTATGCCAGATGTCCAGTCAAGCCCTGGCTAGATCACTACAACGGCGCATTTGGGCCACGTACAAATCTATATACAGTATTTTTTTCTTTAGAGGGTGGGCGCAATATGCCGAGAAAAAAAAAGTGGCAAATTTGCCACTTTTTAATATGACGAGAAAAAACGTGGCTGTTTGTGTCACGTGAAGTGGCAACAGAAAGCAAACGCACATGTCACAGTTTGCAAAATGTCGATGTCATGTGCTGAAATCGGATCACAAATAAGATTTTAACTATTTATTCACGTCGAGAGACGTAGAACAAACTTGACGAGACGAGAAACAAAGAGGGACCGAAAGCAATCATCCGGCAAACGCACACACTTCTCAGATGTTGAATACCTAAGTAAAGGATTAAAGATTGACATCACATAGGTCCTGACATCACATAACATCACATAGCGTTTTTTCCCAGTTGAAACCGGATGATGGTTAACATCAGCACAAAACGGAAACTTGACCTCACGGTCATGAACTCAAACTTAACCCTGGCGTGACCCCAAACATGACACTTTTACTTGCGTTTCAAAACATAAAGAATGTGCGGAAATCGAAATGCTGATGTATGTAAGCAAAAGTTAAAAAAAAAAAAAAAAAAGTACGGTCTGAGGCTGGTATTCTAAAGTGCAAAAGTAAAACTTAATTTTCCTTGTCAATTCTATCCAATTAGTGCACAACCAAAATGGCTTGTTTGAAGCTGGGGCTGATTCGGACCGAAGAACTCGCTAAAATGTGCTTTTCCGTCGGCTTTTCAAACAAGGACATAGAAATTGCTTTAGCAGAGATGAACAATATCATAGTTGCTAGTTAATAAAGTGGAAAATTTGCCACTTTTTTTTTCCTCGTCATATTGCCCCCGCCCTCTAAAAAAAAAAGTATTTCTTCATGTGAAATACACACTGGGCAAAAAAAAAAATACAAAAAATGGTGCACAGTTAAGAGTCATACTGACTTCTTTATTCATGACCTCACCTCAATCGATTGCACCTGAATTATACGTCCAAAAACGTTTTCCTTCATGTTCCATTTTGAAGCTTTGACCCGAGCGCTCTCAAATGTACGTTTTTGTCGGCGCGTGCGCCCATGGACGGACGCCATGACGTCATGACGCCATGACGTCATGACGCCATGGCGTCATGACGTCATGGCGTCATGACGTCATGGCGTCATGACGTCATGGCGTCATGGCGTCATGACGTCATGGCGTCATGACGCCGGCCAGAAGGCGACGGCGGCTGCCCGAATGCCAAGCAGGCGCAGAATCCAAAAGTCCAGGACGCATCACAAAAGAAGATTCAAGATTCTTTGCCACTTATTGTTATCCTTCGTGGATCGTGTTACTCAGTCCGCTCGAGACTCAAAACAACAAAGAGACACAAAGTCAACACAAAAAGTGAGCACTGGATACTTTTTGCAAATATTTTCATGGGGAAGAGATGACATTTGCTACAATGTGCAGACTAAATCCCTTCAAAAGAACCCAACAGCAGCCATTCATGTCGAAAGCACTGGCAACAAAAGCGAGTCAACCTCTTTGTGAGACCCCATTCACAAATTTCACACCTGAGACAAGTCACATGACACTGAAGAGACAAAATCTCATTTGGACATTTTATTTTGGCATAAAGTTGGCAAACAGTTTTTAAGAAATTCAAAACTTTGCTGTTAAACAAAAGTGGGCTTTAATTAGGCAGTGATTCTTATGTGTACCACTAGAGGGAGCCAATACTGCACTTTACAGATCGGGAATTTTTAACAAATAAAACCTTATTTTGTAAACATTGTGTTCATTTCAACAATTAACTAACGTTGGTTGAATTTGAGTCCAATGTTTACAACTTAATTAATTTTGCTGATAATTTAGAATCTTTGATGAACCTAACATTTGATGAAGTATTGATAAACAAATTAAAACGTTTTTTGTTTTTTTTTGTATTGTAGAGCTGGATTTAATTTTGCATAAGCATCAAACACGATTTGCAGTATCCCACGAGCCAAACATTTTTGAAAAACATTCCAGACAATTTTAAGCTTTTAACAAATCCAATTTATGCATTTTTTTTTTCTTTTTAATAAACAATGATGGTGATTGATCATACCCAATGAAATGTCCGTGGAGATAACTGTATGTCAGATAATGTTGATCAAAATAGTCTCCATCCATTAAAGCGACTTTTGACAATTTTTTTTCCAATGTGAAAGTGTGTCAAATGTTCTGAGTTGTTCTGATGAATTTGTTCTGTCTGTTGTTGAACAACAAAAAGCAAAACAACAAATGTTGACCGGAACATCTGAATAAATGATATGAAGGTGATACTTTCATTCAGATGAGCGCAAACGTAAATATCGCAACGTGACTCGCATGACGTATAAAAACGTGAAGAATGCGACGATGAGTTCACTTAATAAAAGCGCTTGAGTGAAGCAGATGAAAGTGTGATTCATGTTGGAACGTTTGTTGTCAATCTGACGCGGAAGAACTCATTTGACTGAAACCAAAGTTTCCGCCAAGGTTGTACTCTGAAATTTGTGTGTGTTTGTATGGTAGCAAAACACTTCCTGGTTCACGATGAACAACATGGCTGTGCCATTTTTATTTTTTTTTTTCAAACTCTGGGCTTGCTGGAACCAAAATAAAAAACAAACAGTGCAGCAAGATGATAATAAAAACCAATACTCAGGCATATATTCTTTATCACCTGCAAAGAATGACGATTATTTCTGCAGCTAGTTGAACATCTGTAACTATCTCCTGTACGATAATGATACTTAACAATTTGTATTTTAAAAAAAATCATGTTTCATAAATATGTTGGTGGAAGACGTGCACAGCATAGAATAATATATTGAAAGATATGAAATCATGTGGAATGGTTTTGCATAGTTTTTGAAGGATATGCGGTGATGATGTGCGATGACATTGGTGAAAATGTATTGAAAGAAACGGAACGATTTAGAATTGTGTGGAATGTGGAGAAATGTGCAATATGGTGAAAAATATGGAATTTTTGGTACTTGTGAATTTTCTCAGTGTTGAAAATCATTTCCGAGGTGAAGTGAATTTTGAATTTTGAATGTGACTGATGTGAATATGGAGAATTGTTGGGTGAAACGGTGGAAAAACGAGTAGCACACGTGGTGTGAAGTTTTGCAAAATGTTGAAGTTGGAAGGGCGTCGATCGGTTAAGAATTGTGGAAGCAGAAAGAGTACAAATTTACCGACATATATAAGCGGCTACAAAAATGGGTGAAGAAAAAAAAATAAATGAAATGAAAAAAAAAATCATTTCCAAGGTGAACTGAATGAATTTTTCAATTTTGAATGCGACTGTTGTGAATGTCTTCTGTTGAACGCATTATCGGCAATATGAGGAATTGTTGAGTGGAATTGTGGAAAAACTGCACATGTTCGGGATGGGAAAATTAATAGCTGACATGGTGTGAAATTTTGGAAAATGTTGAAGTTGGAATGGTGACAAAAAAGGGAGTCAAAAATCTAACGTTCTTTTTCAAAGTGGCAGCATTAATGAGAAGTCGCTCTCAGGTTCAAAAAGGTTGTTGACCTTTGACCTAGCGCGTTTTGGTTGCAAAAGTGTCACGAGGATGTTGTGCAACTGGCTGAACTGGTTGAACATCTGCTTGAAGAGCAACTCGCATTCCGGCTCACTTTGGTGACCCACTTCAACAGAAACCGACAACGCGCTGCTCCTTTATGGAAAGATATTTTTGGCAATGTGATGATTTGAAGAAATTGTGTCATTCACAAACAGACACAATTTTACTCATCTATTTCTGATATGGTGGCGGGGGGAAAAAGCACAATAACAAAATGGTGTTTATGTAAGTAAATGCTTTATTAAATATCAGTAAAATTGGTAAAAAAAAAAAAGAATAATAATGGAAGAAAAACATTTATACACAAAATACATTCACAAGATAATATATGTGGCTGTACAAGTAGCTTCCATTTGTAGTTGTTAGTTTTTTGGTACAAATTTTCTATTTGCCTCAAAAGTTGCTCAAAGTTGGATTAGGTGGAAAGATGACTTTTGTTCACAAACTTCACTCGATCAGAAAATGAAAAAAAAAAAAAAGAATGAATCCATTCCAGGACTAGATTACATGAGTCTTTTAAATGTCAACACGCTTCCCAAGTGAGTCGCGAGATGACAACCACAATTCTCATTGATACTTTTGGGGGCCATTTGAGAGCAAACCAACAAAAAGATTTCTGTTTGTGACATACGTAAGAGAAAGCACAAGTGACGGAAGCGAGTCGGCGGAAAATGGATTTTGCCCGCGAACGGACTTCAAAGTCTTTTGGCGGCCGGGGTCGGTCCTCAGACGTAAGCCCGGCTGGTGGCGGTGGATCTGGCCCCCGAGTACTTGACCGGGTACTCGGGCCCGTCCTTGGGCGGGCAGGAGCTGCACAGCAGAGCCCCGCCCAGGAGGAGCAGCGCCGCCGTGCCCCAGCCGATGTAGAGGGCGGCGCCCAGCTCCCTCCGCTGCGGGTTGGCCAGGATGGGGTTGTAGAAGTCCCGGATGATGGTGTTGGCCGACCAGCACACGGGGATCAGCACCAGGACCCCGGCGCAGATGAAGACCACGCCGGCCGCGATGGCCACCTTGGCCTTGGCCGTCTTGTCCTCCACGAAGTTGGTGCACTTGCCGCCGGCGATCCCCAGGATGATCCCCACGCCGGCCACCATGATGGCGATGACCACCAGGGCCCGGGCGGCCTGCAGGTCCTGAGGAAGCGCCAGCAGGGAGTCGTAGATCTTGCACTGCATCTGGCCCGTGCTCTGCATCACGCAGTTCATCCACAGGCCCTCCCAGATGACCTGCGCCGTCACGATGTTGGCGCCGATGAAGGCGGTCACCTTCCACATGGGAAGGGCGCACACGATGATGGTCCCCAGGAAGCCGATGATGGCCAGGATGAAGCCCAGCATCTGGCGGCCCAGCGACACCATGACCACCTTTTTTTGGTTGTTGCTTTTTTGCGTTGGGTACTCACGGAGAGAACTGAGCGATCGCGGAAGAATAAACAGAAGGGAGTGTTTGACTTGCTTTTAAGGGCGGCAAACCCTAAGCAGGGGGCGGAGTCCCGGAGCCCGAGTCTTAACTGAAACCGGCCGCCAACCAGCCCGACCGGATTCCTGACCCAGGACCAAGAAGAGTTTCGACGAGATGGAAACGAGGCAGCATTCTTGATTCAAACGACGCTCGTGACACCCGATTGGTGCGTCGTCACGTCACCCGCTTCCTTTTCAAAGTGACTCAGGCAGCTTTGGTGTTGGGGAAGTCAGTTGTTTTAGCAAGAAAAAACTAAACACATTTTTGTTTCCTGATATTTTAACAGCTCATCGAAAATGCTAGCCGGCTAACGTACGCCAATTTTGTTGATCATTTGCTTCTTTATTCATTTCTTTTTTATATTTCATTGACATGTATATTTAATTGAATGGTCCCCACAATTACTGCACATTAGCCCAAAAGATTTCTTCCTTTCGGGTGTGTTTTGGGCGGTCAAAGGAAAAAAATAAAATAAAATCTATGTTCACAATAAACAACACTACAGTTTAATACATGTTACCGATACAGAAATTATAATTATAATCATTTAGTTTCGGTTTATTAACTGCATTCATCTTTTCCCAAAGGAAAAATGTTCACTTATTTGATGTAATCAAATAAGAATAATATGACTCAGGCATGACCTAAAAACATTTACTCGAGGAAGTCTTCTGAGAAACATTTCTCAAGTATTGAGTAACAGGTGAGTAATTTCCTATTTATTTATTTTAAATCAAAGTATGAACATCAACTAAGTAAATATGTCAAAGGAGGATTTATTGCCCAACAGTATCATTTATTGAACTGGTTCCAGGAACAGAAAATTGGTAGTTAACCAAAAAACACAAATTTTCTTTACAATAATGTTTGATGCACCCCCACTTGTGCAAAAACAGCATTCGAATTAATAGTGAATTTGTGAAATATGAATTAAGCAGCAAAACCCACACGTTTTTATCCATCTGAGGGGGCGGCCATTTTGTCACTTGCAGTTGCTACTGACTGAAATAACATCATGGCTCAGATAGTGACCAGTTTGGTCATGTGACATTCACAGTCTAAGCCGTGATTGGCCTATGATGTCATTTTCAGCCGAAACCAAGGGGCAAAATGGCCGCCCCCTGAGATGGGTGAAAATGAGGGGGGGATTCGGCTGCTTATGCAATTATCATCCGAATAAGGTGTTTCGACTAGTAGGGCTGCTTAGAACAAATTGTAAACAAAATATCTTGGATTGACATTCACTTTAATCTTCATGAAATGTAATTAACTTTATTCTTTAGTCAATCTTCTTTTATTTACACTTTTGAATAAGTGCTAGCTTTTGTTTTGTTTTGGAGCGAAACATACATTTAACTGACGCCACAAAAAGGTTCTGGTTATTCACTCGAAAATTTTATTACACATTCCAAGTTATTTATACAAAATCAACAGATCAAGAGTACAAAAAAAAAAAAAAAATGGAGCTAATTACACAACGATGATGTGCACAACTCCTGTGCAAAGGGTGCTAATATGATGCACGTTACGTTCATTGGAGACGACATTACATTCAATTATCCAAAGGTGTGACACAATAGACTCATAATTAAAATTGAAAAATTCCATTTAAAAAAAAAGCACAAAGAAGTACAGTGGACGTTTGCTATTTGCGGGGGATAGCGACAGGCCACTTTAGAAAAGTGGCACATATTACAATTGCCATGAAAAAGTTTTTTTTCTGGAAAATAAGTGAGTATATTTTTGAAATTTTTTTTGAAAACGAGGGCTATGGATACTACAAATAAGCAAAGCGTGTACAGCGTTGGCAAATTTCCACTCTTTTGAACTCCTTCTCACAAGAAAAACACATTCCGGCCATTTCCCAGCAGAGCGCAAAGCATCGTCAGCGCTCCAGCCTTTTGATTGGATCCGCCGTTCAAATGTACTGCCTCGGCGAGTACCCCGAGGGCGCGGCGTACGGCTTGGCGGGATCATAGGAGCCGCTCGGCGCGTACGTCCGGCTGGAGGCCGGCGCGTAAACGGGGGCGTAGGCCGAGCCGTCGGCGTAGGGCGCCCGGTAGGCGGGGTAGCCGTACACGGGCCTCTGCGGCGGGCACGAGGTGCAGAGGATGATGCCGCCCACCAGCAGGATGGCGGCGGAGCCCCAGCCGATGTAAATGGACGCCCCGATCTCCCTGCGCTGCGTGTTGATGGTCAGCGGGCTGACGAAGTCGCTGATGGTGACGCTGGCCGACCACGTGACGGGGACGAGGACCAGCGCGGCGGCCAGGATGATCAGGCAGCCGCCGATGATCACCACCTTGGCCTTGGAGGCGTCCTTGCTCAGGCAGCCGGTGCACTTGGCGCCGACGAAGGTGATCATGAAGCCGATGAAGCCGAAGACCAGCGAGATGATGGCCAGCGCGCGGGCGGCCTGCAGGTCCGCCGTCAGCCGCATCACCGACTCGTTGAGCTTGCACTGCATCTGGCCCGTGCTCTGCATCACGCAGTTCATCCACAGGCCGTCCCAGATGATCTGGCCCGTCACGATGTTGGCGCCGATGAAGGAGGTGACCCTCCACATGGGGATGCCGGTGGTCACCGCCACGCCCACCAGGCCGATGAAGCTGATGATCTGACCCGCCGTCTCCTTGCCGATCCTCCCCATGGTGCGAGAAGACGCGTACTGGAAGGGCGGACGCTCGCAAGCCGGCAGGCGCTCGTCGTCTCTCGGTCTCGAGACGACGACCGAAGGGGGCGGGTCCTCACTTGCGCTCGTCCGGTGGCTTCTTCTCGCCAGACCGGATTTTCCTCTCCCAGTCGCGGGAGTGGCATTGAGAGAAAAACAGGCTTGCTTTCTTCTGCCACTCTGCATGTGACGTCAAACATTTCAGCTTGGCAGCGTACGTCAAACTTTCCCACAAAATCTTTGGTGTGCAGATAAAGTACAACTTGATGATGGACTAGTTTTGAAATCAGCGGTCGGTAAAAACCGGTTGTTCACATACGATGACGTTTATTTGCAAAAGGGGGATTGTAACAAAAATGGATTAGTGTTTTTAAAAGTGAAGACAATTTGCAGTTTTTCGCAAGAAACATTTTTCAGGCCACATAAAATGATTCAGTGGCCCACATCTGGCCCCCAGGCCTTGAGTTTAACACATGTGGCCTACATCACTTCTTTTTTTTTATTTGAAGCTAAAACGTCATTCAAAAAAGTTCTCAAAAAACTCTTTAAGATCATTTGAAATGCTTACTCGAAACCCTAAACCCGGTTCAAATCCCAATTTGTAACAGATGAATGAGGAAACTTGATTTACATCCCTCATTTGTTCCAGATCATGTGAGCTGCAGTTATCATTTTTATCCACTTGGGGTCGTCCTCCTTACATTTTACACTGTGGTACTATGAAATGCAGTGATGTGAAAGTCAACAAATGATTCGCCGGTTGGCGCCATCTTGTGGAGCATTTCAGAAAGCGCATGTTAAGAAATAGCAAAAAAAAGGTTTTAAAAAAAAACAAATCCATCCTTCAATACAGTTTGTATTGAATTGAATGACGCAATTCGCCGCTATAATGCCATTTTTTTGTTTGTTTTTTTGTTTTAACTTCCAAGTCCCGAAGAAAAAGAAAAAGCCACACAAGCAGGTGGAAGCATATATCATATACGATACATATATATGCAGTATATACATACTGTACAAACATACTAACTTTCAAAGGTTCTTATACTTATTGGAGTTGGACTGTAATTCACAATTTTTCACATTTTTCATTTTCAAGTCTTTTTCTAAGTATATTAAGTACATCTATTGTATTTCTGATTAATTTAATGTTAGATTTATAAAAAAATAAGTAAAAATAAAAACATTTTCTTTAAAAAATAAGGACATCCATAAGTAACCCAAACTTTTGAAAATTGAATAAATATGTAAATTAAGAGACTGCTGGATAATTATGTGTTTCTTTGATGTTGCTTTAAATATTTTAGTAAAATGAACAAACTGCAACAATCTGACTTTCAAATTACAAATACAAACATTGTTATTTAGAGCAAGTTTTTTTTTTTTTTGGTGAAAAATGAAAAGTGGCAATTAGACCAAACAAACCCAAATATATATTTTTTGTTTATTATTTTTTCTGGAGTTTTACACACTGCATTATTATTTGAAATATCTCTGGAACTCAACACAATATTAATGAAAAAAATGTTTTCTTCAGCTATTCCGATCATAACATGAACCAACGGTATACAAAATCAAAACATTCAATCTGACCTGTGGATGAAGCTGCAATTATCCGTCCGGTCCGGTCCAGTCCCCAGTTTTGTCGATGTTAAAAACGCGAGCGGTCCCAAACGCGAGTGAATCCGCCCGACAACGAGCGTGCGGCCAAGAGTGCCGTCCAGGGAATCGGATTGTGCCACAAATGAATGGAGGCAGTGTCCGAACAGCCCCCCCCAAAAAAGTGGACTACAATCCCTCCGTTTGATCCACGCTGGGATGGTTGCACATATTGAGTTCCACCAGCCAGGAGGAATGTCCACAATTATTAATAATCTGAGGAGAGATGCTTTCAGAGCATGGGAGAAAGATATTTGCATTTTTATAGGTTGAAAAAAAATGAAATTTTATTTTATTGAATAACAGGTGAATTAATTACTGGATAAAAAAAAACAACACAATTCCCCTGATATCTATTGAGCATGCACACAACTGTGAAAAAGCGCCGTAGATAACCGGAGTGACGAGTTGGCAGGTCGCGGAAGGGCAAATTCAGACTTTTCTCATGTTCAGCACTGTCAACCACGACACCATCGATAGCGTATCCACATGCATTCAAATCTTAGCATTCCGCTTTCAGCATTCCCACGCAATTTCTCCACAAATTGCACTTTGTCATAGCTTACATGTTCAAACATGTCCAGTTTATCTTGTGCTGATTTATCTCATGAAATACTTGTTTCATTTCTTTATTGAAAATAAAATCAATACATAGACAGCCAACACCTAATTTGATGAAATAATGGGATGAAACTTTGCCGTGACAACTTTTTTTTGTTTTGTTTTGTCTAAAACAAAATATCTATTTTGTTATGGTAGCATTATGACTTTTCTTTTGGAAAAGAGGTGAATTTTTATTTCCATCGATTGGAATTAGGACGATGAGAAGATTCCTCCGTCGACCCAAAAAGTTTGATGTAAGTAAGACTTTGAAATTGAGTCGGAGAAGCGGTCAGACCGGCTGCCTGCCGCTCTCACGACATCTTTTGACCTTTTGAAATCATATGCAGAGAAAACATCCTCAAGCAGAACAACATTTGGGCTTTTTTTGGTTTGTTTTTTGAATCCCGCTCGCTCTTGTTTTTGCACCAAATTGTTGACGTCCTTCCATCAAAAGCCAAAAGATTACAGCAAGTGTGAGCCAATAAAACTGTTATGATTCACCTTCTATTTGGATTTTGATCATCCGCAGACGCCGATAAAGGACGATTCCAAATAGCCAGCTGTTAAATCAAGATTTTTGCGTCTTCAACTGCTCGTTGCTTTTGCAAACACGCCGACCAAATGTGAAAAAATGTTGATGATGATGATTAGGTTGCGTTGATGTGTGAGGGGGTGCACCAACTTTGAAAGGGGGTGCGTGGCTTAATAAAAAGTCTGCAAAAGGCTGATAGAAGCCGACCGGTGGCATCCATAAGGGT
This sequence comes from Festucalex cinctus, assembly GCF_051991245.1. Taxonomy (NCBI): domain Eukaryota; kingdom Metazoa; phylum Chordata; class Actinopteri; order Syngnathiformes; family Syngnathidae; genus Festucalex; species Festucalex cinctus. Next base: position 536,400 of record NC_135423.1, read on the forward strand.
GCAAATGATGTTTTTATTGACAGTGTGTGACGATAAGGGGGGTGCGCTAACTTTGGCAGGATGTTGAAGGTGGTTCTTAATTAAAAAGTTTGAGAAAGGTAGAAAGGATAAGATCACCACAAATGTGTTTATTTTTTGTTTTTTCCACGGTGTGTCTAGGTTATAGAGGGGGTGCACACACGGTCAGGATGTTGAAGGGGGCGGGTGTGTTCAAAAGTTTGAGAAATCATAGAAGAGGGGGTGCACCGGCTTTTCCTGGATTTTGAAGGGGGTTGAAAATGTTTGAGGAAGGCTGCCAAAAGGTGACCAATGTATATGAGCGTTATCTTTGTATTTAAGATGTGTGTTGAAAAGGGGGGTGCGCACCAACCATGTGAAAATGTTCAAGGAGGCGTTTGGCTTTAAAAGTTTGTGAAAGGCTGCTAAAGAAAAAAAGAAAGAAAAAAAAGGGTGACCATGGATGCCCAGAAAGGTGACTTTCAATTATTATTTTTTTTTTGGGGGGGGTGTATGAGTTAGAGGGGGTGCGCCAACTCTATCGTGATGTCAAATTGGGTGCGTAGGTTAAAAATTCTTTGAAATTCACTGATGAGGGACCAGATGTGTACCAATAAAATTAAGAATCTTTTTAGTGCCGTCCAGGAGAGAGGGGGTGCACCAAGTACGTCACAATTTTGCACTCAACCTGAAATCTCCCCGCTTTGGTTTAAGTGGTTTTCCGATCGGAGAGACGTCGGCGTTGGGTCTGTTTCGCATCACCGCTCGACATTTTGATGGCGTCAAAAGTGGACGCCAACAATCCTGTCAAGTGAATTTTGGATGCCGCGCACCGCTTTTGCGCAATCAGGAAAGCGTTTTTCTCTCAGTTAGTATTTTTGAAGGCTTACATTTTTTTTTCCGTTGAGGTGGTCTTCGGAGAAGAAGCAGCTGTGGAGTTGAGGCAATCGATCGGCCTGATCGGTGATCCAGGGCGACCTTCGTAAATGAGAAGAACATCTTAATGACAGAGTTGAGCTTCCACAAAGAATACTTTGACTCAATCGCAATGATCGTCGCCAACCAAATCCGTTTGGCTCCCGAACATTTCAACAACGTCTGCATGAAAGTTGGCAAAGCACACAAGGACGCGTATTGTTGAGAGTGATTCGGCATTTTTCCGCATTCATGTTGTTCTTTGAGTCAAATCCACATAATGGACGTGGATCCCCCTGATTGGTTGAGTTTAAAATGCGCACCGGGGGAGGATGATGAGCAAAAGTGGACTTTATGAGACGAGGTCAACACTGTTGCTGGCTGCGGTGGGTTCAACCCGGAAATTAATTTTTGGGGAAATATGTGGGAGCGCTACAGCGAGCTTACCCACACAGGCAGGAGCAAAGAAAAGATGAAGATTTTTATTTTTTTCTTTGAGATATCTGTGCGGCCCAGTACCAAGTACCAGACCGGGGACCGGTAGTTGGCGACAACTGCGATACTGGATTTAAAAAGAAAAAAATAAGGCCCCTGTAATATTACGAAAAGATTCCATATTTAATGCAGTAACTTCTTTGTGTACCACCAGAGGGAGACACATTCAATCAATCGACACACACTGTAAAGCCTTTTTTTTTTTTTTTTTAATAACTATTTTTGCTTTGTTCTAAATGTATTGTTTTGCCAAGTTTTATTTGAAGATGAGTTTTGGTCGACTTTGGACATTGGAAAGTCGGTCTTAAACTGAAACTTGCCTTAAGATGAATTAACTCGACACAAAATTTTAATTCCGATGATCAGTCTCTCGATCTCAAGGGCGGCTTGACTCCACCTTCAAGCCCAATAAAGAAGGTCCAATCAGTTTCTGCCTCAAGCGGGACTCGGGGACCTGCAGCCGAGGGGGGTGGGGTGGGGGTCTCACATCTCAACTCACCTGCAACTCCCAACTCACAAAGGGTCCTTTCTCTCGTCAAGCGATGGCCTCCTCCGGCGCGGAGCTCCTGGGCCTGACGCTGGCGGCGGCGGGCTGGCTGGGCGCGATGGCGGCGTGCGGCCTTCCCATGTGGCGGGTGGCCGCCTACGTGGGCCAGAACGTGCTCATGTCGCAGGTGATCTGGGAGGGCCTGTGGATGAAGTGCTCGGTGCAGAGCACGGGCCAGATGCACTGCCGAGTCCACGACTCCATGCTGGGGCTCCCCCGGGACCTCCAGGCGGCCCGGGCCCTGGTGGTGCTCTCGCTGGCGCTGGGCGGCGTGGGCGTGGCCCTGGCGGCGGCGGGGGCCCGCTGCACCGACTGCGGCCGGGACGGCGGGGCCAAGCGGCGCCTGGCGGCGGCCGGGGGGCTGGCCTTGACCCTGGCGGGGGTCCTGACGCTGGCGGCCGTGTCGTGGACGGCCCACGCCGTCATGTCGGCCTTCTACGATCCGCTGGTGGAGGGGACGGCCAAGCGGGACTTCGGCAACGCGCTCTACTTCGGCTGGGCCGCCTCCTGCCTGCTCATCCTGGGGGGGGCCATGCTGTGGTGCACCTGCAGTCCCCGGGGACACGGGGGGCCCGCCCGGGTCGACTACTCGACTGTCTCTCCACGTGGATACGAAAGACGAGACTATGTGTGAGCAAAGTGTTGGCGATGTGACCAGCAGGGGGGGCCAATGAGCAGTGGGGGGGAATGTTTGTTTGGGTTTTTTGGCAACTTTCTTTGGTGGTGGGTGTCAAAGTTTGCTTTTATATTCTATGTTAGAGGAACATGGCGGCCTTTCAAGTGAAATGGTTGTCTGGATTTATAATATTCTACATTTTATGTTACTATATACTATAAAATTGTACTTGTATAAGCATACAGTAAATATATCATAATGAATAATTAAATGGAATGCAAAGAATTCAAAGGTTTTGATCACTTTTTTTTTTTTTATTTGCTTCAATTCAATGTACATTGTGCTGCTCTTTCTGGTGTGCACGTATTGGCCACCTGAGGGCAGTATAATAGACTTACAACTATCCACGTAGTAGATCAGTCTTCTGTAAGATGCAGTAAATAAAAAAATATATCTGCCCATGAGTATTGCAATATAGTTTGTGTTCAGATATGAGTTGCTTATAAGGTTTGTAACGTCGCGTCTACAAATGTATCTATTAGCCCGCCAAAATGGTGTTTGTTTACCACTTTGTGTTAGCATTAAGCTAACGTGCATTCTTAAAGTTGTTTGGTTGTTATTTTTTTCTTATATTTTTGATTGCAGTCAAACATCTGCCAAAGTGAAATCCATTAAAGTCGTTTCCATAACGACAAGCGCCTCACCTGTGTGAGTTGTTATGCGGAAGGTGCGCACATACCAGCTGCAGCCCCCGACACGAGATCTTTAGTTTCGGGGAAAACTTTGCAAGGAGACAAAGGGGGTCTTGTTGGTCTCGTCTTCCTTTTGTAACCTGTCCTGAAACCTGGTCTGGGATAATCGCACTAATGTGCAACACAAACCCTCACAAAGACTTCATTGGTTACCTGCAAACCCCCCCCCCCCCCCCCCCCCTTCCCATCTCCCACCACCACCTGAATGGGACTCTGTCAAATAATAACAATTGCTTCCATTTAGTCCAAATGTGGTATTGCAATTTTTTTGTTCCTCAATGCTGCATTTTTACATCATCTTTCTTTTTTTTTTAAAATAAACACAAACAATACATGAATCTGTATTACAAAAAAAAAGATCACATTTATTAAACATAGATGTTTTCATCTTATAGGCTAGGCTTTTGTTAAAAAGAAAGAAAATTCTATGCAATGATGATTTGCATTCAATCATCATTGTTGAGCCCCACGAGTACGCACGAGTGACCCATTTGACGCACTCTAAACAAATAGAAGTGACCTACTTGCTTGTTTTTGGGAGTCGTTTTGCAAACTAAACTTTAGTTCCAGTATGAGCCGGTTCATCGTTCAAGCAGTTTTGTTTCCGAATATGAGGGAACGTGAGCAAAAATCCTCTCCACTTTGGATTTCATCACTTAAAGAGGATGGATTATGAATTTGAAGTTATCTTTTAATACCTTGTATACAGACAGCTGGCTGCCTAGATTAGGTCATCTCAATTTTTTTTTTTTTTTTTTTTTTTAGCCATTTACAGTGCTACCCCCCCCCCCCCCCCCCCCCCCCACCACCACCACCAAAGGCTCCCTCATATTCTGAATAGCAATTAAACATAACTGCCATGTTAAGCACTGTTTTTTTGTTTTTTTGTTTTTAAGGTAGAACAAACTCCCAAATGTGTAATGTTATGAGAATAAAATGTTATTTTTCCAAGTAAAAAAAAAAGTCCAAACAGACTTCGCAAAAGATAAGAACCCTGTTGCGAATAGAAAATACGATTCAACTTCCATAATTGTCTACATCAATAATTAAATTCATTAAACGAGGCCTCGCCAAGAAGGTGCTTTGAAATTGTGTACCAGGAAACGAACATATGGAAGCAAACGCTCGCTGATACCAACCCAGGCCAGGGTTAGATCCTTCCCAACAAAGTACTACTTTCCTATTAGATGGAATTTTGGGTTTTCGGCAGTCTGCACGTCTGCGAATCATGAGGAAGTCTCCACAATAACTCCACAAAAGGCCACTAATGGTTACTGACTTTTAAAAATCAATCAATCAAAAAGTTCCTCAATGAGTCAGAAAGTCTCCAAAATACGAAGCAAATCAGAATTCAAAACTTGTCACATAGTTCTTATAGCACAAAGCCATGTGATGCACAAAAAAAACAACAACCTGAGGGCAAATAAACCTTTAAAAACACGATGACCTTCAAAACAAGGACACTGATAAGACCCCCCGCCCCCCCCCACTTTCACCACTTGGCACCATTGTGCACACAGGTACGTAATTGTCTATTTACTTCCTGACAAGAATCGTGTGAACGTTCATCAAACGCTTTCAGCGAGGAGCAAATTGCTTTCAAGGTGACGTCACACCGATTGCTAACGGTATAAAGAAACAATTTAACAGCTATTTACACACAGCCAAAAATTCTTTATCCTATAAATATGAAAATGATCAATATTACATAGGCTCCAGCACCCCCGCGACCCTTTTGAGGAGCAAGCGATTAAGAAAATGGATGGCTGGATGAATATTAAAACCTTTTTCTTCTTCATTTGTATCTGCATGACTGTATTATACTGCACTGCCTCCTGGTGGCCAAGACAGGCACAGCACATTGAAGCTATCTAGTTTGATAGTGTGACGTCACTTGTAGTCCGTCGGTGAAGTCGGGGTCCTTTTTATTTTCCGAGTTCGCAAGTGGAATTTCCCAGTTGAAGGGGGCGTTCCCGTTCCCGTTTCTCGGTTTGAACTCGGAAAAGTTCCACTTCCGACCATCCTCCAATGCAGCATTACACTGCTTATTCATTACAGTATAATATTACAGACGAATATTATATATGATATTTTCCACAATCATTTTTTGGGGGATTTGCATACTAGTGTTGGAATTCTCCGATGTAGAAAACGGCCTTCAAAATCAGAAGCAGAATAACTTGTTTGACCTTTGGAGGTTCGTACCAGACACCCGCGTCCGCTTCTATCCACCTTCAATCATTCATCGGCAGGTTCTGTTACTCTTTAACCGGTCCAGATCTGAGATATCCACTCTGTGTTTACCCTCCCCTGAACCAAAACAGGTGGAGATGAATGATTAAGCCGAGGGCCTTTTCCTGAGCCAAAGCGGCTCCAAGTTTTGGACGCTTTCAATTTGGAGACTCCGCCTTCCCTTGCCTATATGAGCGACTCGGCCCGTCGGCGGCGCGACCGGGAAAAAACGCGAGGATGGCTTCGGCGGGACTGGAGGTACTCGGAGTGGCGCTCGCCGCCCTGGGCTGGATCCTGAGCCTGACGTCGTGCGTAGTGCCCATGTGGCGGGTGTCGGCCTTCATCGGGGTCAACATCGTGACGGCGCAGGTCATCTGGGAGGGCATCTGGATGAGCTGCGTGGTGCAGAGCACGGGCCAGATGCAGTGCAAGGTCTACGAGTCCATGCTGGCCCTCAGCGGCGACCTGCAGGCCGCCCGGGCGCTCACCGTCATCTCCGTCGTCTTGGGCCTGCTGGGCTTAATGGCGGCCATGATGGGGGCCAAGTGCACCAACTGCGTGGAGGAGGGGCGCGCCAAAGCCCGGGCCATGATGGGCGCCGGGGCGGCGTTGGCGCTGGCGTCCGTGACGCAGCTCATCCCGGTGTCGTGGTCGGCCCGCGCCATCGTCAGCGACTTCTACAATCCCGTCATCCCCGAGGCGCACAAGCGGGAGATGGGGGCGGCGCTGTACGTGGGATGGGCCGCCGCCGCCTTCCTGCTCCTCGGCGGCGGCTTCCTGTGCGCCGGCTGCCCCCCTCGGCCCGACGACAGGTACGGGCCCCCGTCAAAGATCACGTACCCGTCCAGCAGATCCATCCCGCACAACGGCTACCAGCACAGGAACTACGTCTAACTTTTTGGACTGCGTTCCAAAATGTGCTGAATAGTGTTTACCATTTGCCGTTCATCAATTCACCTATTCCCAGCTAATAGGAAAGTAGTCATTCGGAGTGTCCCTTAAGACATTTGTATGTCGGAAAAGGTGTCCTCGCACTTCTACCGCATTTTTCTTTCAAAATCTTTTGTGATCACAGTTTGGGTTCCATTCAGGCTTGTAACTATGGATGCATCGATACCGATACCAGTATTGGTGCTGATATTATCTGCATTCAAAAAATTCGATAACACTAATGGACAGGACAGGAACCACTTTGCAGCAGGTGGAGTAGGCCAAACAAACACCGATGAAAACACTTTGGTTGGACAACTACAAGATCTTATACCTTTGTTGAGAATAATCTTCTTTTTTTTTTTATAATAGCAATATTCAATTAAAATAAAACACGTTTCCAACACAACTACGCGACATAATGACAATATCGTAAATACTCGTACTCGGTCTGAAAAAAGTTGCCATGGGTGCATCCTTAGTTGAAATTACTGTCAAAGAGAATTGGGAAGATTTTTTTTGGTAGTGTCAATCACAGTTTTTGCTCTTGACAGGAGGGCTTTGTCCCTATCGCACGTACATTTTTATTTTTATGATAAACTCACTGTTTTTTTGTGTGTTTTTTTTAAAAGTCTGTCATGTACACTTTTACTATTTTGTATTAAAGATTTGTTTGGATGGTTGAATGCTGAATCTTCTTTTTTTGGACCCACAATGAAAATGCTAACAAAAATATGCACGAGTGGTCTGAAGTTGGACTTCCCATCAAGACATTTGAAGACGACTAAATTCCTCCAACATTGTGGTAACATTTTTATATAGGCTATGATCTATTCCTTTAACTTGACCTTTGCCCCTACTCAATCACCATTTTAAGACCAAAATGTATTTGTGGAATGCAAAAGGTCTTTTTCATTCCACGAGAGATCTTCACAAGGAGATTGAAATGAACGTCTACCTGGCTGTTTGCTCCCAGATAGTCCGTCTACTTCGTCAGACTTCCAAACAAAGGACTCGCTTCATGGCTGAGAGAAAGGAAAGGAAGGGGGAGGAGGGGGGGTGAGGTGTAGGACAGAAGGCGGCCGTTTGGTGGTGCGGGTGGGGAGGGGGTCTCCATTTCTAGAGAGACGGTCATTGGGCCAAAGAATTCCAAGGGCATCCCGCAGACAGACAATCATTAAAGGCCATCAAACAGTTTTGCTGGCGGGCGAATGCTGGAAAAAGTGACCGGGGCAAAGTTTGAGAACGTGCCAGAGTCCTTGTTTGTTTGGAAGCTGCGTCCGTGTTTGAGTGCAACATCAACAGCAGCTCAAACGTCTGTAAAAGTCTCCATCGTCATATGAAAATCCAAAACCAGATTGAAAGTTGAGCTTCCTTCCTTCTTCAACTGCCAACCAATCAAACGCTGACTCAAAGACAAAATTTCATCAATCTGGGATGAAGTCCTCATCTGAACCGAATCTTAATGGCGCTTTTGGGGACAATATGCTTCCAAATGTGTGTGAAAGTTCAATGAAGACGCTCGTCAACATTTTTTGGCACCGTCTGCAATAGAAATACTGACAAATGAGTAGCAAACTAAACTGAAGCAAACGGGCGGGGGTCAAAGTGGATACGTTCCATGTACTCTCTTAATGGGACAAAAGTCATCCAAATTGGGTGAACTAGTTAATCCAGCGACCGGTCCGAAACAGACCAAGCCAATGTTGAGTCGAGGGCTCACTCGTCTTTGATGATGTAACTCATCAGCCGAAAGAAATCTGAATTTTATGATATGATTTAGTGTGGAAATTTACAGAAAAATGCATGCAAACTAATCGGGAGAAGCTTCGTCATGGCCCAAAAACTCACTGCCAACATAACTAAAGACTTCATTAGGCTTGGAAAAGTAGAAAGTTCGGATCACTAAACCTGCATTTTACCTCCTGAAGAGGAAATTGAAGGTATCAACCCACAGAAAAAAACGGAGGCCTGGAAAAATCATTTCAAATGAAGAATGCAACAGTCAATTTGAGAAGTGCCTGCCAACTAATGATTACAGTCTCAAAACGTGTGATTTTCAGCTTACAACCATCCAAAATGCCCCTCGCCTAAATAAAGGCCTCATTATGGCCCACTGCGAAAGCCGAGAGCGGAGTCTCTTCCCCCCCCCTTTTTGCGGTGATGTCAGCTCCTCCAAGGACTCCTCCCATCCACCTGACCCGACTTTATAAAGCTCCCGTCTTTGGGCTGCACACGCACACACGCAAACGCGGCCGCCGACTTCCTCAAGAGTTTTCTCCGGCGTGACGTTGGCGGAAGAGCGCGCAGGATGTCCGTGGGCCTGGAGCTGCTGGGCATCTCCCTGTGCATCCTGGGATGGATCATCGGCATCGTGGCGTGCGCCCTGCCCATGTGGAGGGTGACGGCGTTCGTGGGCAGCAACATCGTGACGGCGCAGATCATCTGGGAGGGCCTGTGGATGACCTGCGTGGTGCAGAGCACGGGCCAGATGCAGTGCAAGGTCTACGACTCCATGCTGGCCCTGTCGCAGGACCTGCAGGCCGCCCGGGCCCTCACCGTCATCTCCATCCTGCTGGCCGTCGCCGCCGTGCTGATCGCCGTCACCGGCGCCAAGTGCACCAACTGCATCGAGGAGGAGGCGTCCAAAGCCAAGGTGATGATCGTCTCCGGGGTCTTCTTCATCGTGTCGGGCGTCATGCAGCTCATTCCCGTGTCCTGGTCGGCCAACACCATCATCCGGGACTTCTACAACCCCTTGGTGACCGACGCGCAGCGGCGGGAGCTGGGCGCCGCGCTCTACGTGGGATGGGCGGCCGCCGCCCTCCTGATGCTGGGCGGCGGGCTGCTCTGCTGCTCCTGCCCGCCCGGCCGGGCCCGCTACGACAATTCCCGGATGGCGTACTCGGCCTCCAGGTCGGCGGCGGGCCCGGGGATGGAGAGGAAAGACTACGTGTGAGCGACGACGTGGCACAACGGCCGCACAATTCTTACAATCGTCGCTTGATTTCTGTAGATTTTGGACTTCACTGTAAATCTCACGTGTGTGACTTGCTTAATACTCACTCAATGACTGATTAGACCAATTTTGCCCAAAACTCTCTCTTTTAGAACAAGCACCAAACATGAATAGATAGCCAAGAGAAATTGAAACTGAATCGAAGCAAGAAGAATGATACTTACGTAACGATGACTACACGACTTTACTGTACCTTCTTCCATCTAGTGGAAGAGCATTTGTTTTGCCTGTCACAATTGTGAGTCTTTTGGTGAATTATTATTATTTTTTGAGTCTACGATGAATCTCTACTAACCTAACGTACACATTTTTGTAAACATTGAGGACAATTTGGAATCTTTAATGAAGTTTTTTCCCCAACTTTTATTGAACCATGGTACAAATTTGACATTCAAAAATCCCCCACGGCATCCCAACAAGCAAAAATGTCGCAAAAATTTACTATACGCTGTTTTGTTGAACACGAAGCTCTTATTTGGTTATATGAAAGTCAACAGTCGGATACTTTTGCCATCTAGTGGATGAGTATGTAATTGTTCTCCGTGTCGCGACATGTCACTGGCGAAGATAGACGAACAAGGATACATCATTTGCTGTGAATAAATAAATACATTTTTGGGACAATCTGTACTGAAATTCCCTTCACTTTTAACATTTTTCCTTTCCAGCAAATCGCTTCTTAACATAAATTGAGCAATAACTGTAGACGGAAATATTTGTGTGCCAGAATTTTACATGATTTCTGAATCCATATTAACTTTGCTGTAACCGTATATTTAACAATTAATTGCAGGGACAATTATGTGCATGTAATAATGTGACAACATTGTACATTTATGTTTTTGCAGTCGTAACGACCCCGTTGAGCATTTTTGTGGCTAAGGGGGATCATTTGTATTATTTGTTGTGCCTGTCACTACACATCGTTGGCATAGATAGACGAGCAAAGACACACGATCGCTATTTTCGCTTCTTGAACCAAACAGGAAGTATCTCTCGCACCTGTGCTGAATGTTGTGATCCAGACGCCATGACGTCGTCTTGAATCTCCCAAATGTGTTCCAACTAACTTGAAATGATCGAGTGGGGTTATCATCAAGGATGTGTTTCATAAACAGCGCGGTAAGAGCATCATTAATTTTCCATCTCATGACACGCGCTGTGACGCAACGTGCGCTGACCATGTCCAAACAAACTACAAACACTGTCGAGCGTGCAACTTTTCTGTGCCTTGTATTTTCTGACAATAAACATCCTCGTGTTTTAATTAAGGATATATTGCTTTCCTTCTTGATTTTTAGCACAATGTGAACCGCAGGGTTTTTTTTCCAGAGGCGCTGGAGTACCCACAGAGACCTTTAATTTTATGCGGTCATAAATCATGGGAGGCCTACTCAAATAAAGCGCTTTCATTCACGGGAGGTTTGTGGAAAGGGGCCGTAAAATAGTGCAATCAAGTAGAAGTCGCTGAAGTAAAAGTTAAAAGTAAACATTGGAAAAAGTTCCTTTTTAATGCGAGGATCCTGTCTACTGCTACGATAAGGAAAAAACACTTACATGTAGCCTATATTAATGAAGTGTTACCTTTAAAAATGCAATAATGGACACAGATATGGATAAAACCAAAAGAGTAGACTGCAAAAGCAATAATGATTTCACAATTTCCAAGTTTAAAAGGTTGAAAAAGTACAAAAACTCAACGATAGTAACGAATAAATGTAATCCATTACTTTTCACCAAAATACAATTCAACTCGACAAATGATAACGTGACCCGTGAGTGTCAACATGTGGTTGGAGCCAGGACGTCACACCCGGCAGGTGGCGGCTTTCTAAAATATTGATGGACGACCGATCGGCAAGCGGGTCGACTTACGCTTGTGTATCGTGTCACCGTCGACAAAAACTCCGCGTGACGCGGGCCAGGTAATTAAAGCTCCGACAACATTACACGGCCACGAAAACAAATGAAAATTGAAATTATAGTAACTAGAAAATGCAATTTCTGTAGAAATCATTTGGTTCAAAAACATGGAAGTAGGAGGTCAATACATTTAAAAAAAAAAAGAAAAAAAAAAGGTCTTAATTTGGGAGTTCTATTGTTAAAATGAGAGAATTTGTGAATGTGATAAATAGTTCTGTACTTGTGAATGATTTGAACAGCTTCAAGTTGGACTGGTTTGAATTGGTTGATACCAAAATTTTAAATACATTAAAGTCGAGATGTTTAAAAATAAAAATAAAAATGCGGCAGGCTTACAATGAACAATGTGGGATTTGCGGACGTGTGAAAAAATCCTTCCCCAAGACGTTCTGAAAGAGCTTAAAGGGATACTTGAGTTATTTAGCCATTTTTGGCAGTCAAACATGAATATTTTGCATATAATAAATTTGATATCATTATTTTTCATGTACAATTAAGTACCTTTAAAAACACATTTTGCAACTTGCTATCAACTGAAAATGACATCACAAAAGGGCTAACCAATCTCAGCTCACTTGTTTTCTAGGTTTGGTCATGTGGCATTCACAAGCTGAGCTGTGATTGGTTACCTGAGCCCTTTTGTGACGTCATTTTCAGTCGACAGCAAGTTGCAAAATGTGTTTTTAAAAGGTACTACTTGTACCTGAAAAATAAGTAAAGTATCAAATTAATTACAGACAAAATATTAACTTTTTATTGCTATAATGGGCTAAATAAGTGAAGTATCCCTTTAATAGTTTCAAGTTGGGAAAATATCCCAATTCATTTCAATGGGATTTATTTCAGGGAAAATTGTGGGAAGGTTTGAATCAGTTGAGAAATGTGGAAGGAGAATAAGGATATAAATAAAAAAAAATAAAATAAAATAAAAAGTCAAAACAATCAAAAAGAATTTAGGTGCAGAAAATTAAGCAAAAGAATCTTTTCCTTTGAAGTGAATCAAAACGAATAAGATGGCTGGCGAGGGTATCGTGAAACAACAGGACGAAATGACACAGCGTGTTTCATTTCCTGTGCTTTTGTTTGTGATCCACCGACTCGAGTCGGTGCCTCGGGCATGTTGAACCAGCGTCCAGCTAATCATTGACTCTCTCGCCCGCCGCACCAAATGCAAACCGTTGGGAATTAAATGTAACGGTGCAGTTCAATCACACTTCAGCATTATTATATCTGTTGTTTATTTATGCAATCTTATCCGCATGCGTTTCTATGTACAAAGCGTGTGTGCGTGATCTACTTATTCGAGACGAGGGTCTGGTCACGTTAGGCTGCCTCTGGCCAACGAGTGGTCACATGACCGAAACTGGGGAATGTGGAGGGCCGAGAGGTTGCCTGGCACCTGAAGTTGGAATGAAAAGGAATTCCCCCCCACCCCCACCCCCTGCCTCCCCACCCCCACTTCAACTGCCAGTGAAAATACACAAGCACACCGTCTTCTCACAGAGACCCAATAAAGTGCTCATCTGCAACAGTGAGATTGCTACTTAATGCTACTGAAGCCACAATTCTTATTTTGGTACAGTTTGCTTAGCTTCATGCTAACAAACCGTCACAGATGGGCTAAGATAACAAAGGTGTTGAATTGTTACGGCCCTTTAAGCAACAGATGTAGGCGTGCAACACACAAAGAACGATAATATAGTATAACAGTACTCACAGGCATATATTCTTTATCCTCTGTTAAGAACAACTAATATTACTGCAGCATACTGACTCGTGAACGTCTCCATTTGGATCTGTGTTTGTTTATACTGCCACCACATGGCACAATGTCCATTGAACTGATGAAAAAAAATATTTCTGAACATTCTATTTAATTGTCATGACTGTAAAGAGTGCTATTAAGTGGTTTTTTTTGTGCTTTAAATCTCTTTAAAACCACTTTTAGGTTTTCAGAGGATTTAGAACTAATATGGCCGATTAATTGGTTAATTAACTTCTATAATTGCAACATGATAAGGGTGGTATTAAGTCCTTAAATGCCTTCTGAGCTTCGAATGCAAGGCCCGCCATGGTTGTTTAATTACATCAGACGACGGCAACAAGTAAAATTCAACGCTTGACGAGACGCGCATTGAACAGCAAAACCTAACGTATGTTTGATAGAATACAAAAAGTAAGCATCGAGTGCAGACAGAGTAGGGAGGACGGAACACAGTGTGTTGACTTTGTCGGGTCAGATTGTACCGGCAACCTTTACGCGCATCCATGCGTGTGCGTGCGTGCGTGGCGTCTGGGTGTGTTCTGGTGGAACGTTGGGCCCATTAGCTGGGCGCTGCGGAGGCAGATGTGAGCTAATGCCTGCTGATAAAGCATTAGGACAGATTAAAAGAGGCATACAAATCCCCCCCTTAAATTCCTGCAGTGAGTACAGATAGCAGGCCAGCGCCGCCACGCTCGGGGCGGGACGGAAGCTGGATGGGAGACCAGCTTCTTCAGTTAAAAGAAAAAAAAAAAAAGACCCTCTGTGACCTTGGAGAGTAGCCACTGGTGGATATGAACAAATGTGTTCACAATGCTGAGATTTAGTAGGAAACACAAGCAGCAAAGGCCTTTGCTGCCCACTAGTGGGCACGCATATATCAGCAGTTCAAAAAAAAAAATGCTGGCTTGCAGCATCTTCTAGAGCAGGGGTGTCAAACTCATATTAGCTCAGGGGCCGCATGGAGGAAAATATATTACCAAATGGGCCGCATCGGTAAAATAACTGTGTGTATATAACTTAAAAACGATTGCCGTCAATTATACGCAGATTTTCGCTATGCCAGCCCTAAATTACGGCACTCAACTGTAATCATATTGTTCCAAAAAATAATACAAATGCAAATGGAACGGAGTCTGGCCTTGTTAAATCTACCTGTTTTTCATATATATATATTGTTCCCAAAACACATTGCGTAGCGCAGTTAATGACGTTATAAGGACGCTAATCCTTGTCATATCTATTTGTGTTAACAGTAATTGACTTTGTGTCGTATTTAACACATTTGTCGGTCTATGAGTAAAAAAAAAAATAAAAAAAAAAAAAAATAAAAAAAAAAATAATAATAATAATAATAATAATAATAATAAAATAAACTGTAACTAAGTTGTGTGTAAAATAATGACATCCAGGTCGATTCCCCCGTACAGGACTGCTTGTGAAGTTACAAATTTTATATATTTTGATTGTGGCCGACTGATTAATTATTCCCACATTACACTTTTTTTTTTCTTTTTTTTAATTTTTTTTTTAGCTTTACAAAATTATCTCGCGGGCCGGATTTAACCCCTTTGCGGGCCTAATACGGCCCGCGGGCCTTATGTTTGACACCCCTGTTCTAGAGCTTTTGAAATCCAGAAATTCTCCTGGAACAAGTAGATTTGAAATTTAACCGCCGTTGTACGTGGAACGAATAGAGTAGAAATGTAACAAAATGTTGCAAACAGGATGAACACAACCAGCACCTCAATGAAAGTTGGTTTTAATTGTGTTTCCGTTATGACAAAGACACGTCTTAAATATGTGAAACCAAAAGTGGTTGCAGGAAAATAAGGGTGGAAAAACAAACAACAACAAAAACAACAACAACAAACATATTGAGAACAGTCCCCTGATATCATCCATAGCTGTGCAAATCAGCGTGATTCATGTTTTAATTAATGAGAAAAAAAAAAAAAAAAAAAAGCTTGTGGCACTGAAATGTGACCTTCACAGTTTCTCCTCGCCGTCACTGAGAGTGTAGAAATACGCCGCGTCGTCCTCCCCGTAGATGATGGCCACGGTCTCGCCAGTGTCGCACACGTTGGTGGCGCTGTTCTGGATGGACGCCTGAAAGCGAGAGCAGAATATTATAAGAATATTCACAGCTGTGCAAGCACCATCTTGACAAAGACAGAATGTGAGAATGTGTGAGAGACCGTGTAGTTTGAGATATGCGCGTCAATGAGAGAGTTTGTCTGTGTGCATTCGAGAGAGAGATTGTGGTTGTGAGAGATGTGAGAGAAGAGTCAAAGTGTGATAAAATGTGTGAGTGCTTGTGTGAGACTGCATGGAATGTGTGAGAGTTTTTGAGTGAATGTGTGAGAAAGGAACTAAGCATGAGAGTGAATGGGACAGACTGTAAGAGTGATTGTGGAAGTGAGACCGTGACAGTGAATTTGTGAGACCGTGTGTGAGATTTAAATTGTAAGAGATTGTTGTGAGTGAGCCTGTGAGAGAGAATATATGATATGCGCGAGTGTGAAGATGTTAAAGAGATGTTGTGTGAAATTGAGTCAGTAATTTCCCATGTAGAGACAATGAAGACATTCTGATCCTGACAGTGACTGTGAGAGAGAGAGAATGTGTGAGAGTTAATGTGTGTAACTAATACGCGAGATATCGTGTTTTTGGAGTGAAGTGTGAGATAGTGAATGAGAGTGAAACTATGACATCATGTGTGAGAGTTCATCTTTGAGAGAATTTGAGATGATGGGAGAAATAAGTATGAGAGTAAATTGTGAAAATGATTGTTTGACAGTAAATGCGTAAGACTGAGTTACAGCGCAAATGAGAGTGAAGGTGTGGGATCATTTGTGAGACAATTATTTGCGAGATTATTACTGGGTGAAAAAGCGAGATGTGTGAGAGCGAGCGTCCTCACCCTTTCCAGGAGCTGCAGTCGCTCTTCAGCCATGAGATTTTTCTGCCTGAGCTGACTGACGGCGTTCTCCAGGCCCAGCAGCTTGTCCAGGTGGCGCCGGTGCCGCCGCTGCAGCACCTTCACCTTCTTCTGCAGCTCGGCCACGGCCGCCTCCAACTGCTCCTTGCTCAGACGGTGCTTGTGGTAGCTGCAGGTGGGAAAGTCCCCGAAATCAGGACATCCATTCACATTTCTTCAGATACCGGCGCAATTATTTCTCTCTCAGTCGTTTTCAAATCTCACTATTCATAATCTTCACTCCCTCATTGGCACTCAAACATTTCAGTTCTGATGGGAAATCCTGTCCTGCACTTCATGGCTAAAAAAACAAAAACAAAGAAACCTCATATCTCACCAATGCTCCTCCAGTTGGTGGTCCCAGATATCCGCGTCGTCGTCATCATCATCCTGCGGGTCGTAGCCTCCGTCCGCCTCAAGCGGGAGGGGCATCGACGGCGGCGGGGGCGCGCGATTGGACACAATCGGCACGGTGGCCGCGATGGGTTCGGGGCTCAGAGCGGACGAGAGCACCGTGTCCGACGAGACCAGCAGGTGGCCGGGGAGGCCGTTCGATATGGGCTCCAAGTAGGCGATGACCCGAGTTTGGCACGGGTCCTCCTCCGAAATCTCTTGGACCGCAAGTCTACGAGCGTGTGCGAGTGTGAAAGTGTGAAAGGCGGCCGCCAGCTCCTCTTGGCAATCGCCGGGCAGCAGAAGCACATCGCCTTCGCTGGGCCCGCCCGCTGGCTGCATTAAGGGAAGTACGGTCGGTAGCGAAGATAAGTACGGGAGGTTAGCGGCCGCGTTGGACCCGCCCACCGCGGCCCACTGGCTGGGCTCCTCCACCAAGACGGCTTCCCGGCGAAGCACTTTGGCTTTCCGATCATTGTCATCCATCACTTTGCGTTTCTACAAAGATGCGGAAAACTGTTTGTAGATGGAACGAGTGGATTAGAAAAGTAACAAAAGGTTGTGGATGGAATCTGATTAGAAACTAAGCGGAGGTTAGATAGGAATTAGTAGATTGCAAAATATAAATAAAGGTTGCAAAACCAGTGCATCAGAGAGGATTGGGGTTGTAAACGGAACTACTCAAATAAAAAAGTAAATGGATATTGTTGATGGTACACCGTAATGACTCAAAAGTTGTATTACAGCTGCGTTGGGTCCGTTTGACTTTTTCCGCCTTACCTCGACCCTCCGGAAAATGGTGGGCACGGCGTCGCTCTCCAGGTAACGAATCCCCCAGCGTACTTTGAAGCATGACGAGGCAAAGTGCTCGTGGCAGATGTACTGGTGTCGAGAGGGGGTCCAGTTGTCCCGGCCGATGTTTCTCAGCCACAGCTGCAGCCGCTCGGGATCCTGCAGTGGGAACCTAGGACCAAGCAAAAGATGTGCTCTTAAAGAACGTGGAACGTTTGGATTAGGTGTTATGGGAACAATGGTAACCATTAGATTAAAAATGTAACAAAGGGTTTTATGGACCTAAAAGATGAATTTGGGGGGCAGATATGCAACTAGTAGATGAGAAAAGTACATTTATGCATGGAACTGCTAAATTAGAAATGTAACACAAGTTGTAATTGAAATTAGTATGTCAGAAAGATAAAAAAAAAAAAAGTAAATTACAAATCTAACAAAAGGCTATAGCTATGTAAATGATATATTAGAAATGAAACTTGTCCTATAAAACCAGTAGATTAGAAATTAATCCCAGGTACCATTTAGAACGAGTACATTAGAAATGTAAGAAAAATTTGGGATATGGGCCAGAGCCAGTTGATTAGAAATGAAATAAGACAAAAATGTGGCCATGGACTCGAAATGTGTGCCGACTTTGTCCGGGTATCCTTCACTCCAGAAGAAACACGTCAGTCACCTAATTCAAAAGTGACTGTACAGTTAGTGACTCGAAATTACTCCAGTCTCAAAGGTCAAAAAAAGCCGAAGGCATAAAAGTCCTCAAGTGGGCTTGACAAATAACACACGTCCATGTTTTGCTTCGCAATAAATGTGAGAAACAGACATTAAATAGCAATTTGAAGTTAAAACAACAAGAAGGAAAAGACGCGCGGTCACCCAGACGACCGTAAACGACTTCTCGTCACGCGACGTTTATCCAAGCTGCCTTACTTGTAAAAGCTTTTTCGGTCGCTGCCGCTCGTCGAGTCGTTCTTACAGTGTGGCACCGAACAATATTTGGGCATGTTGTCGGGCCTACTCGTCGTCGTCGAGTCCGCTTTATCTGCGCGCCCAGGCAGGTTAACAACAAGGTGAAACTCGTGCAATGTTGACAACGCGGTGAGTGCGCGTGACGTCATATTGACGCGACCAGATCAGCTGCTTGGCGACGTCATATACAGGCGCCTGACACCGTAGCGTGAATGAATACAAAATTTGGCGCCAAAGTAGGAAAAGGTTTGTTCCTTTTTTTTTTTGGGGCCATCTTTACAATACAATAAACTGACTTCTTTTGTTTTAATATGGACACATTTAATAATGCACACATTTATAAAATCTCTGGACTGATTTTTTAATTGACGTTTTTCTCCAAACATTACATGTAATCTCAATAAATGATACATTATATATACATACACATCAGTGTATTTCTTTAGCTAAAAATTAGAGGGTCATCAGACCATGCGGCTGTGCGTTTTCAAGACAGGGTTACATTTTGGACGTTTATTTTTGTGTGTGTTTTACAGGTGTAATCCACATTTCCAGGTGATGTCAGGTGTTTGGGTCCAGAAAGTGGTGGGCAGTGTTCAAGCTGCCAGGGGGGGATGATGGAGGGGCGGAGGGGGAGCAGCAGTATCTTCCTCCGGAAGAAGAAGTAGTGCAAATTAAACGTTGACCACAACCGTTCTAGCTAACACGTCACAAATGGCAAACAGCACCTCGGCGTGAACCCAGTATCAGTCTCTCTTTTCGAACTGGGATCATAACGTGTACAGAGATCTCACATACCTGAAAAGTAATACAACATGAAAAAAAATGACATACTGTTAAGAAACACTGACGGAAATGCCACTCTGGAACCATCTTGGTTGTGCGCATGTGCTAAACTTCTGCTTTTCCATTAGCCCGGTTCCACATCGAGATGGCCTTACTTATCCCAGTGTGGTCGCTTTTCCATCAAACATTTTTGGAGCTTTGAGAACGATCTCGGTGGTTCTAAAACAGACTGTCTTGGGGCTGTTAGCACTGTCACGCCATCATCTGATTGGCCGACAGCACTGTTGCAAGGAACTCCACTCCACATGCGCATTTCCTAGCATTACACAAGGGAGACAAAGCCGCCCGCTGGATGTCACCAGTTACAGAAATATACCATATTTAAAATTTCATATGTACTAATTGACAAAATATTGAACCTTGGGTCAAAAATTAATTGAAACTTAGGGTAAAAATCATTTAAATGAGAGTTCTCCAGGAGCGGATCTGGGGATGTTTCGGTTGCCGCAGAGTGAGGACGACGGGCCGTTGACTGAAAGGTGGCCAAAAGAATGAGAAAGCGTTCCACGGTGGCGAGGTTTTGTGTGCTCCTCATGAAATCACTATTGCACAATATCCATGAAATTTTAAATATGGTTGAGTGTTGTTGTGACGCACAATACTGTATATACTGTATCTTGGTCTTGATGGCGGTCGGCTGTATCTCTGGATTAAACCCAAATGATAATTTTTTTTAAAAATGTTTTTTTTCATATGTAATGGGATCGCTTCTGTGCATTTGAGTCCTTGATCCCATCCCAACCTCTCCCACTTTTTTGCTGGGCATTTGTTCCGCACCTGTTGTAATGGATGCGATGTGGTGTGATGCTGTCTGGGGCTAATGGAAAAGCAGCATTTGAGAGTCGCTCCTGGGTGAAACCTTGACTATCATTCCATTACAGATCTTTGGTGCGGACCTGATAAGTGATCCATTTAAAACAGTTCAAACAAAACTTAAGAGACACATCCGGGATTCTGAGTGTTGAATTTGTGTACGAGGCGAGCAAAACGGTGGAAGTGTTTTCCAGTTTGGAAGTGGTAACCGTGCGGACCAGGCGAGGCTATCTTCGGGATCTCCCTCAGAAAGCGAGGGCGAGCGGGATCCTTCAGGCCCACGCGGGAGAAGGGGAGCACTGAAGGGAGTCAAGTGTGACGCTTCCGGTGGCCTCGGCGGACCGACTCTGTCCGGGGTCTACATCATTCCCAGTTGCATTAGCGTGTTGGCATACGCCATGGGCTTGACATTCGGATGAGGCTGGAAGACAAAGTGAGGAAGAGGCCACCCGTAAGAAACCAATGCAATCATTAAGAATTACTTTGATTGCCAAAGTGGGGTCCCGGGACCTTTTGGTGTCCACGAGCATTAGCTTGGAGGCCCACAAAAGTCATCTGCAGTCATTGTAGCGCATTTGATTTATTTCATTGGCTTTTATCTGCCCTAAGACTTGTCATTCTTCTAAAATTTGGTTTTCTTGAATGGTTGGCTCATAGACTTGTTGCCTGCAATTTTTGGCCCTGCATTACTAGATTATTATAAAAAAAAAATTATGTTCATGCACCCTGTAAAAAAGTAGTATCTTGTTTGATTAAAGTCATCAGGGTGCTTGGTTCACAACAGTCCTGACAAATGAGGTTACAAAGCCCCTAAAACAAGCTAATTTCACCACAACAACAAACAATGAAAGCAGTTTTCACCCCATAGAGTGTAAATCTGCACAATACTGACCACAGCAGTGAACTGGTGGAACTCTGGCTTGAGATCAGATCCCCTGAGGTGTATAAAAGCTCCTTTGTTTCCCATCTGGTCACTGGGGGAAGACAGAAGACCAACGTTAAAGGGCCGGCGGCGCTCGGGTGTCAAAAACGGGCGTACTCACCAGTAGTTGGGCGCCGAGAAGACGGTGATGCACTTTCCTGAGTGAGTGACCTCGTAGCCCTCCGCCTTGACTTCGTGACTGCGGATGATGAAGTCCAGCTTGTTCTGATCGAGGAAGCGCTCCGTCACGTCGGGCCCGAACTGGCAGCTCACGCCTCGCTTGCTGATCGACCGGCCGTTCTGCAGCAAACACACGCGCGTTCATTCGTTCATGAAGTCGTCTGGGGACGGCGTCAAAAGAGGCACATGAGGTTTTAGGGCGCCACTGACTTGAGGCTGGGGGTCCGACCACAGGAGGTCACACATGGGACCTGTGAGACAGACACAGGAGGAAGATGCTGAGATTTGTCTTGATGAACAACTCGCACAGAAATACACGCCACACACAATTAATGAAATTAAAATCAACATTGCAATGTAGTAGAAATGAAACTTTAACCATCAAACATTTTTTTTATTATGTATATTGATTTGATATAGTGTCTAGATAAGCCAAGTCCACATTTTACACATTTTTTTCCCACTAATTTATGTATACGCCACACTTGTCTGGCAGAATTTTAATGACAATTAAAATTATTTTCAAAATTGTTTAGCTCTATTATGCGCACTGACCGTACCCGAGTCTGGAGGTTGTCTGTTCCTTTCTATCTTCCTGAGGTCCTCCAACGTGACGCCGTCTTCACTGAAGAGCCCGCCGTGCATCACCTGGCGTACAACAAAATCGTATCTTGGCTGTTACCACTTACATTACATTTCACACGTTACTGACGAAATACCGGACGTCAGCACAACGCGTTTTGCTTTAAAAATTGTTCAAATCCTCAGAAATTCAGCCTCGCAAGAGCAAATATTCTTTCTATCCTTTCTGTAGTCCTCCAGAAAGGCAAACAGATTATCTTTGCATTAAACCAAAAATAAAACACAAAAAACGTCTGCTTTTAGTTCAATGATCAACAAAAGATCAAACTCGCGTAACCTGTCAATGTCAATTTCCACATTGCAGCTCTGCCTACCAGTATTTTGCTGTTGATGCACTGCGCGAGCGGCAGCCACTGGAAGACCTCGCTGAACAGCTGGAACATCTGCGCCGTGTACTTTGCCTTCACCTCGCCCTCAAAGCCGTACATCTGGTTCATGTTGTCCGTCTCGTGGTTACCTGCGGGTCGGCCATCTTGGGTTAATGCTGAAATGGGCCGACGCGTTCTGCTTCCGCCACAGCGCTCACCTCGAAGCAGGTGAAAGTTGTCGGGGAAGAGCAGCTTGAAGCCAAACAGGGTGAGGATGACCTCCACGGAGAACGAGCCGCGGTCCACAAAGTCACCATTGAACAGCTGAGTTCAGACCAGTTAAGAACATTTTTGCAAATGCAAATACAGCGCTGCCTTGAGACATGAGTTTAATTCATTCTGTGACTATACTCATAACAATTGTATCTCAAATCATCTTTCTTGATTGAAATAAATGAAAATGCCATTCATTCTCTCAGGCAAACCCCCCCCGCCAAAAAAAGCCTGTGAGTGAGTATATATTATCTGTCTACATGCGCTGGTGAACCTTTTTTTGATCTGTTGATTACAGGGGTTGTAAAACAGTGTGACTAATGCTAACCGTTAGCTTGTCAATGGAATTTTCCATTTATGCTAGCATTAAGCCAGCAGACGGCTCTGAAGCAGACAGTTTGCTTGTTTTAACTTTACTTATGTTAACAGGTAACCTGGTAATAGCCAGATGGATATGCGAGAAAAGAATTAATTGTAGCGTCCATTCGTCCATGTTAGGTTTGTTTGTTAGCTCCGGCGTCGGCGCTGGGTTCCTGGTTTCGTCACAGTTGCATATCCCGCCCCAAAACACAATGTCGGTCTGTGATTGGTCCAAACCACCAGCGGTTCGGGAACGGCGGTTATCAGCAGGAGCGGTACAAGATGTGTTCTCCGGAGTTTGTCAACTCACAAATACGGCCAGAATTCATCTGGCAAGAGTAAGGCGAGTTAACATGTAAACCACAGCCACATTCCGAGACAAAAAGGATACATAAGGGTTCCTCTCCGACGGCAGGCCGTTCAACTCGAAAATGTTGAGGAGATCATAGTACTGACCATGTGTGTCGCCACAAATAGTCATTTTTTCTGGCTGTTGGCAAAAACACATCACATGAAGGCACAAACAAAAGTATCAATGAAGGATTTTGTTGATGGTAGATCAAGAAAAGGGAAGGGGGGGGGGGGATCCTCACCTCTTGTAATGTGACTTCAACAAGACTTGGTAGTTTGGATAAAAGGTCTTTCACTTGCACTAAAATCTGCAAAAAGACAACAGTTGTTTCCACATCTGCTGCTTCCTCTCAGCGCCTTTCACATGCGAGCGACGTCTTACCTGATACGCGCACTTTCTGTGCAGTTTCTTCTGCTCTTTGAACCAGTCCATCATTTCCTTCATGAACTTCAGGGTGACCGTGCCTTCCTCAAGTTTGGGGCCCGTGTAGTCGTCCTCGATCACTGCGAGACGAGGGCGGCGTCATTCCAGAACGAGCATGACGTAATGCTTCGGAATCTGTACATTAACCTTTAAGAATCTACGCCAATTTATCAACACTGATAAGTTTCTTGCTCGTGTTGGTTTGTGGGCAAGACATTTGCCTTTGTGACAGTTGTGTGTGTGTGCATCATAATTATAAGTATCTTGGTAATTTATGAGGTATTCGTAGGCAATAAAAAATGTATTTGTTTTTATGCTGTTGAGCAAAGGTGAAGGAGGTGTGCACCAACTCTTTCAGTATGCTGAAGGGAGAGTGTGGCTCCCTTTTTTTTCCCCTCAGGGTGATTCTGTGTTTGAAATCTTAATCAGCTGCAGAATTTAATTTCTCATGACATGATTCTCATTTACAAACATGACTACATGAAACTCTGATATTTGGGAGAATAACATTCTGAGGACCGATTAATAAAAATATATAATAAAAAAAATATGAATTGCAGTCAGAACATTTGACAACACCTGAGTCCTTTAGTATATAACGCTACAACACAGAGAAAAATCAGAGGGAAGAAGCGGTGCACAAATAATGTTAACGACTGCTGGCAGCAATTGCATTTTTTCCCCCACTTTTTTTCTCCACTTACTCATGCTTGCAATGTCCAGAGAGTCGACGACTGACTTTTTGATCTCGTCGCTGGCGATGGCTCTCTCGAAGGCCTTCTGCTTGACAATCTTATTACATTCCTGGTACTTCATTTTGGCGTCCTTGTCGTTCGGTCGAACGCGCACTACCTGTCATCGCACAACACACGTTAAAAGCTAGCTCCTGTTTTGATTTTATTACAGTATTGCCCCAAAATAGGGAAAAACCTCGGTGTGAAAAACAGTGAGTAATTGATACCCCCCAAAATTTTGCCCACTAAACAATACTCTACTGTTAATGTCAAACTGAATTACTTTATTTTAGTCAGATTTTATTAGTAAAGGTATTTCTTCAAAGAGATTGCAGAGGGCCTCAAGAGGATTACTTGCATTACTCTTAATATGCCAACGGAAGACATGACATGATACGCGCACGCTCGACACTGTGGCATTCCGCCAGGATTAGTCGATAATCCCTCTTTCAAAGTGTGAAGATTAGCTGCGTGTGGACCTGGCGAGGCCTTTCAGATTCTTCTTCTCCAGCCCGTCTTACCGTCTCATAGTCCTTGAGCGCAGCCTTGAACTTGCCCAGCGCCATGTTGGAGGTGGCACGGCGGTAATAGCCTTTGATGTAGCTCTTGTCAATATCCAGCGCCTTGGTCGCATCTGCCAAGGCGTAGCCGTAGCACTCGGTGCGCAGGTACGCCAGGCTGCGGTTGCTGTAGTAGATTGCATTGGACGGATTGAGCTCCAAGGCCTCCGAGTAGTACTTGATTGCATTTTCGTAGTCTTTATCTGCAAAACATAGAAGCACAATAGAATGTGAGAAAATTATTTAGTTAATACAAATAATGTATCTTTAATGTGACAGTCAAAACAATTAAATGCTCTTCTACTAGATGGCAGAAGGTAGAATTAACCTGTGTAACTATACACCCACTATTACCATTCATACAACAGAACAGCTTTGTTCAATTAAACAGGCCCAGATTTCAAATTATGTAAATTAATTGAGATGGAGCAACATATACCGTGAACAAGCATTTTGTTGGCGCCATCTCCTGGTACCTCAGTGCCTAAGAACTCTGTTGAAGTGAGTTGAGGAATTTGATTTAGACAGAAATAACAAAACTTGGGGTCTGAAGTTTCTGTAGATTGTCAGTCGTCCAGGTCATGGCAATCGTCAAAGGTTGACAATGACATCATCACAAATCTGACAATCCTGAAAAGTAAATCCAGTACTTTTTTTGTGGATCAAAAACAGCATTATGCTTGAATAATCTATATATTTTAAAATTGAATATATAGTATAATAAAGAATATATAATTTTATTTGTGAGAAAATAAATGAAAGTGATTTTTTTCAATTCACAAGTTAAAATATGACTTTATCCCCTTGTTAAACGTTTATTTTAATATAATATTTCGACTTTATTTTAAAAATGCGACTTTAACCTCGTGACATTAGGAGGCAAATGTGCTGTATTCAACTCCTGGCCGATTATTGTATTTGGGGGTGCATAACATGGTAGTCATGTTTAACTGGCATTCGGTAAAGAATATATTTAAATGTGGCCAGCTCAATAATAAAGCATTGGCAACGAGGGGACGCCGTTGGCGTTGAACGCCACTGATCACATGACGGTTCCGTTGATTCACGGAATATTCTATCAACTTCTATGGGCGCGCCAATTAACGCCAATTGGTTTAAAAAAAATCTTGCAGAACAATCGGTCATCTGGGTAGTTTGGATATCTGGACCAAAGCGAATGTGAAGTGAACTTCACTTACACGGCACAATGACTCACGCGGTTCTTAAGACGCCGTTAGCCGGAGCTAGCCTCTTTCAAGAACCCAATGAATGGGCTTCACGCGTTAGCATGCCTCACTAGCCTAGCTTCACATTGACGTGGGACTGCCATCGGGGCCGTTTAAAAGACAACATTTATCTCTCCCAATGCAAGCAGCGGAGACACTCTCGTCTGCGTTGCGTCGCTGACGCGAGTCGCCAACTTGACAGTGCTGCCAGCTCACCTTTAAAGTATTTATTGGCCTTCTCCTTGAGTAGCTCGGCATCGTTTACTCCGTCCGCCATCTTCTCCACGCTGCCGTATTCCGACGCGTGCGCCATTGACGGACAGTCGCAAATGTTGCAAAGTTGTGACTTAAATTTTCTTCCTCGAGCCGAACGAACATCTTTTTTTTCTAAAGCGTGTTTATTTCGACAAATAAGCCAAATATATATACTCAACTATCGCTTACTTGACTCAAATCTAAGTAAAACGGGTGAATATGTTCGTTAACATTGCCTAGAACACAAGCCACCAAGGTACGACATTAAAAAGGACATAGTACAGATAAAGAGCATTTTTTTTTCAATTTGTTTTATTTTTTTATTGTCCTATTATTTTTAAACACATTTAGATGACCATCTAAAACCGTAGGTTGTCGGTATTGTCTAATTGTATTTCGCGTTCTTAACCAGCAGGGAGTACTACTGACATGGACAATTCTCATTACTTCACTCCACTGTAATAGTCGTAAAAGCAAACAGATGGAATGTGTTAGTTACGTTGCCTAGAACACAAAACACAAAAGCACGACTCTAAACAGAAGGAAACTGGTATTATACGTATTTGTTTTCTTTATTCTCCCTGTTGGAGTAGATTAGATTTGTTGTATTTCCTTACCAACCAGTAGGGAGCTCTAAAGACATTCACCAAAAACGCTATAAAAACGTGTGAAAGGCTCAATCTAAAACTAGTATTTCCCAACCTTTATTGATCTGATCTAAAGCACATACAAACAATATATCACTGATAATTATAATACAGTATACTACTATGGAATAATGAGGATTTACTCAGTGGGGACTTTTGGCCTGTTAAATTAGACACAAAATGATTGTTCCGTTCTGTTCTATGTAGCTTCTGCCAACTTGTGTGGGAGAGCATTTAACGGTTTTGCTTGTCAACTGTAACTATACGTCACTGGCAAAGAAAAATGAACCAAGATACATCAATAAATCCTGATTATTATTATTATTTTTTTGACCAATTAAGTCGTCTAATTGGATAATAAAACAGCGGTTTTATAACCAAACGTAGTCCTGTATGTAAAATCTGCTCGGTGTCAACCACATTGTGAAATGTTTGCTCTAACCACATCATTTGCTAACATTACTAATTTGGAGGAAATTTATGGCTTTAAAGAGCTGTGAAATGACATCTTAAAAACAACAAAAAACAAGCCTGAGAACAACAACAAAAATACTCTTTGACACATTACTTTTTCTTTTGGTCTTCTTCCAGGTGCCTCCAGGGTTGAGGATGTTGCTCGGGAAGTTTCCTGCCATCTGAGCGCAACAGGTGGCCTCTAGCCTCCACAGATGTCGGCGTGATGGGGACAAACAAAGCGCAGGTGTGGATCTACATGAATACATACACACGTACACTATTTACAAAAGCTTAGCGATATTGGGCTTTCGAGCGACGTGTCAGGATGAACCTAAAATGCACCTTAACCTTTACAGGTGAATTTGAGTCTAAACTTTTGAATACACACTCAATAGTAGGGGTGTGAATTGCCTCGTACCTGACGATTTGATTCGTATCACGATTCACAGGTCACGATTCGATTCGATACCGATTAATCCCGATACGAATTTATAAGTCGATTGTTGCGATTTTTTTTCATTCAAATTTAGAAAATACTAATCAGTAAGCTTGTAGAGTGTAAGATTTATATGAAAATGTATTATTTATTTATCTGAAATTTCAGTCTTATAGAGGTTGTAATCTGTTTCATGTTTAAACAGCATTAAAATAAAATATTAAGGCTTAATGTTCCGTTCATATAACATTCTTCCATGCTTAAGGTGTGAATCCTAAAAAAAAAATAAAAAAAAAAAAAAAAAATAAAATAAAATAAATCGATTTTGCCTATTATTGAATCGATTCGAGAATCGCGCGATGTAGTATCGCGATATATCGCCGAATCGATTTTTTTTTAACACCCCTACTCAATATTATTTATTATTATTGTTTTTTTTAATGCATTGCTGTTCTATTTAAAAGTAACAGCAAGTTGTGCTGAAAGTACTTGGACATGTGCATTTAAAGTGAGGATAGAGTGATTATCAGCCAGGTTGCTTATTGGCGCCAATATTTGTCATATTGATGAATATTGGCATTGCCTTTTATAAAAAAAAATCTGATGGTCGATAAGAGATCAAACTATTAACTTGAGGCAAGTATTCAATTTCAGGGATGCTGACCCTTGAAGCTCCTTAAAGTTTTTGTTAGAATTTTAAAACAAAGATGTCTATTGAGTAGGATGTAAACGTTTTGAAAATCTGAAAAGATGTTCAATAAACATTTCAACAAAGAGTTGGAGTTTGTAATGTTTAAAATGTCTCTATTTTCCCTTTTACTGGAAATTAATATCAGCTCCAAATATCGGTTATCGGCCTACTTGACTTCTAAAAATCAGTATCAGTATTGGGCTCTCTTGAAAAGTCGAGAGAAGGTCAAATTAAGTTCACCTCTAAGAATTATAGTGCATTGTAGGTTCATCCTGAAATTTCACCAGAACGGCCACTGGCCAGTATCCCTGACGTCGCATTCGCACGCACATACGTTCCATCTGACGCACTGTCGCCTTAAAATAAGTCGTTTGCCAAAAAACATAACGCAACCTGGGACAAAAAGGCTCGCTTTTCGACGCCAGAACTCCACTGGACAGACTAATGAGCGTGGCGCCCGGGAAGAAAAAGGCGACTTTTGATTTAAAAGTTTGTGGCTTTCTCTGTTAATGAGGAGAATATGAGAAATTTCATAAATTACTGCGACATGGAGGAGTATGTATGACCCGGTCGGCTCTCCTGGCTCTGACTCACTAAGCACATCCCGGAGTCGAGAGTAAGAGGCCCAGCAGCCAGGTGAGTCACTCCCGGTGACCCCCCGGTGAATACTCACTAAACCCACAGTGTGAGTTTACTAACTTTCCCTTAAGCCAGAAGACCGATGACTCGTGTCTCCCTCCGAGTCATATGACCAGAGGTGGTGAAAGTTAATCTCACTTGGTACTTAAGTAAGGTAAAAAACGTACTTCCATAAAAATTCAATTTCAGTGAAACCTGGATTTAACGGACTGAATTGAGGAGCTATTTATTGATTGCCACATAAGCACACAGTGACCCGGATTTAGTATGCCTGTGACGGAAGCGGCACATGACTGTTGAATCTGGGCTCTGTTGGTTCTGGGTCCGGTAAATTGAGGTTCAACTACTTTGATTCTTTGTGCACAAGAATGTTTCCGTCTTTAATTGACATACATAGGGTTCATACAGGTTAATTTAAGGGCATTTCAATTCATTTGAATAGGAAACATTTATTTGACATACCAGAAAATTGATTTTCATGCTTGGTCATGGCACAAATAAAACTATTAAGTCAATGTACCACTGTATTTGTTATTTCCCACCCCTGCATACAGCGTAACATGCCTCTGTCTGTTTTACTAGTAGGTGGAAGAAAAAAAAAATAGACTAAATTGGGCCAGGAGCTGACGTGAGCGCCTCACGCGAGAGTAAACGCAGACAGTGAGTGGGAGAGACGGTGTGGGAGGGAATCTGGCAAGCCGAGTAGCAGAGGAGGATGATTGCTGTCCTCTTGGGCGCTCGATGCTCCAGTACGGAGCCTCTGGGGGGTCCTGAGAAAGTTAAACAAACATAAAGGGAGCAAGCCAACACAGAGACAGATGAAGGTCGCCGGGAATGTGAGTGACATTCCTGGGCCGCGGGCCAGCGAAGGATGAGGCCTTTAGATTGAGGGCGGTATACGTTACAGAGGCCTGACGCGGACCTCGTCGCTATTTATTATCGTGCAGCACGGAAAACCACAGCCGATTCGTGTTTTCTCTTAAATCCCCAGGGGCTGTTTTTCAGAGGCTTCCTCTCTTGAGCTGAAAGATAAGATGAGTTTTCCAAAGTTTACATACTTTAGGGATCACAACTTATCTTATCGCATGTTATGCAATCTTAAATACTTGATACATCAGCGGTTATCAACATTTGCGTGTTACCCTTCTTGTTTTTTTTAACAAAACAACTTTCCCACTGAAACATTCAAAATATGTGGTACCATTGCCACTGAACTTTCCCTAGTTCATGACCACTTCACCTTATGAACCGAAGTTGAGATTTAGCCAGTTAGTCAGTTCATTTAAAATATACAATATAGGTTGTCCCAAATGTCACTGCAGTCGTTGCTATATCGCGGTCCACTTTTTGCAAGTTCAGTGTGACACTTTATTTATTATTATTATTTTTAATTGCACTTGTAGTGGAGTTTCTTTGCTATTTTGCAGTGGTTAATTATTTCTCATTCCTGCCATTTTGCCAAAAATGCCTACAAAAGGTGCATCAAAAGTAAATTTGAAGCTGTTCTTGAACCATTTGGAATATCAGCATAGTTTTGGTCTCTTTTTCAAGATTACACTTTGAATTTTTCTCCCAAACAGTCAGAATCTGTTTAAGTGCTACTAGCACTGTGTAATGGAAGTTTGAAGACAAAAAATAAAAAATAATTTTTCACAAAATCTGCCTTGCAAATGAATGTAGGAGCGCTTGGTCACATCTTTTGATATCGGCCCTATCCCAGTTGACTTTGGGCAACCCTTTACTGGTCACTAGCCAATCACAGTACAAACTAACAAATATCACATTTCTGGTTGCCTTTCCCTCACAATAGTTTTCAATGGGCAATCTTAACTAAGGAGGAATGAAAACCGTGTACGTATTTGTTTTATTCACCATTTTGGAGACTGAAAACTCACACGTTTGAAAGAATGTCTCAAAGTGGATTTTTTATTTTTTTTTTAAATTTGGAAAAAATGAACTGCATGTTAAAGAAAGTTAAGGAAGTTTATGATTAATATTTTCACAATTTAGGAAGTGTGTCATTTCCTATGTAATGTTCTAGACACACGTGTTGACTCAGGAACAGTTCATCAGTAATTTTTCTGGAAATCCCATCTCACCACCATGGGTACCAAAAAATAAACCAAATGCCGACCTAACTTTTTAATTATGTCAGATATTATTGTTGAGTCTTTTTTCCCTCGTCCTTGTCTCTCCTTCGATCAAATAGGTTAGCAGTGAGAGCTCAGCTTCAGCAGTATAATGCAGGGGTCGCACTTTAAATGTAAACCATGTGGGGTTTTTTTTCTTTCAGTGGGCTGGACTTTCAAAACTAAATTTAACATAAATTAGGAAGAGCGTTTATCGTCTCTTGCTTCCCTGTGTGCTGTTTCCCGCTCTATCTCGCCGGGCTCAGACGTCGAGTTCCTGGAGAAGTCTGCATTTTTTGGTCCCTTTTGAGTCATAAATGAATCCATCCAGCCAACGTCCTGTTGATCAGTAAATCAACATCCTGAGGTGACACATCGCACGCTGAGCCACATGGGAGGCAGAGCACGGAAATTTCATGTAAGAGGAAAAAGAAATGTGGCACATTACCTGCCCAAGGAGTCGGCTGCTGCCTTTTTTTTTTTTTAACCTTTCCACATTAAATGCTGTTTTTTGTAAGCCAGTTAAGAGAAAGGATCAGCTTATGTCGCTGCCAGTCTTTATGGGGGGATGTTGTAAAGTAATAAGAAGGGTAATTAAAGATGGAGCAGGTTGTAAAAATATGATGACCAATTTAAATATATAGTTTTTAATATTATGTGAAAGTGGGGTTCTTAAAAAAAAATAAAAAAAAGTGTTGGTTTTAAGGTCATGTTTCGGTTCACATGGCGTACAGTAAGGTAACATTTAATTAAATTCTACAAAAAATACTCCAAAATGACCAAAATACTGTAATAGTATACGATATATATATATATATATATATATATATATATATATATATATATATATATATATATATATATATATATATATATATATATATATATATATATATATATATATATATATATAAACACTTTAATGTCATTTCAAACTCCATTTACATCATTACTCTTATTAATAAAATATTTCCAGATTGATGATTTTGAAATTTGTAAATATGTGGGGGATGACTACAATTACTTTAACACAGCCACCGTCCCACTTCTTTTTACACTTGTGATACTACCTGTAAAGAAGGCACATTGACTTTCAATTCCCCGCATTGTGTTTCAATGCTGTTCGCACAGAAAAGAGATCCGGGAAAAAGTGTCAAATTATAGGCCGTGTGAAAGGGGGTTTATGAGTCACAACCAGCACCCCTCTTCTCACAGAGTGGCCTTGTTAAAAGAAAGGTAGAAAACGACAGATAATTAAAACAAATAAAAAGTAATTGCTCAGGGAAGCGAAAGCGGCCCAGATTCCTCATAAATTAAATTAGGATGGAAAACAATCCGAATGAGCTCAGCTGCAAGCATGAGCCTGTGGTTATTAGCATAATCAACCACTTTATATTTCCAACACTTTTTATTCTACATTTTCATTTTAGTACATCTATGTCATCTCTCAGGATTTCCCCCCCCCCCCCTTCCCCTCACCTCCTCCCCTCTTCCTTCCCGGTCACATTCTCACAGACCTCGTGCCACTCCTCTGCTCCGTCTCGCTCTCATCGCGAGCTTTTCGTCTGCGCACGAGGACACATCATCTGATGCACGCCCCAAACAAGAAATGAGATACTGAAGCAACAGCTACGCATGAGAATGGAACATATATGTGAGAACAAGCTGTTTTTTTCTTTTCTTTTTTTATTTTCAAGTGGGATTTTGAACCAGTAGTTGAATTCACATTCGTTAAAAGTACACAAAAAAATTCTGGATTATTTTAATCCATCTCAGGAGGCGGCCATTTTGCCACTTGCTTTCGAGTTAAAATGACATCACAGTTGCTCAGGGGACAGGTAACGACCAATCACGGTTCAGATTGCAAACGTCACATAACAAAAAAAACAAAAAAACAGTTGAGCCCTGATTGGTTGTTACCTGACCCCTGGGCACCTGTGTGGCAAAATGGCCGCTCCCTGAGATGGATTAAAATTGTTTGATTTTGATGTTTAATTCATATTCCACAATAAAAATCAGAATACCGTTTAGACTAGTGGGGGGTCACATAATACGTGTTTTTGTAAAAAAAAAAAAAAAAAATCTGGGTTGACTGCCTCCTAAAAATCTCAATCATTCTAAAGAGTTGTTTTAATGAGGACTCAAACACTGTGACCTAGAAGCTGAAAAGCCTCACTGATGATCATTGTGACACATTTAAGAGCTTCTTGCATCCGTCACCATGGAGCCGTGTTTTTTTGCGAGGGGTTGTTGAAACAGCTCACTTGGAGTCAGACAGGGCGCTTGTGTGTTTGCTTGCCACCACGCCGCATAGTCGTACCAACGTGCCAGACGGCGACCAGTTAGCGGCAGAGCTCATGAAACGAGCGAGAATCCCCCGGGATTACCGGTCAAAGCCGCAGTGGCGCACCGGCGGGGCCTCCGCCCGGCTTTCATCTGCCCGTGCGGTCGCCGTCGTCACACCGGGGGCGACGGCGTGTTGTTGTAGTGCGTTTGTTTTACTCCCACTGGGCTTGAGCACTGCTCACACGCTCTAAGCTTTCCCACAGAGAGGACCCCCATTATCACGAGTGAGTCAAGGGGTGTGGGTCCACAACTCCATAATATCGTTTTGTTTTGTTTTGTTCTTTAGGGCTATAAGTCACACTTTTTCCCATAGTTTGGCTGGTCCTGCGACTTATACTCAGATGCAGCTTGTATATATTAAAATTAGAGCTTACACTGACATCCAAAATCCCTGTTCCCTAATCGTGTTAACTCGGAAAAGCCCTGCGAAAGACTAAGTGAGATATGTTCCCGCCACCGAAGGATTTAAGCAATATATTTTTGCGGCGCAAACATTCTTCTCTGTAGTGTGTCAAATTTAGAAGACTTATTTCTTTTCACTAGGCAGATCCTTTAATTGGACCAAAGCTAGTTAAGATAGGTAAGACTAATTGGTTTTAGGATATTTAGTATATTTGTGTTACAGTATTGCACACCAGTTGACACTTGAGATGAAGAATTCAAAATAGCCATGTTTGTTGCATGCCATGTGTATACCAGCTGTGAGGCTCAAATGCAGCTTCTGAAAATATCCAGTTTCACACTGACAAACCATTCAGGATGTTGTGGTGGTGGTGGTGGTGGGGGGGGGGGGGTGTTTCCTCTTCCTGTTGCTGTTACTGTTGGACTTTCCTGTCAGTTAGTATTAACTACTAATAGAGCTTTGGGTGCCTTCCAGACTCTCCTAAAAGATACTTCTTCTTTTTTCCCCCCCTTAATCTCCAGTCAGTTTGATTCCTCCCAGAGCAGTGTTAGATCACATCCTGTTCACTTGGGTGGCCAGCGTGGAGATGAGAGAGCAGGTAAATGAGTAGGACACGTGTGCATCAGATGCAACGTGATTGTCTTCTTGTTCATCTCATCGAGGAGGTTGCTGAGGCGAGTGGGAAAAAGATGAGCTGTTTGTCGTTTGTTGTGCGTGTGGTTTCCAAGGACCAATGTGATGTTCAATAAACTGCCTTCAGTTCACTGTCTGCTTAGACCGCAAGACAAGTGGTGATTAAAATATGGCCCGCGGGCCGCATAGGGCCAGATCCGTTCTTCAATCCTGCGCATGCATTTACATTGTCAAAGAGTCCCATGGCATTTGCTGGTTAAATTTAGCATTTCTCCCCCTAAAATTTGGTAAATTGAAATGTCTTTGAGCCATGACAGTAATTCTTTGTAAGTTTCATGCATATACAGTATATGCATGTGAGGTGCAGTTATTATTTTTGTCCACTTGGAGTTGCCGTTTTCATGTTCGACACTAAATTTGTGTGTGTACCTTTAAAGGGTGGGCCCGGCCTATTTTGTGATGTGGAAGTGAATGAATGAGGATGTACAGTTCGCTGGATTTGAACTATCTTTAATGGTAGCCATTGAGAGTGACACCATCCATCCGTTGAGGTTATCAGCAAGTCATCTTAGAATGTGCATGTGTTGTAGCTGTTTTATGGTTTGGGTTAGTAAATAATACTTTAATAATTATAAACATAATTACCATATGTACAGTGAAACGCCATAGGAAAAAAGAAAAGATTTTTGAGGGGAGAAAACCCCTTGTGTGACAATATCAAATGTGTACAGTTTTCGAGAAGCCTATCATGTCCCCCAGGAAGACGCTTGGTGCTCTCCCACAAGCTGCATGAAATGATGTGGGCTAGTTTTCATCAGATACCACTGCTGACTGTGTAAACTAAACTGTGGCCCCTCCCCTCCATTTATTTACACAGCAATGCCAAAGTGCTGCCCGGCGGCATTACCAAGATGGCTGCCAAATGGTGGCGTTGTACTTGTACTAAGTGTCAAACATCATCTTGAATTAACTTGACCGCATCGTTAGAGAGATTATAGCGTTGATGTTTGATTTAATGCAGGGATGGGCGAGGTTTTGGTCTCGAGGGCCGCATTTGGCTTCTAAAACTCATCGACCAGCCAGGCCATTCATAGATGAGGGGGGATGAAAATGAGCTAAATGTACAGTGCCTAACAAATTTATTAGACCGACACCCAATGCAAAGTTTAGGACACAGCTGCCCTAAATTAACAACATTGGTAATTACTCAAATCAGTTTTGTGTTTTGTAATACAGTCCACCATTGTATCAAAATGTTTCTATGCTATATTGCAAATAGTCTGTGATACAAGTGTGATTAAAAAAAAAAAATGCACGTTAGAGCAAGAACATGGTTAATTTTTAAGTATTGTGTAACTCCAAAGTTCAAAAGTTTAAGATCGGATCCAGTCTGAGGCTAAATTTAGCATTGACACAAATAAGTCACTGATGGAAGGCAGCATGTGAGC
The DNA here is from genome assembly GCF_051991245.1 of Festucalex cinctus. NCBI lineage: Eukaryota > Metazoa > Chordata > Actinopteri > Syngnathiformes > Syngnathidae > Festucalex > Festucalex cinctus. The sequence continues at coordinate 572,444 of NC_135423.1, forward strand.
AGTGGTGTGAATGCTTGTGCTCTGTGTACTGTATATTTGTCCTGTGATTGGCTGTCGACCTGTGCAGGTGACTTGCCACTCCCCCAAAAAGTCATTTGGGCTAGGCTACAATTTACCTGCAAACCAATTATGGGCAAGTGCTCAAGCAAATGGTTAGACGGAAACTTTCCCTTCATCGCTTAAAAAAAATGTATATATATATTTATGCATACTGTACATGGAATCCCTGGCAAAATGTTGCGACAGTATAGTATTGTGTGTTGTCCTTTCCTTTCCTTTCCTTTTATTATTTTTTTGAACATATAAACAAATGAACAGCAGAGATAAAACAAAAAACAACAACAATCAAAATAGAAGAAAATCCCAATAACATAATCATTCAATTAATCATAACTTACATGTTCAAAAGGGAGTAGGAAGAAGTTAAAAACTTATCTAGTCCTACCCCTTTTACTAAATATATTTAAACTTATTTCATTATTAATACAATTTTCATTTACTGATTATTAAAAATAATAATAATAATAAAATAATAAATGATATATATAACCCAAGTTATATATATATATACACAAGTGCACTTAACCTATTCACATTTACCAAAAACATATATACATAAATTTACTAAACATATACCATAATACCTATCTAGATCACTTACACATACTCACATGTACATTTTTCATATACTGGCTTGACATAGATAATTTTTTTGAATTTTACTTTTAAACATTTTTTTAAACTCCAGCATTGAATCACAATTTTGCAGAGCAATTTCCAATTGATTCCACAGATCAACACCTTTGTTGTCCTGCTATTCTCACCATTATTCTGTACGGTACCTAAGAAGTGAGTGTTGGGTTGTGTTGTGATTGAGACTTTATGGAATGATGCAAAGAGGAAGGACAGACTAAACACTTAATTTTCCCTCGCGGCGCCCCGATCACAGGAAGTGGGCGTAGAGCGTAGAGGGATGACTCAGCATACTTTGACCTCCATCGCCCACGACAACACCCTGACACCCCCGCCCTCTCAAATTAGACAACTTGTTTGTTTTGTTTTTGTTTTTTTCACCCCGTCTGAGGCTCTCGATGCTGCTCCTCGGAGGGGAGCGTGTCCCGGGATTGTGGCGCTGATGACTCATGGAGACGTCCCCCTCCGCCCTGCCTTCTCAGACACTTTCTCTGGCGCGGTGACTGAATGGGGCTCTCAGACCCCCTTATAATGCAGATTGATGAAATATAACTAGCATGTGTACCCCTCAGATTATTTCAACGGTCTTTAACACATTACTTATATATTTTTTTATGATTCTGCTTGCTTAAATGTTTACACTGCAATACCACTGAAACCTGCAATATTTGAACAGCAAATGCACATTATATACACACTTTTCTTTTTGCACTGACTATTACCGCTGCCAAACTCGAGTACATCGTTGCCTACCTTGCTGCCGTATGAACGAGGTCTGCTCAGATGCATCTCGACTGCATGTTGCAATTTCTTTTTTGATGGGTGGATTTAGACACGAAGCAGCTTCAAAGGCTAGTGTGTCATAAACAGAGGGATGGGAAGAAGGAATGTGTTGATTTGGGAATTCAGAGCCAGCGGGAAGGAGATGGTGAGGGGGTGCGGGGTGGCTGGGGAACAAATAAACCTCCGCCTATTTGCTTCGCAAATTCATAGATTGATGTTTTTTCCCCTGGGGCCTACTGTCAGAAAATGTCACCTGTTAGTGTTTTTTTTGTGCTTTTTCTGCTACAAGATAGCACCACAGCAATGCTTAATAGGAAAGCAGTATTGGTGTCAAGGAAGTATGCTAAAGGGATGCGTATTGACTGTTTTAAGATCTTTCTCTATTCACACGTGTTTGTAAAAGATTGAAAAAGGAAGATAAACGATCTCCAACTAAATATCTTGAGTGATCCTGTCACTTTTTGAGGATTTGTTCCAGATCTGTGGTCCTAAGGTCTTTCGGATGCGTCTCCCTGTGTATTGTTTTGCCTGTTGCCGCGGTTACCAGTAGGGATGCTAGCAAGTTCAAACTCGCGTCCATACATCATCATCAATCACGGTGAACCTCATCCCTTCGGTCAGATCCCACTTTGGTTCCTCTGAGAGTGGATTGGGCCGCATTGACACGATGGAAGGAACTGAGGGGTGGGGGGGGAGTGGCAATGTGAGGATCCAGATGTAATTGCTACCTTCCCTTTTTTAGCAAACATTTCTCTCTCGGCCTGAGTGAGTCAGAGCAGTTTGTTTTATAAGCACTCAGGCGTACTTTCCCTTTGTACATTTCTCTTTGAAGAGGTTCTCCTCTGTGTTTTACACCCCCGGTGTTCGCTGACAATGATGATGAAGACGAACAAAATCTCTGGACAGGAACATTAAACCCGTATGCAATGTGTCTCGAAAGCACATCCGTGTGTGGTCTTTGAGTTCTATCTTGCCCTCATTGGTGTTCTCTGCCCCCATCGGCCGCCGTGTTTTGCTCTCACAATGATCTTGGGTGCGTGTCTTCAAAGAGATGCCAAGCTTTTGGCCACAGACGTTTGAGAGAAGACCAAAAGAATGGAAATGCGATGAGGCTGATAAGCATCTCGAGGTAAACTGCAGGTGTGAGCAGAGTGAAGAGGGGAGGTTTGTTTCAACAAGACAGGTGGATGAGGGACAGCCCTTACTTCTCTTGTTAGTCAGCCACATCAAGGACAGATACGTCAATAAACAAAAGTGAAACAAAAATACATGTACCTGCCGCAATATACATGGACAATCTCATGTAATCCATTGCAAGAGATGTATGGCAGTTCTCTGTCTTATTCTGACCAATTGGTAATGTTTCCCAATGCCATCTCCCCAAAGATGGACAAATTAGCCAGAGACTGGATCTCTTTCCCTTCAAAAAGTTGAGTGAGAAGTCTTTGCTACACTTCCATTGGTGACCGATGCCTGTTTTCCATCTCAGACATGGTTTACATAGGATGGAGTGATTCAATCTATCAAACTCAACAATCTCTCAGATAGGTCGCTGTATTTGCATGGGGCGGCACGGTGGATGAGTGGTTAGCGCGTCCGCCTCCCAGTACTGAGGACGCAAGATCGGGGCTTCTCCGGGTTCCGGTCTCCTCCCACGTTCCAAAGACATGCATGGCAGGTTAATTGGGCGCTCCGAATTGTCCCGAGGTGTGCTTGTGAGTGTGGATGGTTGTTCGTCTCCATGTGCCCTGCGATTGGCTGGCAACCAGTTCAGGGTGTACCCCGCCTACTGCCCGAAGCCAGCTGGGATAGGCTCCAGCGACCCTTGTGAGGAGTAAGCCGTTAAGAAAATGGATGCACAGATGCTCGCGTGGCCAATCCAGCCAATCCGACTTCAGCTCGAGACGTCACTTACTTTGCCACGCCTCTTGAATTTGTGAATAATGAACCGCCGATTGACTGGGGTTCAATGTACTGTAGTTATATTAATGCGTAATTATTGTTTGGTCCAATTGTACATAAGTTGGTCAACTGATGATGATCTTTTATTGTGTTGTTCTTACAAGTTATATGTCATGAAGATCCAATGTCAAAGGAAACTGAAACAAGCTCAAAGCATTCGGGCCAACATTTTTGATGCCGCTGTTTTGTTGTTGTTTTTTTTGTTTTTTTAACACACATACTGGCCACCTGTAGCATCGATAGCCACAGACAAGCATCTGTATGCAGGAGGACATCAAAGTGTGTTTTTTAGGTCGCACGCAAGCAGGAGTTACTCCGCACCACGTAATGAATGACCTGTTGCTGTACGAATGCAAATGTCATCGACCTGGCTGTGAGTCAGAAGGCCAAGAATAGCATCCTGTGAGGCCTGCGCTACGTCAAATCGCCGCACATGTTGCGTGATTATTAGCTTTGCGCGCTCAACAGGTAAAAATGTGCTGGGCCACGTTCCATTTGAGTTACAGCTGATGAGAGAACGGAAAGTGCAGTACATGGTTTCTGCATGAGCGATTTCTGTTGCATTTTGTATACAGCAATGCTTGCTTTAAAGTGCTTGCTAAATAAAGTTGAGTTGAGAAATGAAGAGACTGAACATTGCAAAAACTAAATCCGAGTCTGTTTGGGGTCTTGATTCAATTTTGCTTACTTCGTATAGGTCATACTTTTTTTTTCTTTTTTAGTTTTAAAGTACTTTTACACTACGGAATTTAAACTCTAATCAAGATTAAACATTTTGAATTAGCAAAATATCCTTTTTCTTTGTTTTTTTTCTTACTTGTTAGTTTTTGTGCAGCATTTTCACTTGCTTTGAGTACTCTAAACTATAAACAAGGAATTTAACTTGATATTGAGGATTTATTACTGATAATAGTACATTTATGTTACAATAAGAACTTTTCTAATATAATCTATAAGCGCTAGTAGTATAAATACATGAATTATAAGACATTGGTGGGGGCTGTTGAGGATAACTGTCGACGTGTACTAAGAAATCTTGCCAAGCCAACTTTTCCTCTTCTGTTGGCAGATTCCCCTTTTCATGATGTTTTTATTTTATTTTATTTTTTATTTTTTTATGCATTTCATAGTAGTGCCTGTACGGTGCACTTTGATTGTGGAAAACTCTAAAACCAGTCATTCAGTGCACTGGCTTATGACCCAAGGTTCCGCAGTCGTCCTTCACCGTGGATGAGATGCAGCCACGCTCACTCATTCATCATGTCCAGTCATGAGTAGTGACACAACACCTGCTTGACGATGATTATGTGGAAACACTCAAGATTTAAGTGACCCCCCCCCCACTGTTCGCCACATGTTCGGGTGGTGTCAGCAATTTTTCAGGGGCCCCGCAGGAAGCAGCTGCTGAGAAACGAGTGATGCCTTCGAGGATGAGCCCACTTGAGTTTGACTCCCCTCTGGGAGCGTTCCATTTTGCACCGTGACAGATTTATGAGCCTACTCACATTGCCATGTATGCTTAGTCATCGCAGGGAGAGCTGCAGCACAATTGAGATGTTGTTGCCCCATACCTCCGCCTCCCCCAAAACGTCTTGTTTTGCTTGTTGTGGTTTGTTAATGATGCCCATTTCTCCTTGTAACATTCCAATTACATCTGCCTTTCCAAGGCACCACAGAACATCCTGTACCTCGGGAGCGGTAACATTTAAAAACTGGCAACACATCTCGTCTTGTTTAGTTGGAATTGGTTTTATTACCCTCGAAAGAGTTGGCGCTCCTGAGGAATTTGGGGTAACACTTTTAGAACAAGACGGCACAGATCGTCGTCACCTTGTTAGCCACGTGAACTTACGTAAGTCAAGGGGGACAAGTGAGGGTGTGGGGGGGTTTCATGTCAGCGGGTTCAGTGTTTTCAGCCGTGCTTCATTTTCCATGTAGTCACGGCCCCGAAAGTCTGGGCCGTACCAACGGGTCTGGACCTGCGCTCGTCATTCCCAATCCAGCCTCATGTGTTGCCAGTAATCCCCGGCGTTGTGAGGCAGAGAGGTGGGGCCCCATTAGGTATGAGGTGTACACAGATCAAAATGTTGCCGTGGCATGCGTCCAAAGCCTTGGTGCCAAGAATGCCGTTGTTGTTGTTGTGGAATGTTAGCGTTAGCCGAGTTCTAGCAGTGCGCAGTCGTGGTCAGTCAGGGCCAACAAGGCCTGCCGGCTTCTCTGCTGACTTAAACACTATCAAGGAGCACTCACCTATATTTACAACCTAACCAAGCATGGAATTGTAAACATTTATTCCCGACAATCTATTCTCTTCATCTTGTAGTGTTGGCTGGACTGATTCCAGTATGTGTATGTTATATTTTTGTCCAATCAGAGTTGAGCCTCTCAAGTGTTGCAATGTTAACCTAATCTGCCCTCTAAATCAGTCCAGATGTTGTCCACAGTAGAAAGGCATCTCGATCTCAACACATACACAAGTACACATGTAACATCAGTGTTTATTTCATTTTTATGTATTTACAAAATCCAAACTTGAAGTGAAATATGAAACATGTTATTGCTTCATTCCTAAAACACACACAGTCAACCAATTCTCCTACTCTAGTTGTCTTTATTATGGAACCGATTCCCAGCTTGGTGAAATTCACGTATTTGTGTTTTTGTGCTCTTTCTGTAACGCCCTAAAATCCCACTGGATGGCGCTAAAGCCCTGGCTAATAGTAAAATAGTAATTAGCGTCAAGAGCAATATGTTGATGTGATTTATCACGACTGTTCTCTGACCTTTTTATGCCAGGGAGGAGCGACGTTTCGCCTGGGTTGTTAGCAGAAAAAAGTAATGACAGAGTCTTCACCGCATGTGTATGTTTTTGCTCTGCAAGCTAGCAAACGAGAGGTCTCATTATTGTTTGACAAACCGCCAAACAAGCGCATTTTCAGTCAATTGTTCAAAGATCTAATCCTCTTTAAACTGTTTATTTTTAATGAAATTGAGTTTTTAAGGATCATCGGCTGTAGTGATGTGTTGTATTTGCTGTTGTTATGCACAATTATGAACTTTTTTTTTTTTTTTGGATGGGGACGGCATGTCATTGACTCCGGGATAAATCAGAATTGGTGAGTGATAGGTTCAAAGCCCTGCGGCGAAGCGGGCGTTTACTATAATGCAAAAAACAAAAAACAAAAAAACTGTTCAGACAAAAGACAAACCAGAATTTGAAACTACGACTACGGTGGCAAATGAGTCTATTTTTGACAGCATGAAAAAAAAGCTTCATTTGGATAAGCTGACATTCATTCATGAAAACAAACCAAATAACAATGACATCAAAAGACTTGAAACACTTAGACGGTTTGAAAAAGCAAAGTAAAACTCTCAGTCGGAGGGAGTTTCCGTGGAGCGAAGCATCCCTCGTGCGCTCGCCTGCCGTCCTTTGTAAACACACCTGCTGCAATGTCCCCTGGGAAAACCCCAGTAACAACAGCAGCTGTTTTCCATGCCTTCAGCTACGTGACCTCGGTGGCTGATATCCATCGTCCAATCGACACCACTTGGGTTCTGATGTGACACTCGTATGCGTCTGTTCATCCCAAAATAAATTAATCCTTAATCCAAAAGTCACTAATACGATGGAAAAAAAAGTATCTACAGTACACTATTATTAATGACATCAATGGAAGGTTGAATCATGGTTAGATTCCAACATGGCGATGGGCGACTTCCTAGAGTTCCTGCTTGGATCTCCTTTCATCATCTGCATCAGTGTTCCCAAAGAGGGATTCTTCCATGTTATTTCCAAAGTCTTGTCATCTTTTAGCTACACTTGCAGGACTTGACAATCATGTTGGAAAGCTGCTCCACCTAAAATCCAGATAAAGCCATTAAGTGCATCACGTGGATGCTCGCTCACGTTTAAAAGCCAATTTCCGACTGACCTTGTGTTGCCTGCCGACGTAGTAGAGAATCGGGAGGGGCTCCAGCGCCTGTGGGACGCAGCACGGCTGGGCCGACGCTCCCGGGTTGTGATGCTTGTACAGGGCCAGGATCTGAAGGCAAAGCACGGTTCATACACAACTCGGTTTAAAGAGTCCTAACACGATTCAAGTCTTTGAAAAGTTAAATTACATTTCTTGTCAATTTGACACGCCCCAGAGAAGAAAGAGTCTTCTTTATAATCCTGTCAAATTTGAACGTTTGAAAAAATATCACCTGTGTGTCTGCATTGACTGGAATAGAACCTGGACCAGAACGGTCATCCAGAATTTAGAATTTAGGAAGCCTTTCGAATAAAAGGCGAGTCTTCTTCAAGAATCGTGTCCAGTCCAGTTGCCTTGATTGACTTTTTGTGAATTTCCATCTACAGTTTCAGGAACTCTTAGTTCCTGACTCATGCAGTATGTGCACTTGAAAGGATCAATCGATTATTATTTCACAGCCAATCCAAAAGGGTTGCTGTATCTCTGGAAGGTAGAAGCTCCTTTCCAAGGGTCTTCTTTTGACCCTGATAAATGACCCTGTAACTAAATGTAGACAGTAGTTCCCATGGTACAAACAAACAATAGTCTTCCAAAAGTTCAGTAGTAAAACCTTCCTGCGGTCAAAATACTGTAAATTTGATATATAACCCACTAACAGTACCCCAATCTGGGGCAGTGATTTCTGATTGCTCATCAACTTTGGCAGAGTCTTCAGTGCTGAACAAATCCAAGTGGAGCACTGCTGCATTCATCTGACATTTTCATTCAGTTAAGATAAGCAAGTTTTGATTCACACAGCAGGCAAAGGAAGGTTGAATCCATTCGCACACCACGGTGATAAGTAGTGAACGGCTTCTGCCATTGCTCCCTACCTGAGAGTATTTGTTCTCAGCATTCCAGATGTAGGTGCAGGAACCCATGCAGTAGTTGGCATGGTAACCGGTTGGCCGGTGGATCCACTTCCAGCCCAAGTCTTTCCTGAAGTCGATGTAGAGGCTCCTGACGCAGCAAGTCTCTGTCTGGCTGCATTGAAAACATACGGAAGATGTACTTTCCGATTATGGATTTGGACTCTTGTCACCGCGCGTCGCGAAGCAACGAGATTGACTTACGCCGTGCAGGTGTCTCGCGTGTCTGTGGAGCGTCTTTTCCGCGATCGAAGCTGGCCACTGGCACTTTGTGGGATGGAGCTGGTCAGGATGAAGGGCGGCTGCTGGGTCATCTGCTTTAACATCGCGATGTCGCTGCGGTCGCTGTCGATCCCGGAGATGGAAAAGCTGAAAGTGGCGTCGGCGCTCCTCTGGTTGCATTCGCAGAAGAGACGAAGTTCGAATCCCTGCTCGTCCTCTGCAAGGACACACATTCCAAATGGAGACATTTTGGTCAGGGTTGTGAGTTACAAGTATGTCTCGAGTCTTGACTTTCAACTAGTTTGAAGTTACTGTGACAAACATCAAGAAAGTATGGAGTGCCGAGGGTGATATGGTAGGGGAAAAAATAATGCGCGTTCCCTTGCAAAAACCTTTGCCTTCTCGCAAAAAAAAAAAAATTGTATTCCAAAACTACGTTCCTTTGCAAAGATTGCGATCCCTTACAAAAACGTTTGTGAGATAACACAAAGGGGTCGATTCACTAAAGGTTTGTGTAGCCTTTGCAGGGCGCTAACCGGTAAAAATGGAGCAATCCGGCAGCGCCTAATTCACTACACGCGCAAATGGGGAAATCCGTCACTAAGGGCGCTGCCAACCAGATTGTGCCCGGGTGCGCTGGTGGTATTTGCGCGTATGTAAATTAGGTAATTTGCATACATTTGGTGCATATTATGCCCACGCCAATGCGAATGGGACTCATTGATATACAGCGTGTAATTCACTAACGCCAGCGTTAATAGCCACACGGAGTTTGAGTGGCGCCGATAACGTTTATGGAAGGCTGGTGTAAATTTGCCGCTTCCTCAATCACGACAGCAGTGCATGGTGGCATGAGAGCCCGCCCCCCTCAGGCTGATCACGCAGAGAAGAGAGAGAGAGAAAGGGAGGGGGGACATTTTTCTATATGTTGGTTTACGACACATGATTGTAACCCGGGCTGATGGCGGTGGTCCCGCAAGTACATCAACTCATTTAAAAAATAAAAATAAATAAATTGCATCCCCTCGCAAAAAAAAGAAAAACAACTTTTGAGTTATCTCGCAATCACTGTGAGGGAAGGCAAAGTTTTTTTTGTTTTTGTTTTTCTTACAAGGGAATGCAAAATATTTTTTTCAACTTAGAGGCTCCGTAAGAAAGTCAAGTCGAGTCCGAACTAAATTTCAAGCAAGTCAAATACAATAATTTCTTGGGTTAAGCAAGTCATAAGTCATATCATAAAATCTTTGTCAGTCACCACATCAGCGTGATAATAAAATCTATTCTGACTGATTAGAACATGACAAAAAGAAAAATATGTAGCCACCCTTGAAAGTTTTGACAACAGAATCTGTGTTCTAAATTTGTCCATTTTATTTTAGTTCAATGAATCCTTGGAGTGCCGGAGTTTGAAGCTGTGTTCTGCGTTTTTGGCATTTTCTTTCAAAAGCAAACCAAACGACACACTATGTTGAAAGTGCGGATTTTCACCTGTAAACAGGAAAGACTTGTCAAGTTGTGTGCATGAATATCAAGTCAAAGTTGAGTCGAGTCTTTCCTAAGTTTTCGCCAAGCACGTCCCAAGCCCTAAAATGAGCAAATGGAGTCACCGTCCTCCGGTTTTGACACGATGGTGTGATGTCTCAAACCCACCTTTGCCTTGGAGCCAGTTCTGTACGGTCTCGGTTACATCAAACGAGAGCCACTTGTCCTTCCACTGGTTGGTGATGAAGCGGGACGCCAGGTACCGAGCCGTCGGGCCCACGCCGCGGTACAGCTCGACTCGCTCCTCGGTGGGTATGGTGGGCTGCTTGATGAGCATCCGCAGCTCGGCGCTGGTCAGCAGGTGAAAATCGCCCACACTGACCCGAATCTCAGAGACGTTGAAGGGTAACGTGACGCTTCTGGAGTTCTTGGTGGTCTCGGAGTGGTTTTTTCCTGCGGGATTCAGAAGAAAGGGTTAGTTTGGACGGGGCCGGGATTTCATCTCTCAACACTGCATGGATGTGACGAGTAAAGAAACGTTTGGTATCATATTCAGTTATTTTATCATTTACTTTGGACTGGACTGACTCTTCCCTTTAAGTTCACAAAGCACATGCGCTGAATTAGGGCTGTTTCAACCGGTGTATTGACGTGACGACGTAATGCGTAACGTCTTGGTGTCAAATTGGACATGCGCGCGTCGTTTGCTACTGCATAAAAACCATGTAGGAGCGTGTGAAGAGAGCTGCAGCCAGTTCTGTCGCGTCTTCGGCAAAGTGGGAGTGACGTTCGTCATGTGGAGGCTGTTTTGCTACAAGAGGTCAGATATAATATTAAAAAACAACAACAACAAAACAGTCGTTTGCAAATTGTGCAGGAAAACTGTTGCCGTAAAGTTAAGAGTATGCGGAGGCTAAAGACACGCGAGGACGACATAGAAGCAGCTCGTGTCGTTGGGTGTTGAACAAAAGTTCATTAATTACTGGAGCACTCTTGATTAGATGCACTCCTTATGGGAAAAAAACAAACAAAAAACAAACGGTGGTTGGTTAATACTGAAGTGGTCGTGTATTGTTTGGCCAAGACAAACAATCCGCTGTGTTATTTTACCGTGACCGGTAATTCGCCATCTAGTTGACGCTAACCGGCCACTAAGCTAACATGCTCTCGACGACGTCTGCATTGTTGTCGCACAGTAGCGTAAATATTTGTGTTTTTCACGGCAAAATAACACTCGAGTTGCCACAATACGCTTGCCTGCGATGTACAAAGCATGACGCCACAAACTGGATGCTACTGTTATCATTGGCGATCTCCGCCCACAACACAAGGATCAACCACACCCCATTACAGTTGGGATATTTGCGCTTTGTTTACATTAAAATTGTGGGGGAAAAAGATGTCTGAAATATCGTTGCTGCAGCAAAAGTGCTATTATTCCGAAGTGTCAATCGCAAATCTATTGTTCGGTAATTATTACCAACATCGTCAAACATATCGTCACCGCAAATTTCTTTGAAATATCGTGATATCATTCTTAGGCCGTATCACCCAGCTCTATGCTGAATCCTATCCGTCGACAGGGTTCAGGGTACGGGTGGCGGGCAGCCGACATCCAGCGATGACTATTCATCGATGGGGGAAGGGAGCCGAGGTGCAACCGGCCCGAAAATGGATGGCTAGAAGAGTGGACCATATTTTACATCATAGTTTAATATTTAACCATCTATGTATAGGTTATTTGCACCATTTTAGGGTCATAATGTCTCATTTTCACATCATATTTAATGGTCTCTTTACCTTCCATGTATGACACTGTTACACAATGGCAGATATCTCATTCATATCACATCACAGTTTTTTTGTTGTTTTTTTTCATTTTGGTAATTGCAGGCAGGCTCAAGTATCACAGTCGAACATCTGTCAGTACGTTTTGGCTGTGCACCCCATAGTTAAGATTCACGTGTTTACCTTATGATATTCACTGATTGGTTAACACCGGAGGGCTCAAATGTACGCATGACATAACATAACTGTTTTCCATCGCCGATGTCTTTCCCAGCTGCGCACACACATTAGCAAAATGAAATAAGTGCGATGGCAGCCAAATAGGAATCGATTCCACCTGCGGCAACGTTGAGCGTAAAGAAAGAGGCTTTTGTTTTCTTACTTCTAGTTTTTTTGGGGGGTTGAAGTTGGGAACACAATCACGGCCTCACCTTCCCTTCAGAGGTTGACATAATACAGAACCATACCATAAATCAGAGGCAGCCAAAATCCAGTCCGTGGCTCATTTTGTTTTGATTTTTTTTTTTTTATTAACCTGCCACATATACTAATAATAACACTGCACATGGCCCACATCAAAAAGGAAAATGTTTGAAGATGATATAGAATACTAGTTTTTGTAAACAAAAAATATAGTTAGTAAAAGTTTCATGTTATTTCACACTTTTTTATTTACGTAAATGTATAAATACGTTTCTTTAGCCTTACGTTCAGCACAATTCCGAATGTCATTGTTAACTTACATTCACTGTAAAAGACCAATGTGCTTGCTATCTATTTATTTATTTATTTTTCTTTATGTCTATGGTAGATTGTCAGTCATCCAGGTCATGGTCTTAAAAAAAAAAATCAGAATAAAACTGAAACAAAATTTGAAGGTTGCAAGATACCAACATGTAAAATGCTTTAAATTTAACGACAATAAAATGTTGCTTTGTGAACGATAAATATTTTTGGAAATATTGACATGTTTTACTGCTTTGTATGCGTTACAGCATATTGAATTGTTTTTCTAGCCTGTTTCTGAAAAACAAGGTGACATGAGACCCCCCCTTTTTTTGCCCATTTTTCTGCATGTTGCCCTCAGTGAAGAAAAGTTTGGACATCTCTGCCATAAATCGAAACGTTTGAAAGGATGAAAGTGCGCAGAAATGCGTGAAGGTGAGCAGGAAAGTCACAATGTGGTTGAAGAAGAATGTATGTTGGGATTAGTAGTAAAATAAAGGAGGGGGGGGCAAAGGTTTTTGCGATGGAATGTTTGTCGATGCTGCTTGGTCTTGGCCCGCGCCCCAAATCTTCTATTTTGCTTGGGAATGCCAAAGCGATGATTCTCTTGGCTCCTCATTTCACGCATACTTCCCGGACTTGGATCTGAGCTGAACCAGGATTGCTGGTCCGCTTCTTGTGTAACACTTTTACCAGAATTTGTGCTGGCGTTTTGACATGAACAAGCGAGTCCGAAAGGCCCGAAAGGAAGCTGTCGGTTTGTGAGGGGAAGCCAGATGACATTTTGGTGGGTGCCGCCCATGTCGGAGGAGCACAGCTACAGTGAAAAGTGAGATAAATGTGCCAAGGGTTAGACAAGTGAAGTGAAACAGGAAGTGATGTCACTTCCTCTCTGAGGCATATTAGCTGCAGTGCCAGTCCTCACTTCTACTTTTTAATGAACAAACCAGACCTTTGCTTGAACTTCTCCACCACCAACACACTGAACGCAACTAGAGTTAGGCGACTTGAGTCACATGACTTGGCTTGAGTCAGATTTGACTCGACTGTTTTACGAATTGCTTGGCTAAACCATATGAGAGACTTGGACTCAAAGATAAGAAAACGACAGCATTTCACTTCCACTGACATGATAAAATCCGCAAAAAAATGTAAGCTACAGTTTAGCTAACTGCAGTTCGTCAAACATTAGCTAAGCTTCAAGTCGGTAACGTTGAAATGAGAGGAAAATAAACTACAATAAAGACGAATGTGTGAATTTAAATCTTGTGACTGAGCACGATTTGATGACTTGACTTATGACTTGCTCAAGCCAAGTAATGACTTGACTCGAGCGGGAGGTTTTTGTTCATTTGACTTTTGTAAGGTTTTGTTGTTGGGTTACGATCAGTGAAAAGAACATTCAATTATCACTCCAACAAAAACATAAACACAACACTTAAAAGGCGCAAGACTTTTCCTATGCACGCAAAAGACCGACATTTCTCTCAAATATCGTATATTAGTGAACACTTCTACTTTGCCAAGACAATCCGACCACGTCACAGGTCTGCAGGAATGAGAAGACGCCACTTGTCCTACTTACTCCCCAAAACAAAAACTGACAAGCACATGCACACACATGCACACAGGTGCTTGGGTGTGGGAGGATTTGAGCACTGATCCGCAGGTAAGCCGGGGACAGCTGTTGTGGCAGGCAGGGAGGCAGCTCTAGAATTATTAGTGGGAGGAAATAGATTCCAGCAGGCCGCTCCGCCCTCCTCCCCTTCTTCCCATTCACTCCCTGACACGGTGTTGTTGAAACAAAAACTGAGCTTTTGACTTTGTTGACTTTTTACTTGCGTTCATGCCCAATAATGGCGTGGTAACACAAATTACCAACACACGGTCTAACCCGCCTATGTGCAGATTTACGCCGCTTGGTGCCAGACTTGCGCAGACCACAAAAATGGAGACTTAGGTGGTAAATGCAAACACGTGGCAAGTCATGATTGCAGTTCAACTCAGGCCTGGTTCACACAAAAAGATAATTTGGCTGCATTACATTAACTTCATATTTGACCTTTACCTATAACTTTGATATTTTCATTATTTTTCACGTACAATTAGTACCTTTAAAAACACAGTTTGCAACTTGCTGTTGAGTGAAAATGACATCACAAGGGCTCAGGTAACCAATCACAGCTCAGCTTGTGAATGTCACATGACCAAACCTAGAAAACAGGTGAGCTGTGATTGGTTACCTGAGCCCTTGTGATGTCATTTTCACTCAACAGCAAGTGTCAAGCAAAATGTCTTTTTAAAGGTACTAATTTTACATGAAATATAATGAAACTATCAAAGTTATAGGTAAAGGTCAAATATTCATGTTTGACTGCCAAAAATGGCTAAATAAGTCAAGTATCCCTTTAAAAGTATGAAGAAGCCACAAAGTGAGAAAAATCGGGGGGGAAAAGATGCATTTAAAATTGTGAAAATGGTGACAATCGTGATGATAATCGTTCAATAATCAAATCGTAGCACCCCTAATCGTAATCAAATGGAATCGTGGGGTGCCTTAGATGGCACACCCCTAATAAATAGCAGGACAAAATCAGGTCGGGTGTTTTCCAAGTTTTCGCTCGGCAAATCCCAAATCCTAAAATTGACTGCTTAAATCCGACTTGACTTGAGTCCCCCGCCTCTGCCCAAACACAAAATAAAATGATTACGTCCTGAAATTCACATCCCTGCAGATTGGTGCGTGTGGAAAGTGTTAGTCATCCAGTAAAAGAAAAGAAAAGAAAAAAGACACACACGGGACAATTTGAAAAACAGGCGAGTTAATGAAAAGAACAGAGAGAGGTTAGCTGGTGTCGTCTCTTTCTTACAATTGCAAAATATTCCTCCACACGTACACTCAGGCGGCTGGCCGGGGCCCAGCACGAGCCGGCGAGCCGGCGAGCGCGAACGCGAACGCGAAGAGGGTTTGTTTGAAGAGGAAGCGGTGCCGAGGCCCGGACTGTTCTCTGGCATTCCGCACAAGTAGGAAACGTGCGTGCGTGCGCTCCCCACGGGCACCGGACCCCAGTCGCCCCGGAGATCTCGGCCACCATCAGCAGGCCTTCCTTCCTGCCGAGCTGGCCCGTCACGCTCGCCAACGTGCAAGCGCGCTGATAGCCGGCTCAGGAAGTTTGGCGAGGAGGAATAACCCGGAGGTTGAGGGACAAACTTTGTGTGCACGACTTGGGTGGAGGGTGCAGGGGTGGGAACTCACCAAGTATGACGACTCTCACTGGGCCTAAGTCAAACGTTCACGTTATCTGTATTTACTTGAAGGATTTCTACTTTTAGTGCCTACATTTGAAAAGGGATATCTGCACTTTCGAGACCTTACTTCTTCAAAATAGGCCTGCTTCTTTCCATAAGCCCGTATCCCACTGAGGACGCATTTGCCATGCTAACGTATGCTAATTTCACGTTCGGGTTTGTTCAAGATCTCAGCCATTCCTAAATGTTCTCGAAACAGTCGACCTGGTTCTCTAAACTGTTGTAATGGTCTTTCTTGTCTTACTTTATTCCATAATGATCTTCAAACATATTGAGTCAAACCTCGGTTTTCCAACATAATCCGTTCCAGAAGGCTGTTCTAAAAGCAATTTGTTCGAAATCGGAAACAATTTTTCCCATTCTAATTAATGGAAGTAATTTTAATCCGTTCCAAGTCTAAAAAGTTTATTTTACACCATAAACTGCACTGTATACTGTTTACCATAAATAGAAGTGTTTTATTTAGATATCCTATCTAAAATGATGAAAAAAAACAAAATGCAAACATTTCTTTTTTAAATTCAATAGTTCTGCGCACTACTTTCCTCTTTTCTTTACCACTTGCACTTGCTTTCTTTGGACTCATGATTAGGGGCTAATACACGATGCAAAACTCAAAAAAAAAGATTTGCGTGAATAACAATGAACAGGTCAGCTCCGAACCAACTTGGAACACGAATGTGCTACGGAGGAAGCATTCGAGTTAGCTGGGCTCCCGAGCGAGTCGCATTCAGGTGCGCTCGGCTTTTTTCAGTTTGGTCGAGAGACGATCTTTTTGGACGAGTTCTGAGACATAAAAGTCTCGAATTTTTGGGTTGAAAACAGAAGCGTTCGAAAACCGAGGTTTGACTGTATAAGGAATTTCAAAACAAATCTCTGAATTTGGGTCTGAAGTGAATTTCAGTCTGTAATCTGCCTTCCAATATACGAGTATCTGTACTTCTACGTGAGTACAGCGTGTGAATACCTTTGCCACCTCTGAAGGGGGGTTAGATGGAAAGTGTCCATAAAAATCCATGATGGAGAACAAGTGACAGGATATGCACGGGAGAACCTGACGCTCGAGTTACAGGAAACCCCCAATCCCTCAGGAGAAAATGAAAGAGGGAATGAAGCCGGGTGAAAGCGAGCACGTCATGTCTTCATTTCCTAGTCTGCCCTTTTCCATCCGAATCCTAGCAGGGAAAAAAAAAAAAAAAACATTTTAAAAGCTCCTTTGTTCTCCTTCTGGATGGAGGCTTTCTTTTGAAGTGGCGAAGAAGGGAGGCGAACGCGGATGCGCGGTGACGCACGCAAACAAACCAAGATGTGTTTATGGTCAAAGATTGCGAGTCCAGATGCTTGGTGGTGCTAACATGCGATCTGGGAAGCCATCACGTTGCCTGGAGATTGTTGGGCGGAGATCACAAGATCCTTTACGAGCCAACGTACGTTTGAATCGCAGCCATCGGACATTGAAATGTGGATATTCAACCAGATGCGCCATGACGACATGCGGCTGGCTGGCGAGCTTTGACACTTTTCAACATTGATAAGATACAAATAAAATTTTCCTTGCCGAGGCATGACAGTGGACTGAAAAAAAAGCATCTTGTTAACTGATACGAATCTTTCAATTGAACTCCATGGAAGACGGCAGCAAAGGCTTCTTCCTCAGTTGTCAACTATTTTGCAATGATCATTATCGCCACCTACAGGACCGGCAAGACAATCTATTTATCAGTCACTAATCTCTTAAATACAAAGTAAAGTTGGGTGACTCGAGTCGTTCATAAACTTTGGAAAACAGAAGTGTGGAATGGACTGCTGTCGTGGCCGAAGAACTTTACATCGCTGCACATTGACCCACCAGTGGTCGGCTGCTGCCACGAAGGGCGCTGCCACGTCCACTGGGAGCCAATCAGGGTTCAGTGTCTTGCTCAAGGACACTTCCACACGCTCACCAGGGCGGAGGATCAAATCAACAACCTCGCAGATTTGGAGACGACCTCGATTGAAGTCACCAAACCGAGTCACTCACCTCTGATATTTAGACATTTGAATCGTCCAAGAACAGCGTCGTACTCACTGGTCATGTTAAACTTGTGCAGCACTTTGGCAAAGTACTCCTCCTCCTCTTGCTCCGTGGAGACGTCGGCCGTGACCTGGGCCTGCTGCTCTCTCAACATCTCCTTGGTGCTGTTGTAGAGCGACATCAGCGTCGGTGGGATCTCCTCCTCGTCTCCCTCCTGGTCCTCCTCGGGCTCCTTGGGCAGACGCAGCTTGCTGAGAATCTGACTCCTGATGGCCTCGATGCGCTTCTTCTTCACCATCTCCAAGTCCAGGGTCTTGCACGTGGACATGCCGCTCCCCCGGGCCACCATGTGGACGGCCACCGCGATCAGGAGGGCCAGCTTCATGGCGCGCCGCTGGGAGATGTGCCTGGTCCGGGTCCTGCCGCCGCGCTTTCTCCCCTTGGACGAGGCGAACGGAAAGGTGCGACTGACGCGAGGTGTTTACCCTCGGGGAGAACAATTACAGCAGTGTGGAGAGTCTCTGAGGTTCAGGACTGTGAATAGCTCCTAACATTTGGCTCTTCTGAAGGGCGGGCTACTGGAAGCCCCTGACTCAGCAAGGCAGGTAATACAATGACGTGTGAGCTGTCAAAAGCCTCGCGCACGAGCAGACTCCGATATTTAGATAACCTCCGGACACCCTATCGGGACCTTCTCCTTGCAGACGACCGCCCTCCCTCCATGTGTCGATTCAGCGTTGTTCGGCTCACCAGGCAGTTTCTCTTCACATGCTTTTTTTTTTTTTTTTTTTTTACACTCAGCCAAGCAAAAAGTCCACTTCCTCTGCTCCTTAACACACCGCCCGGGACTATTCGACACAGTCAGGTCCAGTAAGACTGAACTACGGAGCCCAGAAACGGACAATCGGATGAGTCTTGTCAGAATTGTTTGATGTAAAAGTCACTCACAAGCTGGCGTCGAGGCCATCCTGAAAATGATCTCGTCCCTTTTGTGAGCAGCAACAGCATGTGACCTGCCGCAGCTTCACGTACATCCTCTTGTCGGAGGAGCTAAAAATGCTCGATCCTGAACTTTGTGGCCGTCTCCTCCAGACTCAGCAGCAGTGCAGGACTGTGGGGGGCATCCGTGCGTGTCCTCCGTCTATCCATGTGTTTGACTTCCACCTCAGTTTTGTTGCATCTCCGCCTCCCTGTGACAAAGCTCCCGCTTACACGCCTCTTTTTTTTTTTTCTTCTGCCTCTGCTTGTCACAGCTTGCTGGTGACAAAGTGATTTGTGGGATCTTGTGAGCTCAGCTAACTTTTCACCCCACCCTCTGGCTCCTCTCACTCTCGAGCCATTTCTGGTTCCTGTTAGTCGTCTAATGGAGCGCAGAACTCTCCGCCCAGGAAACGAGACGGTTGCAGTGTCAAACATCTGCTCGCCTCTGCTGCCTGCTGACTGAATGCTTGGCATTGGCATTGGCTGTAAGTTAGCCCCCAGGCTTGGTTTGTCTGTGGGTCGGCCTCATGACGGACACGTCAACAAGCTGCGTACAGCGCCGGCGTCTCAATGACTGACCGCCACATTTACCCGGTGCCTGTGAAAGTCCGACGTCTGCCAGGCCAGAAAGCCGAAAGGTCCTGATATCAAAGTGGAACATTTTGGAGAGATAACAAAAGTTGGGCCTGGTGGTGTTCGCTTGTTGATGCTGCTACTGGTACTAGGTTAAGGTAGGTTAGGTTCGGTAAGCACCAGAGGTGGGTAATCCAGGTCCAGAAAGTAAAAACCCTGCCACAGTTTGGCTTTAGTCACAGGAGGTTCTACTTGACCGATTGGTAAGTAACTTGTTTACCTGCGGGTTGACTAGATGCACCTAAAGCCAAACTGTGGCAGGGTTTTTACTTTCTGGACCTGGATTACCCACCTCTAGTAAGCACTAAGCAAGGTGGGTGAGTGGGTAAGTTAGGTAGGTAGTAAGACAGGTGGGTGACAGGGTTAGGTAAGTAAGTTTGGTAAGTGGGTTGTTAGGTAAGGTTAGGTAGGCTCAGTATGTAAGTTAGGTCATGTGGTTAGGTTAGGAGGTAGGTAGGTATTTAAGTTGGTTTTTGTTAGGTTGCATTTGGTTAGGTTAAGTTTGTTTATTTAGGTTAAGTAACTATGTTATGCTTGGTAGGTTTGTGAGTTAGCTTGGTAGGTAAGTTAGGTAGTTTAGGTTAGGATCGGTAGGTAGATAGGTTTGGAAAATTTTGGAAGGTAGCTTGGTAAATTAGTTAGGTTGTAGGTCGTTTAGTGATGTTGAATTAAGTTAGGTAAATTCGTATGTTTATTTAAATTAGGGTAGGTAGGTAAGTAATTTAGATATGTAGTCATCCCAAAGAAATGTATTTTATCAGGTAGCCGCAATCACGGTTAAAGACAATCCCAAACATAACAGAAAACAACCAAACTTTCAAATGTAGGATCGTTTAAAAGGCAAATATATGGTATTAATGAAGCAGCTAAAAAAAAAAAAATGTACGAAAAAGCAAATAACATGGAAATATAATTGTGAACATGAAAAA
The DNA here is from genome assembly GCF_051991245.1 of Festucalex cinctus. Lineage (NCBI taxonomy): Eukaryota > Metazoa > Chordata > Actinopteri > Syngnathiformes > Syngnathidae > Festucalex > Festucalex cinctus. The sequence continues at coordinate 592,851 of NC_135423.1, forward strand.
TAATGAAAAGTTGACAAACAAATCCACAAAAAGTAGCACAAGTAAACTCTGTAGTAATCGTCGCGGTGGGACAAAACCAAAATATTCAGATTATTATTACTAGCTTACACTTAGTCTTGTATTGTCACACAGACGCATATTCATATTTGTACTTAAAGTACACTGATTTATCAAATGTAGTTTTTGCAATGCTTATCCTATCGTATAATTGCTGTATCACCGGCAATAAATGTGATCGATATGGCAAGTAACACTGCAATTGGCCCTTGCCAATGTCACTTTGTAAAGACACGAATATTCATTCTGAATTTGACGTCGGTTTTACAGAACGAAGAAACAAGCCACTTGTGAGCTGTAAATGACCCATAAACGTAACCAAGTGAGGATTTAATTCAGTGATTCATCCGGCAAGCAGAGCAACTCAATCGACTTTGAAGGACGTACAGTTAGCACGTTGCCATCCGCCACCGTTTGATGTGGCACTTTTGGAGGCCATTAAGGCCGCTCTGGCCGCTTTTCCCATGAGTGTCGCTTGTCATCTCACCGCTGTAAAGAAACGAGCCATTCATCAGACGCTGACACTCCAATGGGTGTCTTGAACAGCAGGCCAGGCGAGACAAAATCCCCTAAAACGCAAACAGAAAGACAAAGATGAGAAACACAACATTTCCACTGAGTCAACACGTGATGCGTGACAGTACACAAATAATGGCCGTTCCCAGCAAAAGCATGTGCGCTAATACAACAGCATATTTTCATTATTATTAAATAATACTTGTCACACGGCACTATGTCAAGTCAAGTCCACTGTATAATATGTGGTTTTCTTAAAATACATATTTATACTGTATGTTAGTTTACATTTTTTTTAAATCGTGTGCAACTGATGTACACGATTGATTTATTCAATTCACCCCCCCCCCCAAATAAATAAATAAATAAATAAATAAATAATAATAATAATAATAATATGATGATGAATAAAATCAAGTGTCAGTTACGTGGTTTGAGGTTTTGAGTGCATGTGTATGTTTTTGTGTGGTTATATGCTGCCCCCTGGTGGAAAGTCAGACAGCAACCTACTGTTTCAATGTACATGTATGAACATTACCACTGCATTTGAATATTTAATATGTATTGTAACATACAAGTTAAATAAAAAAATATTTACCTAAATGCAACTACACAAAACAAACAGTCTGCATGTACTAATAATAAATATAAACGTATTGGAATGAAATGTTAAATACAACTGAACTATATGACATTCGAAACGAACACCAACAATGACCAATATTCCTAAAACGATGTCTTTGAAGCGCGAGTGTAACTGAAGCTGTCTCCATGGTTACCGCGTAAGTAGGTAGCGAATCGTGAATGGCACTTTTACGCAGCTTGGCGCGCTTTCTGCGTTGTTTCTAGGAAGCGGCCCCCAAACGTTCGTCCATTTGTTTCTCACTTTTTGGTGTCTTATGTTGACGGCGACGTGAAAGAGAGAGCAGAGAGAGAGAGCGAGAGCCAGCCGCGCACGGCTCACGTCAGTCCGGGCGGCAGTTTGGAAGAAGTGTCGTTGGGCGCGGAGTCACCACACAGCAGCTAGTTGGTCCATGCAGCGGAAAGGTGAGCGAGTGCGCATTGCAAACGCGTGCGGTCTTCAACTGAATGTTGAACATTTGTTATGGCGTTGTTGTGTCTGTTTGCGCATAATATGCTTGCAAACGTATCATGAAAGTGTGGAATTGTTTTTGTCTGATCCTCTTATTTCCACCGCCAGCTCTTTAAGTTCGCATTATTTTGATACAAATTGGTTCTACCGTGAGCACTTTTGGCCAGTTGAAACCTATGAAAACTTTGTTTTCTCTCTCATTGAATTCACAAATATTTTACACCAAGCACCACCTAAAACAATTTAGTTCTTCAAATGCCACCGTAATAATTCAAATCAATTAAGTAGGCTCAAGTGTTAATCAAAAACATTTTTTTTTAAATAATAATTCTATTGCACATAGAATCTGTTCTAATACCTAATTATTGTTTTTAAACAAACAAAATGCATATGTATTGCTGTTCAAACTTAATAGAACTCAGAGCAAATGTACTGCACTGGATTAAAAAGGTTTAAAAACAGTTGTAATATTTAAAAAAAAAAAAAAAAAAAACTATTAAAAAGGTTTTACAGCCTGTACATTGTGCAAACAAACAATAACTTCTGTTCATGATAAAAAGCGGGTTTGTATTCATACTGCTAAGGATGTTTGATACCACTTTTTTTCAGACCAATAGGCTTACAAGTAGCACAACTTTTGAGACCCATATTTTGAAACACATATTTATCCCAATGTAGCATTGTTTTCCTTAAAATTGCATGACATTAATGGTCATTTCTTCTTCCTGATGGTAAAACAGCCACAAGGTATCGGCTGCCGTCGCGAGTACCAATACTTACTTGCCCATCCTTAGTTATTCCAGACCAATCAATGTCGTACTTTGGTTGTTGACTCCCAGCATTGACATTAATAAATGGCTCCTTGACAGTTATAATTAATTATTTAGTATTTCCTTGTTTTTATTATTATTATAATTATTATTATTTTTAAAGTTACAGTGTGAATGAATTGTTTTTGCGAAGAAACAGACTGGAAGAAGCAGCTTGAAACAAGTGGACGATCGTTGTGGATACAGTATGACTTATTGAAAATGTCATTTTTTTTCTTTTCTTTTTTTTTTTCCAGGTCTTATCCAGTCACTGGCCGATGGAGAAATACGAGAAACTGTCCAAAATTGGCGAAGGTTCTTACGGCGTGGTGTTCAAGTGCAGAAACAGAGACACTGACCAAATCGTCGCCATCAAGAAATTTGTGGAATCGGAAGACGATCCCATGATCAAGAAAATTGCACTGAGAGAAATTCGAATGCTGAAGGTGAGCACATGACGACATGCAACATAACATACTGTAGGTGGCGCTGTTGCTACCACGTAACATACAGTTGTACGCCGAAATGAAACGATGAACGTTTTCCGACTTTTTAGTAGGAGCCGTATTGCAAATTAAGCTCACGTGGTCCACGTTTTCGCACCCTCGGCTTGTCCCCTTGCAGCAGCTGAAACACGTCAATCTGGTCAACCTGCTGGAAGTGTTCCGCAGGAAACGGCGCCTCCATCTGGTCTTCGAGTTCTGCGAGCAGACGGTCCTCAACGAGCTGGAAAAGCACCCTCGAGGGTGAGCGGCGTGCTCCCGCAATCGGGCCTAGTTAACTCATGATTAATTCCAATTTTTATCTGTTGTACAATTTTTTTCCCCCATGTTTTCATACTCTTGTTAACATAAAAGTGGGGGAAAATGTTGAAGTAATAGAACTATGGCTGCATCATTTAGTAATGATACAGTAATTTCATAATAATTCATAAATTGTAGTTAAAATTAAAAAGATGTACTGTACTGTAAAAAACAAGTGTGGTATCGATTTGCTGATTGGTTGTGGCTAGACATGTGGGTAACAGGACTGACATGGAATGATCTGATTGGCTGTTGACCGGGTAAAAGATTCCTGACATCACATAACATCACATAGCCTAAAACCAGTTGAAACGAGATGCTGGTTACATCATCTTTGACCTCACGGTCATGAACCCAACTTAATTAACAGGTCGTCAACTCAAACCGAACCCTGGCGTGACCCCAGACATGACAGTATTACGCATTTCCCGTGGCGAACGACAACGTACTTGTCAACAACCGCATCATTTAGGCAAGATCGCAATTTACTTGTCACTGTGCTCCCATTAATGGTATCAAATGATTAAACGATCAAAAGTAGGGGTGCACCGATCACAATTTTCCAGCCGATCCCCGATGTTTTAAAAAGTTTGACCTGCCGATACCGATTTTTTTTTCATTACAAGTAGCATATACCTTCGGTGTTCCAATCTTCTTTTACTGGAAAACAATGAACAATATCGGTGAAATAATACAAACGGGTTGTTTTAACTGCACATAAAGTAGTTATCTAAAAATAAAAATGAAAATCCTATTCGTCATCTCAGCAGAAGAGGACAGTGGCTGACTTTTTCACACCTCTGAAGAGGGAGATGTGATTGGTGGAAAAGATCGGTTTATTTTTAAGGGGTTGGCCGATCACCGATCTTCTAAAATTAAGGAAATCGGGGCCGATCAATTGGTGCATATATTTGGTTTGAGAATCGATTTTAGTGCAAAAGAGATCTTCTATCGGACCTATTAACTATGGATATTTCACTATCGATGCTGGAGGACGAAGGTTGTTGAAACATTGCCGTTCCCATTCCTTGTGTTGTCCTTCCGCAGCGTTCCAGAGGCTCAACTGAAGAGCATCGTGTGGCAGACGCTCCACGCCGTCAACTTCTGCCACAAGCACAACGTCAGTAGACAACAAGAAAAAAATCGAGCTAATGTCTTGTGCGATGAATTCTTGGACACGCCTCTCCTATCTGATGTCGTTTCATTGCTTATGGATAGAGGTGGGAGGAGTCACATATCGATGTATTCGCAATTGAAGTCAGACTCAAGTCATGTGACTCCAGCGAGCGTCTAAATAGCAGAGCGCGGTGTTGAGTGTCGGCGCTAGCTAACATGAGCCGCGTGTTGTGTTTGTGTCGCAGTGCATCCACCGCGACGTCAAGCCCGAGAACATCCTCCTCACCAAGACCGGCGTCATCAAGTTGTGCGACTTTGGCTTCGCTCGCATTCTCAGTGGGTCCCGTTGTGTGTGCGTGTGGCCTTTAGCTGCGTTTACCGAATCGAATGACTTATTCAGCAGCGCCTCCTCACTTTCAATGCTTCACCTCGAGTCAATTAGTGCGACCCTGCGAGCCGTGCGGACCGCCGACCCCTCCGTATTGGGTCTCCGCGTTGTGTTACCACACGAGCTGTCATGTAGACGCTCCGGAGGCCGTGTAATCCCTCCACAATGTTGTCTTATTTAGTGCTCACGTTGAACGTAAGCCCCTGTCACACTGCCTGTCAAAGCAGGCGTTTTCCTGTAAGGCAAGTTTATTTGTAGAGCACATTTCATACACAAGGCAACTCATTGTGCTTTACACAAGGAAAGACAACACATAAGCGTCAACAAACAGTAGTTAACAACAATAAAACATTTAGCATAAGAAAGTTGAAAATAATAATAAAAATAATAATTAAAAAGGAAACAAAACAAACAAAAAAACTTGATAAAAGCTGTTTAAAGTCCCTAATCAAAGGTATAGGAAAAAATCTTTGCGAGAACGCAGTTTTGTTTTGTTTCCCCCCCCCCGCCTATCATGTCACCTTAAGTGCGCCGTAAACACTTCCGGGTCATTTTCCATGTGAACAAAAGCGACGAGGATGGAACTTTTTTTTTTTCCCCACACTTTCAAATACAAAACAATGAATACAAAGCTCAACAAAACAAACGTTTGTAAACATGAAACAAAGCAGTGGGAAAGTTTTCCCAAAGCGACTAGGATGGAGCATGTATTTTCCCACTGCTTTGTTCACACGTCGCTTTTGGTCATAGGGAAGATGACCCGGAAGTGTTTACGGCGCACCGACGGTGACATGCTAGGTGAAAAAAAAACTTTTAACTTTGCGTTCCCTCGCGAAGCGCAAATTTTTTTTGCGAGGGCACGCAAAGTTGTTTTTTTGTTGTTGTTTTTTTCTACCATGTCACCTTAAGGGGCTCCGTAGCTGTCCAACATGTCCACCTTGTTCACGTATATCATATCCTTTTCATCAAAGTGACCGTCAATGCTCTTGGGCAGAAAGTTGTGTTTTTGTGCGTCTTACGTGTGCTCAGCGGGCCCAGAGGACGACTACACGGACTACGTGGCGACCCGCTGGTACCGGGCTCCCGAGCTGCTGGTCGGGGACACTCAGTACGGCCCCCCCGTGGACGTGTGGGCGCTCGGGTGCGTCTTCGCCGAGCTGCTCAGCGGCAGTCCGCTCTGGCCCGGGAAGTCCGACGTGGACCAGCTCTACCTCATTCGCAAAACTCTCGGTAAGGCCGCTCGACCGCGCCCTTCAAGATTCCGCACGTTGAGGCTGTGGAATCGGTCCGTGACGATTCTTCCGCGTGGTTGCAGGTGACCTCATCCCCCGACACCAGCAGGTGTTCCGCTCCAACGTTTTTTTCAGCGGAGTCAGTATTCCCGAACCTGACACCACGGTGTGATTCACAATCTGCACCTTTTTGTTTCTGCACATTTCAATGAGTGCTGCTGACGTTAAGGCGCTTGTTCTTATGAATAGGAAACTCTGGAAAAGCGATTCTCTGGTGCATCACCCCTTGCGCTTCAAGTCATGAAGGTATGTACACATGGTTTTTTTTTTTGTGTGCAGAAATTAGCATTAGAATATAGATAAGTTTCATCGTTTTTCACGTATCTGTTTAAAACAGTGGGGAAAAGAGCTTTTTTGCAACATGGCCCTGGTGGATCTCTTATACTCTGCTGCCACCTGCTACCCGTTTTTTTTTTTTGTACTACTATTGCTTTAAGCGTCCTCTTCAGGTCAGAGGCTGCATCAAAGCCTTCTGTATGCTATAGCATAAAAAAATAAACATACAAAAACATATTTATACATTTTTGAGAGCAAATGAGTTAAAAATGTGGTGGTGTTTTTGGGGCTGAAATAAATGAATGGCATTTCAATTCATGTCAGTTGCGAGGTATTCACATCTGTGGACAGTTAAAAGTCTTCAGTGAACCAAATGCATCACTAACAATCCAATCTTCCACAACATACACAACTAGTTCAATCAATATTTGTCACTTCAATGTACCAATTAACTGTGCTAAATCTCGTATTTTGTTGCTCTCTTGGAAAATGGACGGATGTTATTTGTGCGCAGTCGTGCGTGGTGATGGATCCCTCGCTCAGGCTGTCGTGCGAGGAGCTGCTGGCGCTACCGTACATCCACGAGGGCGGTGGTGCCAGTTGGACCCGCGATGGGGAACAACGCCCGACGAGACGCCACGACAAAGGCCCTCGTCGCAGACAAACGGGGGTGAGCGGGGGCCAAGCGAGGGTTCGTCAACGTTTTGGGGGCCAGGAAGGAAACCCTGCAGGACCCCATTAACTAATGCTAAATTGAATTCAAATAATTACAACCTGTACCTGTAAATTACAATAGGAATTTGGTATCATAACACTTTTTTTTTTTTTTAAATCAAAATTAAGCAACTTTTGAAAAATATATTTTTTAGAGAAAAAAGGAGTTATGAGATTGATGGCATATTTTTTTTCAGGAAAATGAATCGTAATGCTTACAACAAGAAAGAATACTCAAAATCGTTTAAATTAATACCATAAATAAGCACGTATGTACTTATGTAAAAATAAAAAATAAAAAATAAAAATAAATATATATATATATATACACAAAATAGTATATTGCAAATAATTTTGTATAGGAGAACAACTGAGCTAAAAAGTGTACACGTAGGCCAGGTGGTCCAAACTTTTTCATTTGAGGGCCACATACAGAAAATCTAAAGGACGCGAGTTTCTGAGCTAGCCACATGTGCCCGCTCAAATCTGGTTCGAAAAAAAGCCAAGAAATGACACTTTTTTTTTTTTTACACTGATCCCATTTCTCTTTGCGTGTCTAGGCTCAATACCTGCCACAGTTAACAAACAGCAACATGTCGCCGGCGCCGGACGTCAAGAAGCCGGCCAAGCACAAGTATCACCTGCCCAACATTTAGCCAAGAACCAGCAGCCATCTTCATCCTCTTTGACGTGACAGTGGTACCTTGACTTCAATTTGACATGGCTAGTAAGTTTCGGATAAACTTCCCCTTCAAATTATGTTTTAAAAAACAAAAACAAAAAAAAAACCTTGCCATGATATTTTTTTTGTACAATGAAGTGCTATATTTTTTTATTAACTCATTGACTTCGAGCCATTTTGCACTGAAGCAACCCCCTTCGCTCCTGCTCTCTCTTTAATTGGATTTGGACTGATTTTGCAAGGCCCACAGAATATTGTGTTCTATTGCTATAGAAACATGGAACGTACCAAAAAAACAAAAAAAGGTTAGAGTATATTTCCATCTGTTTCCGTTTTGCAGCAATTAGCATTCGAAGATAGCTAAGTTTAATCATTTTTCACAAATCTTTTTAAAACAGTGGGGAAAAGAGCTTTTTTGCAACATGGCCCTGGTTGATCTCTTATACTCTGCTGCCACCTTTTTTTTTTTTTTTTAACTAACTACCGTTGCTTTAAGCTTCCTCTTCAGGTCAGAGGCTGCATCAAAACCTTCTATAATGCTATAGCATTAAAAAAACAAAACAAAGAAAAACATACAAAAACGTATATATACATTTTTGGGACCATGGCAATATTTAAAATAGAACGTATTTATACATCTTTGGGAGAAAATGAGTTAAAAATGTGGCAGAAAAATGTGGTGGTGTTTTTGGGGCTGAAATAAATGAATTTCAATTCATGTCAGTTGCGACACTTGATTTAATATCAAGTCAAGGTACCACTGTATTTCCTTGTGGTGCGTTCAGGGACTGCACCTGAAACCAGCTGAAGGTACATTCATCATTCACAATCACAATGAACACTCACATGTATATTAAGTCTCCAGATTTGCTCTGTCATATATTTTTACTACAATGAGTTAATCCAATCATTAAGCTAAAAAAAAAAAAAAGTGTATTTTTTTTATGCACTAACTGGATCTTACAATGCTACTAATGTGTCAAGGTTATATAGTTTTAATAAAACCTACCACAATGCGATATAGATGTCTCAACTATTGTCAATAATCATAAAGTAGTCATTCAATAGTCACATATTTAGAAAAAAAAAAAAAAAAAAAAAAGCACAGCTCCCCCAAAAAATTGTCAGAAAAAGTTTTGTTTTTTTTGTTTTGTTTTTTCAAGTGAATGCAACACGCTTCCGTAGAATCCCAACTTTATTTTTTCACATACAGTGTCCAAAAAAAACAAAACAAAAAAAAAACAACTGCCACTTTGATGGGCTAGACCAGATTTACATGCCGTACAAATCTTACCCACAAGGCGTTGCTCATTGCGCAATCAAGAGCGGGGCGTGGCGACGATGTCGTACCTGCGCGGCACGTTAGCAAAACTGCTGTACTCGGGACTCAGGTCCACGCCGTCGGGTCCGCCGGCGTGAGAGAAGACAAAGTTCTGCAGAAGCGACACCACGAAGAGGAAAATCTCCATGCGAGCCAACGACTCCCCCACGCAAGCTCTTTTACCTGATGGAACGAACCACCAAGACAAGCAGGTGAGCTGCCGTTTCATTTTTTTGCATTTGCCTTTCAAAAACAGATGTTTCGTAATCTTACGTTCACGGTCGTGAGTTATGTATTGTGACTTTAAATGTTTGGATTTTAAAAACGTGATATTTAAATAGCGTGTTTCTGTATCGCAGATTTGACTTATTGCGGAGGTGGTCTGGAACGTACCCCCAAGATTTGTTGGAGAACAAATAAATGGTGGGATTCCAGTTGATGAATGTGAACAGCAGTGAACGTGTCAAATCATTTTGTGGTGCACCTGTTTTACCTGCAGAGAACGGAAGAAAGGCCGGATTCTTCTTAAAGTTGCCGTTGTGGTCCAGGAAGTGTTGAGGGTTGAACGTCCACGGTGTGGCCCACTGCTTCTCCTCTTTGAGCACCGAGTGCAACAAGGGGACGATCATTGTGTCCTGCGGACGGCAAACGCAGATGTTCGTCATCGTTGATATCATCTTCATCGTCATCATCATCTTCTTCTTCAGCTCGGAGAATTGAACTGACCTTCGGAATGACGTAGCCCCTGAAGGGAATGTCCCGGAGGGCGTAGCGAGGAACGCCCATGGGCACGAGGTCCATCAAACGTTGGACTTCGTGGAGGACGGCGTCAGTGAAGGGGAGGGACTTCCTGTCCTCCATGGTGGGACTGCGCCGGCCGATCACGCCGTCGACCTCCTGCTGGATGCTCTCTGACAGACGAGGTCAGTTAGTCGACGGGCGGAATGGCAAATTCAACTAATGGTAAAGCTTCAGTATTTGCAGAAAATACATCGCACAGTCAAGCTTTAACGTGATTTTTTTTTGGTCGTTATTACCAAGGTTATCATAATTTAAAAAATTAAGCAAAATACGACTAAAATAACTAAAATAGAAAAACTGAAATAAAATACAAATGCTTTAAAAAAATACTGAAAATATCTCACTTTTTTTAATCATCTCACCTTTTATAAAATTTAATTACAGTACAAATGTCCTTTGTTTATATCAATTAATATCCTACATGAGTGTTCGTGGTTAATTTGATGTATTTTGGTATTACTGTACATCCGGACAGAAGAAGTCATTTGTGAATTGTGATTTGCCTTTATCACACTTTAGTTTGACCTCTTTATTTATTTATTTATTTATTATCATCTTGCACTTGACAAAATTGAAATGAAGCATTTTCCCAAAAAATAAGAAAAATTAACAAACCTGATTGATAAACCTAATTAAAACTAACTAGAAAAAAAAAGTCAAATCAAGATGAAAACTAACATAATGAAAAATCCCCAACTATTGTCATCCAGGTACTCCATCTCAATTTTGTTCTTTGTTTTGGGCTGTAATGCCACCAGGGGCCACCAGGCGGTGACAGTACTGCGTATGACTTTGTAAAAATGAAAGAAGATAAAACGGTTTCAACCCTACCGTGGGTGGTCGTCACCGTATTACTTGCTTTGAAGGCAAAAAAATAAAATAAAAATAAAATACTTACAGTAAAATGAAAATATTTTTGATCTGTTGGAAGTGCGATTGATTTATTTCAACTTTTACATCTGATCGTACTGCTGAAACTTTGAAGCTAAGTTTGCTAACAGTAGCTGCTAGCTTTCTCTCTTGACTTTATGTGTCATGCTTCCTTTTGAATCATAGACTTCGGAAAGATTGACAACTTCGTCATATATCTTGTTGAAATATTGTATAACGATCAAAACGCAAGTAATGTTTATCCACCGTATGTTTGCGGCAGCTTCCTGTGTCTGACCTTGAACTTTGGGATATTTGACGAGCACGCTGAGGGCGAACCGGATGGTGGAACTGGTCGTCTCCGTTCCTGCCAGGTAAAGATTCAGCACAGTGGACACCAAGTTGTCGTAGTGGAACTCTGTGCTGTCTTTCTGTTTCTCCTAAAGACGCAAAGCAAGAAGCTGTGATTAAAAAAAAATAAATAAATAAAAATGAAGTACTTTGGATTCGATTTGCCACCTGACGGAGCCTGATGAGGAAGCTGTCGATGTAATCTCGAGGACAGCCGGTGCTCAGCGTGTTCCGGTGCTCCTCGATCTTCTCCGTGATGAAAGCTCTCAGCTCTTCAATCCAGGCAAACGTTTTGTGGTGCTTACCGGGCAGCCACTCCATCAACCGAGGGAAGACGTTGTACAGCTGCGATGGGAAGGAACGGAAGAGAATGAAAATAAAATAACTTTACAATAACTTAGCTATCGTTTTTAAAGCGCATCCGTAAAAGTGGAGCTCCAATTTTTTGTCCAAATTTCCGTTAGAACTCTTTATTCCTTAGCTTCCATCCAATTAAAATCTGTCACGCGCTCGCACAGGTGTGCACGTTTTAAGGACCCTCCGTTTTGTCTCACCTGCCCCCGGGGGCTGCTGCCGAATCTGATGGTCTCGGAGAGGATCTGCAGAAGGTGCAGGAAGTGTTGGTCGTCATAGGCGAAGCGTTGACCAAACACCAGGCAGCAGATCACGTTGGACACGCTGCAGCTCAGGAAGTAGCTGGGGTCAAAGGGCGTGGCTGAAAAACATAAAGGCTCGTTAAAAAGTGTGTAGAAACGTTTTTGTGTGTAATGTTTGGCATTTCGTTTGGCATTTAGTTTCATTAAGATCCATCAAGTAGTTTCCGAGATGTGGGCGTTTAGAATGAGGTCAACCATTTTGGAACACCCTGTATTAGCCAGGGATTTGGCGCCCCCTCGTGGCATTTTATGACATGACAGTAAAAAAAATAATACAGTACGCAGAATGCAAATAGGCGGTCTTTCACTCGAGTTAAGTGGATAGTTGTCTACTTTGAACCTTTGGTGGTGTTGAAGCGAGCCGCCAGGTGTTTGCTCTCCTCCTGGATCCATTCCTCCATCCCCTTGCGGCCCATCCCGAAGTCCCGGAGGGTCATCAGGGTGAAGCGACGCAGTTGGCGCCAGCGCTCGCCGTTGCTGATCGCCAAACCTTAAACGGCACAAACGTGACGCACAAACGTGCCTCAACGTACAAGTTTTCTATTCATCCATATATCATTCCATGCCATCCATCATGGATTAATGATGGTACGTCACAATTATATCAGGACTCTTAATTGGCCTGTAGCTAAACTTTTTTTTTTTTTTTTTACCCCCAATTTACACCTCCTGGACCCGAGAAGGGTTTGGGGGACCCCAGTTTGCAAACCACTGCTTCAAAGTCAACAAAAACACAGTCTGCAAAAAGGTTACCGTAGCCTTTGGTGGCCCGGAGCAGGAACGGAACCGGTCCTCTTCCGGTGAAGTCATCCGCTTGGTCTACAAGCGCTTCCTTGACAGTGTCGAAACCGACCAGGACAACGGCCCTCTGCCAGCCCAAATGCACCGTCAAGACCGGACCGTAGCGCTTACTCAGCTGCAGGTACAACACGGGATGGATACATTCATCGCTGACTAATATAATATAGTTAACCTGGCAATAGCCACACCTCGCAAACCGGAAGCGGAAACAAAGCTGATGTGTGTAAAGCCGGAACCCGGAAGTTCCTCCGCCTCCGTGGCATGTCATGAAACCCATCAGTGATGTTTACAAATGGAAAGGTTAGGAAAAATGTCTCCGGATCCAAAAAGTATGAGAAGCCCTACTATATAGAGGGAATAAAAGTAAACTTCGCAAGAAATAGAGACGCATTCTATTCCAATTGTTTTTGGTGGCGGTGCTCACCTCGACGAAGGTTTTAAAAGGCGCTTTCTTGTCCAGCTGGTGCAGGTTTCCAACGAGAGGAAGGCGAGGAGGTCCCGGAGGGAGTAAAAGCGCTGTGAAGTTGCTCCTGCGATACTTCTTCAGCAAGCACAGACACAGCAAAAGCACAATTCCGCCCAAAAGCAACACAAGATCCATGCTTGCTGCTCTCTCGTCGTCCTGCGGCAAATCTCAGGTCAGCAGATAACCCGAAAGCACCTTTATCCCACATTCGTGCTGCAAGCTACGTAAGAGTGTTAAAAAAAATACATATCAGCAGCAAAGTTATCTTGTGTGTCAACGCCCACTTTCGGAGTTTGTTTTGTTTTGTTTTTTTGCTCCAAACGTTCACTAATATAATGGACTACACATTAATGGCGTCACAATGTTTATTGCTAGACGAATGTGTTTGAATAACATTTGAACACACTTGAAATGAGTGGTTACGTGACTACAGAGTGAGGAAGTGAAGTGATAAGAGATAAGAGACACAGTAGGGCGGGTTGGAGGATTTGGCGGCAATATCGCAAATGGCCAACAGGGGGCGTGCGAGACACTTAGCTGACACTTGATTAGGTCCACGCGGACATTCCGATAAATCGATCATGATGAATGTATACTACAGTATGTATTTTGCCGTGTATGACTTGTATTTACATTTTTCGAAAGCATATTCCCTTTTCATGTTTTGTAATACTTCCAGCAATTTAAATGAATCATTTTGATTAAACAGAAGAAAAATAAGGTATTGTTATCGTTATAAAATGGCGTAACAAATTCTGTGTCCAAGTCAATTCATTTTTACATCCCATTTCCAAGTAACATTAACATCAGTACCATTAAAAACAATGTTCACTTGTATAATTGCATACAATATTGCATACAATATTCCCTGTTTTCGATCACAAATGACTTGTTTTGACTTATTATCATAATATTATGACTTTATGTTGGAGAATTATGACTTCATTCTCGTTAGATTGCAGCTTGTTTTCTTAAACAAAAAAAATATTTGTTGTTGTGAAAGTATAAGTGTACATATGTTATATATAAGGCATAAGCTTTATTCCTATGGCATTTGAACACATATGCCAGGTTTAACTGAATAATGAATTCTCTGATTGGCTGGTTGGGAAGCGGTCGGTGTCAGCGGGGCGTGGCTATGAGCTGGTGCCGTCGCGGCGTGTTGGCGAAGCTGCTGTACTCCGGGGTCAGGTCAACGCTGTCCGGACCTCCCGGGCAGGAGAAGCTGAAATGTTGCAGCAGCGTCACCAGGAAGATGAACAATTCCATGCGAGCCAGAGACTCGCCGACGCAAGCTCGTTTTCCTGGCAGGACACACAAGATGGCAACAAATGACATCCTCTATGTATGTCTTGTTTGGTTGGATCTGATTGCGGCGTTCCACACGGTGGACTACAGACAGTATTCTAATTGGCTCTTTTAGCAGCACCAAGTGGGCATTAGTGGTAGTGCTTCTGGAGTGGTTTAGATCCTATTTGGCTGACAGAAGTTTCCGTGTTAGCCTTGGGTGCACCACTGGTGTTCCACAGGGGTCTATTTTAGGGCCCCTTCCGTTTTGAACTTGGCATTCCAGTCAACCATGACAATGTTGATTTCATTCGATCTGCAGCTAGAGTAGACCGCTTCCAAACTTCTGTAGAAGCTTTGGATCGTCTGATCACATTCCACCGCTGTGGGAGCATAAATAACGAATGAATGGTTTAGCTTGGAGCGCAACTATCATCACCCATTCTGATTTTGGACAGAATGAGGATGGAGTTCCTCAAGATAGCCTTGATAGAGTCAAGATACCACGTGTCGGATGCAGAAAAGCAGCCACAGACCACCACCAAGACTCCTCCATATTTCAGTATTTCTGAAACAAGGTCTGATCCAGAATTTCACGATAGTCTTGCGATTTCATCGTTAACCTGCTCAGAGCGAAGACACCCGTCGCCAGTGGCACGTACCCGCTGCGAAAGGCAAGAACGCCGGGTTCTTCTTAAAGTTGCCCTTGTGGTCCAGGAAGTGTTGCGGGTTGAAGGACTGAGGCTCGGCCCATTCCGTCTCGTCTTTCAGCACCGAGTGCAAGAGGGGCACGATGATGGTGTTCTGTTGAAGACCGACATTCAGACAACGAGAACCCAACCGGGACGTGAGGACTGCACGCTGAGGACTACCTTGGGAATGGTGTAACCCCGGAAGGAGATGTCACGGAGCGCGTAATGCGGCAAGCTGAAGGGGACGATATCCAGGAAGCGCTGCACCTCGTGGATGACGGCGTCCGTGAAGGGCAGGGACTTCCTGTCGTCCATGTTGACGCAGCGCTCTCGTCCAATTACCGCGTCGATCTCCTGCTGCATTTTTTCTGCGCAAAACAACCCCCAATCTAAGAGACTTTGAGTGTTTTTAGACGTCAGACCGGCAAGCTGTGACAGCTCAGACCAGGGTTCCCCAGTTCCGGTCCTCAAGGTCCGGAGTCCTGCGGGTTTTAGAGGTTTCCGCCCACTAGCACACCCGATTCATATAATCAGGTCATCAGCATGCCTGATAACGATCCTGATCTTTAGTATCGGGTGTGTTGGTAGGCGCAAACCTCTAAAACCTGCAGGACTCCGGACCTCGAGGACGGGAATTGGGGAACCCCTGGTCTGAGCTGTTACAGTTTGCCGATCTGACGTCTAAAAACACTCAAAGTCTCTTAGATTGAAATGCCAAAACTAAAACCAAGAAATAGTCCAGTCGCCGCCGTTGGACTTTCTACAGATCACATTTTTAGCTCTTCGGTGTGTCTTTATCCTTTCGGGAGCTTCAACCTTGCACTCCGGGATGTTTGATGAGCACGCTGAGGGCGTATCGGATGGTGGAGCTGGTGGTTTCGGTTCCCGCCAAGAAGAGATTCATGACTGTGGCCACCAGGTTCTCGTAGAAGAACTCGGTGGACTCGTTGTGCTTCTCCTGAGGGAACAAATGTGGGAAGAACTGGTCTCGCTGATCCACTGCATCCGTAACAATCAACAGTGAACATTCCAGTTCTTTCCGACCTGTTGGATGCGGTTGAGGAAGCAGTCGATGTAGTCTCGGGGCGCGCTGGGCTCGAGGGAGTCTTGGTGCTGCTGGATCTTCTCCTCGATGAAAGATCTCACAACCTCCATGTGGCCAAAGACCTTCTGATGCCAACCGGGAAGGCGCTCGGTCAGCCACGGAAAAATGTTGTACATCTGTGGAAGAATCCAGTCGTTGATATACTTGTGTAAAGTACTCACCAACAATTTGATATTGGATTTTTGGGTGAAATTTTAGGATAACCTGGCAATAGCCAGATGCATGTTCCAGTTCCACAGTAATTTGGTCGGGAAAAGGCGGGACATTCTGTACAATAATTCCAGCTGATTGGACAATGCGACATTGTACACGTTTGTTTTAATGGGTGAAAATGTCATGTTTGTTCTTGTCAAAGGGGGGAAAAAGCACGAACATCTTAGCAGCTAGAAATGCACGAAGCGCCTCTCGCTCTTCAGCATTCAACAAGGAAACGCTGAGTCATTCTGCGAGAACACAACTGCAGTGTCCATTCGTCCACGTTAAGTTAGTTTGTTAGCTCTGGTGTCGGTGCTAGCTTCCTGGTTACGTCACAAGTTGTGTATCCCGCCCCCAAACACAATGTCGCGCTGTGATTGGTCCAAAGCACCAGCAGTTCGGCAATGGCAGTTATCAGCGTGAGCGGTGCAAGATGGATTCTCTGGAGTTTGTGAATTCATCTTGCCAGAGCAAGGTTAAAAATACTTGGAGTGCCACTCACCTGCCCAAGTGGGCTGGCCACAAACCGTATCATTTCTGAAATAATGCCGAGCAGCCGCAGGAAGTCGGCGTCCTCGGAGTCAAAGCGTTGGCCAAACACCAGGCAGCAAATCACGTTGGACACAGTGCAGCTCAGCAGGAACGAGGGGTCGAAGGGGGCGGCTGGAAAAACACAAAACAAGGGCATTGACATGGATTTCATACACTGATGACATCATCAGAAGCAGCCAAGGGCTTTGTAGTATTGTTTTCAATAATACAGTAACATAATTCATTGCAAATTTATTTGAAGCTCTGCAAACTATGGCTTGTGGACCCCGTGGTTAGGGGTCACTTAATTGTACAGAGATTTCCCAAAAGCACCTTTGTAAGTGTCAATGCGGGCCCTCAAGTGTTGGCTCTCCTCCTGGATCCACTGCTCCATCCCTTTGCGGCCCATCCCGAAATCTCGGAGCGTGCTCAGGGTGAAACGTCGCAGCTGACGCCAGCGCTCGCCATTTGCGATGCCCAAACCTGACCGAAAAACCCCCCCAAAAAAAACATTTTCGCAGCGCATGTAGAAGTCAATTTGTCGGGCTGGACTCACCGTAGCCCCTGGTGGCTTTGTGGAGGAAGGGCAGCTGCATCCTGCCGGTGAAGTCGTCGGCCTGGTCCACCAGAGCCTCTTTGACCGTCTTGTAACCCACCAGGACCACCGTACGCTGCCAGCCCAGATGCAACGTCATCACCGGGCCGTACCTTTCACTCAGCTACATCGGAAAAAAAAAGTTTCAAGAAACCGTGTCATCGTCATTCAAAAGTTCAATTGTACCAGCTGTTTATAAAGACAAAAAAAATATATATTTTTTTTTCAATGGCATTAAGTCTGATAATCATCTCACCTTAAGGAGGCTTTTAAAAGGAAGGTGTTTGTCAATTTGTGGCAGGTTTCCGACGAGGGGCAACGCGAGCGGGCCCGGAGGGAGCCCCCCCTTCCCGCCGCGCTTCTTTTTGTCGTGAAGTAACCAGAAGAGAGCCAGCAGGACCCCCAGCAGCAAGACGGCCACGGAAACATCCATGGCGGACGGACGGACGCTCACACGGACGGCGGAGAAAAAAAAAAAAAAGAAAAGACTCTTCTCATTCCCGGGATGACCTTCGCCCCCGCTTTGTATCGGCCAGAACAAACAAGTCGGAACAAGTGTGACCTCAATCAACGTGGGCCAAAACACGCCTTTCGCTTACAGGTCAAGTGAACGCAGGTCAGGAAGATTCAAGTTATTATTATTTTTATATAATGTTGCATTTATATACATATTTTTTCAGTGCTGGGGTGGGGTTAAGGTGGGTGGGAGGTTGAAGAGCATGATATTTATTTATTTATTCATTCATTCATTCATTTTTAGAGGGTTTTTTTTGTTTTGTTTTTGTTTTTTGTTTTTTATTTACAAAAAATTGTGCACTCTAAAAACAATTGGGTCAAAAATAACGCAAATTGGGTCAAAAAGGGACCGACCCAAATGCTTCATTTAAACCAAAAATTTGGGTCAAATGAATAACACACAAAACAACCCAAGAAGTTGGATTTTGGGTTATTCTTTTGACCCAACTTTTTGCTTTACATGCATAACCAAAAACTAGGGTCGGACTTAAAAAAAATAAAAAAATAAAAAAGGTTGTTTAGTGGGTTACTCATTTGACCAACAAAATAAATAAATAATCCAAAACATAATAAAATGGCTTTGTTTGATGGGTTATTCATTTGAACCAACTTTAAGGTTTCAATAAACAAAGCAGAGGGTCGGTCCTTTTTTGACCCAATTAGTTATTTTTTCCCCAAATGTTTTTGGAGTGTGATTGTGATCAGTGCGCCTCAATTTTTTTTATTTTTTTTTATTTTTGTTAAGCCCCCTCCCCAGGAGGAAGAACATATCCGCCCCCAACTCGCTGCTGTGAATATAAATGGTATCATTAGTCTATAAATTATGCCTCTGCAGAGTCTTGCACACTCTCAGACAATGCCACCTATTGTAGTGGATGTGCAATTACATTTCATTTTATTTATTTATTTTTGTTTTTTAGGTACACCAAAGTCTTATTTATCCAGGGTTAAAAGTCTTAGTTTTGGAGAAGCCAGCATTTTTTTAAAGAAAATTATTATTATTATTATTATTATTATTATTATTTATTTATTTTTTATTTATAAGATGGAATTCATTAAATTGCTTCTATTATTAAAAATATATATATATATATCATGCTATTCGACTGGTCTCAGAGGTAAAAACGCTTGATGGGTTTAAACATGGAATTTACTTGAGGAAAATAATTTGTCTGTGTGTGAAATAACAAAGAGGCTTAACGTGCCTTTTGCATCCAACGAGGGCTTGACCTTATTTCCGTCGTCATCGTCTCGCTCAATCAAATCGGAACTGTGAGATCCGACGCGTGAGTCACTTACGTAATGCATCAAAATATAGAATACATAAATAAAAAAATAATAGAGATTAAAGCAACAGTACTATTGCACAGCTTTTACTATAAAATGGAGGGAAGGTCTGATGGCTAACGAACACCAAAGGGGATTGTTACAGTCAGTGGAGACACGAATGACAATAACAAATATCATGAATGATGCAGCGCAAATAAATAGCCTCGAGGTTAGCACGTCACTTTGAAGACTGTAAACTGTCCGTCGGTGTGAAAGTGAGTCGGAATGGTTGCTTGTCTTGTCCCGTCTGACCTGGGAGAGGCTCCAGCACAACAAACAGAATGGAAAATATTTGGATCATGAATGATTTACCTGAGGTGCGTCGGCACGCAAAGCCGGGAAGGACGCCGGCGTTCGTTTAAGTATTCAAGGGGAACCAAACCCAAGACGACAAATTCAAATGTGTGAATCTTCTCTTCTTCTTTTTAAATCGAACCTGATGCATTATTATTATTATTATTATGATCATTATTAAGCATTTAGTCTAAAAATTACATTTACAACATGACATCTACTCGCATACACGGGCCGTCATTTTGTTTTTTTTCAGTCTTGCGAGTGTGCGTATTAGCAAATTATTTTGCTGCCCTTGTGATGATGAATTATTCAGTTTTAATTCTTATTCCACAAACTCAATATTAATGCGAATCCAGTCGTGTATTTTGGCTTAATGCTGGCACACGCAATTGCTTTCAAAACTTTTGGGTTTCGTTCCCCTTTAAGAAGACATTTTAAAGCAGTGGTTCTCAAGCTAGGGTCCCCGGACCCTCGGGAGTTCCTAAATTGTAGTTTAGGGGTCTTCAATATAATTCAACAAATTATGTCTTGTCATTTCACTCTTTCACTCGCCGCCATTTTGACTGAAGCAACCCGTTCACTGTTTGACTGGATTTGGACTGATTTTGCAAGGTCCACAGAATATTGTGTTCTAATGCTATCAAAACATGGAACATACCAAAAGAAAGATTAGAGTCTCTTCTTTCATCAGGAAAAAAAATAACATTTTTCTATCTTAGCATTAGAATATTAAGTAAGTTTCATCATTATTCTCAACCCTGGGGAAATGACCTTGTTGCAACATCGCCCTGGCTTGTCACTTATACTCTGCTGCCACCTGCTGGCCGTTTTTTGTTTTTGTTTTTGTAATAACTACCATTGCTTTAAGCGACCTCTTCATGTTAGAACCTGTATCAAAGCCTTTTGTATGCGCTAGCATGAAAAAAAAAGTATATATATGTTTTTGGGAGTGCAGGACAAACTATTAAAATATGTATTTATACATTTAAAAATAGCACATACCTTAGTGCACCAGACTAAGGGCGTGGATCTGGCAGGGAAATGGGAGGACTTTCAGGTGCCTGTATGAAGCCCCGCCCACTCCCTACAATTGGTAAAATATTGATTATGTGGGTGTCTTGTTGGCAACATTGTCTCATCATTGTGTTGGCTCCATTGAAATCCAGTCAGCTGTCAGCAGAAATGTGGTCGTATTTAAAAAAAAAACAAAAAAACAAATAACAATTTCACCTTGACGTTGCAGAACCAGTTGTGAATATCACTTTTTTTTCCCCCCCTGTAAGTAGGCAACTCGTTTAGGGCTACACATGCTAATTACAGTTAATATTACGAGTTGATCTTTGATAGAATTCCTCAACCTGGACCCAAAAAGTTTGAGAAGCCCTGCGTTAATAATCTCCTGCCAACACTTTGCGTCACCTAAAAGGCAAACCCCCCGCAGTCAAAGGCGTCAAAGTCGGAGTCGCCCTCAAAGTCGAAGCTGTTGAAGTGCGCGTCGGAGTCGGCGTCCTGGCCGCAGGCGTGAAAGGAGCCGCCGGCCGGCAGCTCCGAGAAGCCCCCCGAGCCGGCGTGGACCATCTCGGCCGCTCTGCCCGCCAGCAGCGGCGAGGACGGCGAGCAGGAGTTGAGGTAGCCCAGGGCGGAGGAGGCGGCCGCCCCGCCCATCAGCAGGCACACCGCCCGCACCGCCCGGGCGTCGCTGCTGTTGCCGTGGCGAAGGCAATCCGACACCCGGTGAGGGGGCGCCACCGAGACGCTGCGTCGGGGTCGCCGGGGGCCGCCGACTGATGGAAAAGTCACAAGAGTCGTGTTTGTGCTCAGGTGTGAGCAAGAGCCATTGTGTGTTTAAAAAAAAAAAAAAATGGCAATATAACGTTGCTCATCTTTCTATTGTACCAATTCAATTGTCTTGGCTAATTTTGTTCAAGTACAAAGCTTGCGAATGCCCAAAATGGACGACTTTCTATTTTCGCGTTATAGGTATAAGTTATGAATTTTATTTGTAAGCTAATTTGCTAGTAAACTGTTATATGAAGCTAGCAAAAGTCGCCATAAAATAGCCACTTAGCATAGCCACTTTTAGCAGCAAAATGGCCGCCTTCCCTGTACATTTGCCCGCATGGGTTTCTGAGACTTTATTTGTGCGTCTCAATGTGATAGACGCGCGTTTCCAATTTCTGTTTTGATTGCTAATACCATTTTTGTTAGCTAACTGAACTCTCTAGAAAAACAAATGTCCAAAAATTAAGCAGCAAAAATGTCTACTTCCTGTTTATTTTAGGGTTTGGATTCTTGACACTTTTTTTTGTGCATCTAATTATAAAAATCATACCTTGCAAACACAAATCTTTTTGTAAGCTAATTTGCTAGTAAACTGTTATATGAAGCTAGCAAGCAAAAGTTGCCATAAAAATAGCCACTTAGCATAGCCACTTAGCAGCAAAATGGCCGCCGTCCCTGTACATTTGCCCGCATGGGTTTCTGAGACTTTATTTGTGCGTCTCAATGTGATAGACGCGCGTTTCCAATTTCTGTTTTGATTGCTAATACCATTTTTGTTAGCTAACTGAACTCTCTAGAAAAACAAATGTCCAAAAATTAAGCAGCAAAAATGTCCACTTCCTGTTTGTTTTAGGGCCTGGGGGTCGTGACACTTTTTTCTGTGTCTAGTTATAAAAATCATAGCTTGCGAATACATTTTATTTTTATTTTTGGTAAGCTAATTCTCATGAAAGTCCGACACCGATATGCTAGCTGTCGAAAAACTGACCTTGACTCTGCCTTCTCTCTCTCAGTGAGCCTCCCCTCTCCGTGACGTGTGGCGACGGCGGCGGCGGCGTCCCCTCGCTCGGCCGGGGCGAGCCGGGGTCCTTGTCGCTGGCGGAGTCGGGCAGCGGGTCCCTGTCGGTGATGCAGCGTGTGACGCTGCGCTGCCTCTGCAGGCTGGCGGGTGACATGACATCCTGGAAACCCAAGCAGGATCGTCACGGTTAGTAAAAGGGTGCAACGTGGAAAAAACAGAACCAAACCAAACAAAAAAACCACTCACCTCTCTCACTTTCCTGATCAGCTTCAGCCACAGACTGCGAAAGGGAAAAGTGATTCTATTTGAATAACGTCTACGTTTGGATGCATTCCTGTGTAGATGGCGCTGTTTTTCATTTGTTATTTATTCGCGGAGTGGGTGTGGCTAACTTATGTTGTTTTGTTAAGTTTCGTTTTGCCAATCATGACGGTGCTCGGGGAAGTCTGCCTCGCAACGCGTTGTGAGTTTCTGAGTAAGCAAACGGGCGAAAGGATGTGGCGGCCGGCGAGACCCACGCGCAGTCGTCCGGGTTGTCGGCGAGCATCAGCAGGAATTTGCTCTGCTGCAGGATGAGGGCGAAGCAGCAGTCCCGGCGGCCCCCCGCCGGCAGCCGGGGCAGGTCCAGGATCTCGCGGCCTTCCACGATCATCTCGCAGTGGCTCTGCAGCTCCACCACCTGGTCGGGCGGCGACTCGCCGTCCCGGCACACCAGCAGGCTGCCCTCCACGCTGAGAACAACGTACTTGTCCTTCCACTGCTTGAACATGAAGCCGCCTGCCGGAGGAGGAGCGACAACGGGGACTGTGAGTGCCTTCGTTTTCGTCTTTTCACAACAGAAATGTCAGCAGTTTGTGTTTTTAAGAAGAGAAAATGATCTTCATGACAACTCAACAATATTACCATAAGTACTCCTGACTTCCTATCAAAAAAAAAAGAAGACTATTTCCAATGGCAAAAAAGTCATGTAAACCAGAATGGCAAATGACAGCCCATGCCCACCTGGGTCCCGCTACACCAGTTTGACCACCGTCCTTTGCCGTATTGTCTAAATGTCTCCATTCCTTAACGAATAATCTCTCATGCCAAACACAACGCTGTCCATTTCCAGGACAGGGCAGCAACACGTGACAGCGTTCCAGACAGCCCTTCATCCTGTAATAGCCATGATGATGAAGATCTGCTCTACTTCTCCACATGGAGGATTAAACGTGAACGGGATTTGGCAAAAAAAACAAAAGCGAGAGAGACAGAAAGGTTTGACTTAAAAGCATGTTGACAAAAAAGTATTAGGATTCACTTCGTTCAGTGCTTGCAATTTGATCAACTATGTAACACTTTTGGCCATATAGTGTTGTGGTGTCCTTATATGGGGTGTCCAAAAAGTCAGTTTCAAATTTCAAGAAATGTTTTACGAAAGCATGTAATGAGTGACACTCATGTCTCGGATAGACGTCTTTATTTTCCAGATAAAACACGTGTTTTTGGTCTTTTGGAGGAGTTGTTGGGGGCGATTGGCCCAGGGCATAAACGCCATCATATAGCGACTAGAAAAATCTTCCTTTTTTAAAAAATATTTGTAAAACTTCTGTTAAAAAATAATATAATAATAATAATTAATAATAATAATTTGTACAGACATGTTTATTCTTTTTTTCTGAATAAATGTAAAAAAAATTAAAAACATAAATAAAAAAACACTCTAGATACCCTGTATGGCTTTTCAAAATGGAGTTAGAGTGTTGCAATGTTCTCATCCTGACAGAATGATGAGATTGTGGGCGGGACAAAAAGTGTCCCAAGTCCGAATCACGTCATCATTCCATTAAAAACAAAAACAAGGGCGTGACCACACTCAGATATATATTGTCCCTCCGTTTATTGCCACTCCAAGTTTTCTGTCAAACTAAAAGATAGAACAAAGAGAAACAGACTTTGTGTATCTAAAAGTAAAACCACAAAGCTTAACCTTTCAGTCCGCGAGCTAATGCTAATGATTAATTTACCTGTTCACTAGCAGACTGAACCCAAATAATACATGACACATGTAACAGTAGCCAGTCATATATTCTTTATCCTCTGCAAAGAATGACTTATATGAGAAGAGTTGAGATGTCAGAATGGACAGTTAAATCGCTGTCTGTCTGTCTGTCTTTCTTGTACTGCCTCCAGGTGGCCAGAAAGAGCAACACAGTGACCTTTCAGTTGTGTATAATATTATGGAGTATTACAATATTTTTTTTTTTTTTTTTTTTTCTGAGGGTGGCTCGAACAGATGAATGTCATTTGCATTCATTTCATTGTAAAAAGATATGAGATATATTTTGTAAGTGATGCGCATATTCACAACTGTAAGTAAAACATCTTATATATTTACAATCAATGTGTGAGATGCCAAAAATCCAACAAAGAAAAAAAAATAGTTGAAACTAAACAGGAATGAATTTCAAGACTTCTCGTTTTGTTGTGTTATGTATGTAAATGTTTGACCATAATAAGACACTGAGCTGCTTCATTTTTCTGATTATGAGTGATTCTATCGCCAAAACTCACATGATCACAATATTGACCTTTAGCTATTTCAAATGTCAGCCAAGAATTCTTACATTCGCACGGCGCAACCTTGCACAACACTTTTTTTTTTTTTTGGACAGAAACAAACGAAAATACAGTTTGTATGCAATCGGATGCAGAAATGAACGTACTCGTTTATGACTTTACGATATTGAATTATGGCCTCCGAGAGACTCGGCAGGATTGTGGGGTGAACGTTGGCCTACCGTATTTCCTGAGGTAGCCTCGGTGAACGCCGCCAGCTGTATTCATGCTCGCTCCAAAGTATACAAATGAAGCCCAGAAACACGAGACGCTGGAAAATCGGATGAAAGCGAGCGAGCGAGCGAGCGAGAGGGAATAATCCCCACGATTTAGGTCCTTCCTTTTTTTTTAGTGCTGATGCTCGGAGCGGGACGATATCCACAATCATCCTGTCACCCCGGCAGATTAAAACAGGGATTATCAAGCGGGCCACAGCTGGAGGCCAGTCGCCGTCAAAATGTATACGTCGATACGTCGGTTGACCCCATCGCTACTGGAACCATGTTGGCACTTCCTCTGTGGTGTTCGTTCACCACCGATATGATTGTCAGGCTGGATCCGGAAGTCCACAGAATCGGCCATCTTGATTCTGGGACCTCGAGTCAATATTTGATACAGATGTGCTGTGATATGCTGCACCGTCCGTCTCGGAGACTTCTTTGCACTGTCCTGCACCTTGTCGGATGATGCAAACGAATCCGGCCTCCGTAGATCTTCGCCTCTTTCCAGAATTTGGTTGTCTTTTCTGGATGTCAACCACTTCTTCGATTTGTTGGCGGTAGAGGCTTGTCTTCTTTTGACAGCCCATCTGGCTCCTTCTCCTTATTGGGCTTCTGTTGCCTGAGGCATTTATGAAGCAATGACATCATCTTGTTCTATTTTTGGAGGCCTGTTGTTTCCTCCCAAGATAGTAAAACACATCTGGAGTGATCTGCACACATTTAGGGTTAGTGTATGACGCATTTAATATGAATTTTGTTGCTGTTTTTGGTTACATAATTAGATTAGTATTGATTTGGAACTGCTGGAAAAATCATTCTAAAAAAAATAAAATAACTGACAGGATTGTGGTGGTATTAAAATGGATTGTTTCAATATTGTAGTATTTTCATTGTGTCAAAATCCAGAAAATCTCGTGCAACATGTGCCAAGTGCAAATGTTTTTTTGTTTTTTTTATCTTCTTGTCACTGCGTGTAAAAAAAGTAATATATGGAGATGATCTTCTGTTTTTACGTGAATAATGAAAAACAGAAGCGCTCTCTCTCTATTTTTTTTCTTTTTGAAAGTCGGTAGCCATTACTCATCGCAGTTCTCGCTAGCTAAAGTGAACACATGTACGGCAGTAAAACCAAACAGATGTTTCCGCGCTGGATACACATTCGGCTCTCACGATGCAAAATCGTTGTGACAAAAAGAAAAATATTATCATCATTATCATCATTATTTTTTTTTAATTGCACATTACTTTTTGCAGTCAATTTCATTGCATAACTAAGTGCAACTTCTGGAGAAATTGTGTGGGAATGCTGAATGCTAAGATTTTTTAATGCATGTGGAATGCTTATGAAGTAAATTGAGAGACAAAATATGGAATTATGACCTCCTAGTTAATTTTTGAAGCTAGTTGAAATTTGAACAGTGTAAATTGGAAGTATTATGTGGGAGTTGTTACGCGGCAAAACAAGTGTGGAGAATAAAAATCCTGATAACATATGTGGGAATGCTTCAGCATTCCCACAACTAGACTAAGTGCAATTTCTGGAGAAATTGCGTGGGAATGCCGAAAGCTGAATGCTAAGATTTGAAGTGTGGAGAATAAAAAGTCACGATAACATATGTGCTAGCATTGCCACAATAATGGTCAAAATCAGAGTCACCTCACCATCAGGGGGCGCAAGAGCCTCTGACTCCTCAAGGCAGGTTTGTTTGACTGCAAATCGAGGTCGGATTTCATTTTGCGTGCCCAAAGTTTCCGGTGCGCAAACAACAGTTTTGTTTTGGTGTGCAGGCCTGATAAACCGGACTGCCGCGACAAACGTGCTTTCAAACCTCTTAATCCACTTTAGGCTCGCCGCCAAATCCTTGTAAATCTTGCAATCAGGAATGCCCACACACACATTGGAAGAAAAACCCCCCCAAAAACCTCTTGTCCACGACAACCCACGTCAACCCCCCCACTCCCTCCTCCGCACTTCTCTGCTGCTATCTGGAGCAGCGCTATAGCGCTCTAATTGAAAAGAACAGCCACTATACAATGAGGCTCTTTTAAAAGGGCCCCGGGGCCGTTCTTAAAGGGCCCAATCTGCAGGCCCCCCCCAGCGTGGGAACCCAAAGGGATGATATGGGGGTGGAGGGGTTGAGACACACAAAAGAAAGACACAACAAACATGGCGGTAATTGATCAAAGTCATGTGACCTGTGCATGGTCAAGCGCAACAAAATCTTAAAAGGGGAGTTGACACTTTTATTTGTATTATTTAAAAAAAACAAAAAAAAATGAATTGATTTCTCAAAACTATTTGAAACGCGGACTCCCCAGACCGCAGTTTTCGGAAATGTTGCTGAGCCCTTGTGTAATTAATATCCTGTTGATGCAGAGCCGCCAGGGGTCACAAAGGTCATCGGCACTCGATGTTGGTTTTTGGCCTTGTTGCTTCCATGCAGAGATTCCTTCAGATTCTCTGAATCTCTTTGATGATATTATGGACTGTAGATGATGAAATCACAAAATTTGTTGCAAAAGAAATCTTTTTTAATTCATTTGCTCCCAAAAACGTATAAATGTTGTTGTTTTTTTTCATGTTTTGTCTCCCAAAGACATATTCATACGTTTTTTTTATAGAGCATACAGACGGCTTTGATGCATCCTTTCAACTGCAAAGAACGGTTGCAGAAATGGTAGTTAGTACACAAACGGCCAGCAGGTGGCAGAAGAGCAAAGGAGGTCAACCAGAGCAATTACAATTCTAAATTGATTTGTGACTAATGATTAACTTGAAATACACTTTTTATTTTATTTTTTAACCTGATGAAAGAAGAGACTTTAATCTTTCTTTTGGTAGGTTCCATGTTTTTATAGCAATAGAACACAAAATTCTGTGGGCCTTGCAAAATCAGTCCAAATCCAGTAAAACAGCCGCGAGCGAACAGGATTGCGAAATGTGAAAATGGCGGCAAGCGGATGAGATTTAATTGGACTGTTCACGTAGTTATTCACCTTGCTTCATCTATGAACAACTTTTATACCCAATCACGACTTTCACCTGTTTCCAATGAACCTTGTTCACCTGTGTAATGTGTTTTTTGAGCATGTCCCACTTTTTTGGGGAATGTTGCGGCACCAAATTACAATTGAGACTATATTTTTTTTAAGGAGAGGAAATAATTATTTTCATGTAATAGAGAATCATCAACCACTGTATTGATGTCTTTGATCATCATCAGACAGTTGTTTTTTTTTAATTTCTCTATTAAGATGAAAGGACTTAAAAAAGTTTTCCGCTCGCCTGTGGAAGTTTTGACGCCGTTTGGGTGCAGCTTACATCCAAGTTGACCAACTCGACTCTGCGGTTCGGCTCAGCGGAACTTGATCAGTCCGGGTGCAATTAAAAAGCCGATTGTGTGTGCAGACAATCGGCAGCCTGCGGGGGCATCCTCGGAAGAAAAAAAAGAGGAGGAGGGTGCAAAGAAGCTGACTTGTGGAATTTGAGTCCTGCCCGAAAGAGGAGGAGGAGGAGGAGGAGGAAGGCGGGAGTGGAGGAATGTACGTGCGCCGTGTCGGAAGCGCACACTGCAAGCAGTCGCTCGCAAAAGTGGACTCAAAGTTGACTTGGAGTTTATTTTTGCTTGACTTGTTTTTGTTTGTTTGTTTTGCAAGTGGACTTGCTTGTCGCGGCGGACGACTTACGACTTTCTCCCCCTCGGAAAAGTGCGACATGACGAGGAGATGATGGGACGGCAGAGGGCGATGACTCGATCGAAAACGGAGCCCACTTTTCGAGGGGATCCGTTGGGCTCTCGTGGGTTCGTCTCGCTTCTGCTGCAAGTCTTGGTGGTCGTCTGTGGGCCGGGGAAGGTGGCCTGCCTGCGAGGTACGCAAAACGGAGCAGCGCGCTCCACTTTCTTGACCTTCTTGTTTGTTTTTTTTCCCTCCTCCTTTCTTGTTGTTTGTTTGTTTTCATGGTGAAGCTCGTAAAGAGAAATGAGCCGGTGAAGTCAATTAGCTTTGGTTGGACTTCAAAGGAGGAGGAGAAAGTTGTGGATGAGGTGGAAGAGGTGCGCCAGGTAAACATCTGGATCGTCAGCTCCAGAGGTTGCAGCGTCCCAGTTAATTCAAATCTATAACAAATATGAAATAATAAAAAATACAATCGTGTAACATTTCGTTTTTATACTCAGAAAAGCAGAACGTGTAAAAGTTCAATATAAAACTGTAAATAGAAAAAATATATACAAATGACATTTTTTCATAATTGTAAGACGTCATTATTTACCTTCATATTGGTTTTTAACCCATATTTTGGTTACTTTGTTCAACTGTGCATTTGTTTGACGTTTTATTGTTGATTTTATTTCATAAGCGACTGTTTTTGTGCATTTTTACATCTAA
Source organism: Festucalex cinctus (assembly GCF_051991245.1). Taxonomy (NCBI): domain Eukaryota; kingdom Metazoa; phylum Chordata; class Actinopteri; order Syngnathiformes; family Syngnathidae; genus Festucalex; species Festucalex cinctus. The sequence goes on from NC_135423.1 coordinate 622,421, forward strand.
GTGCTTTGATGTGTTGCACTTTATTGTCATTTTTCAAGTATCGTTCATGCATAAAAGCGAAGACATATATTTAAATCAAAATATATGACAACTAAGTAATAAGACAACAGTTAAACATTAATTAGTTAAATGTAAACTTGTTTTAGACGGCCTAAAATATGTCAAACTAAATAAATATATTAACATTTAATTTATATTAAAGCTTTTCCACATTTTTTTTTACTTTTAAGACTTATTTATTCAACTGCATATATTTAACCCAATTTGCCAACTTTGTACGGGGCGCCCTCTAGTGGTACGCAAAAGAATCACTCAAATGCTGAACTTTTAATATGAAGACATTGCAACTGGTACATATTAAGTACAGTTTTTATTTAACTTTTACATGCAAAATGTTTTTTTGTTGCATGACGTAGGTTTTATTTTCTTTATTTAAGCTTGGTGTACAGTATACTGCTATTAAATAGGAAGGGAATTATTTGTTAATTTCTCATTTTTTTTCGCCAGTGACAGTGAGCCGCTTTCATATCAGAAAGTGCTGAGGAGCCAGTAATATTTATTTCATAGTGGACGAGTGACTAGCTCGATTGGTGTTTGAAATTGAATCTTGGCTCCCGTCTTCCATTCTCACTGCAACTTGTTTGCTCGCCTTAATTAAATCGAGCAAGTGTTGTGTGTCAAACTCACGTGGTCCTCAGGTGACGCTTCTAAATCAATAAGCTTCCACATTTCCCCCCAATGTCTCAGAGCTCCAATTTGGAGCGTTGGAGTTAAAGAGGAGGATGAGGAGGGTCTGCTTGTGAGTGTGAGTCACCGGCGCCCTCTGCACTGACTCACGCTGGAGCATGATGGATGCTCGGATGGATAAATGGAGCCAAATAATGGCAATGAATGAACGGTGAGGCCGAATGGGAGGAAAGGGGGAAGAAGGCACCGCGTGGGCGCATGTTTGCTTGTGTGCCACTTGGCAGAGAAACACACGCGAGAGGGACTTTTGTGCGGGACACAAGGGAGGAGAAATGGAGCATTTAAAGGCACAGGCACGCCATCCCATCAAAAAGCCTTTTCAGCTTATTACTTTCATCTCAATGGTTTTTGGTGAAAAGCTCCGCAACTGGGGGGCAGATAAACACTTTCATGTTTTGCGTATACCGTCACAATAAACGTACGGAAGCGTACAGCTGCCAATGTGGAGTAAACATTTTTGGCTGGCGAGTATGTTCGAGCATACTCGCAAATACGTTCGAACAGAATCGCAAATACGTTCGAACAGACTCGCAAATACGTTCGAACAGACTCGCAAATACGTTCGAACAGACTCGCAAATACGTTCGAACAGACTCGCAAATACGTTCGAACAGACTCGCAAATACGTTCAAACAGACTCTCAAATACGTTCGAACAGACTCGCAAATACGTTCGAACAGACTCGCAAATACGTTCGAACAGACTCGCAAATACGTTCGAACAGACTCGCAAATACGTTCGAACAGACTCGCAAATACGTTCGAACAGACTCGCAAATACATTCGAACAGACTCACTAATACGTTCGAACAGACTCACAAATACGTTCGAGCATACTCGCAAATACGTTCGAACAGACTCGCAAATACGTTCGAACAGACTCGCAAATACGTTCGAACAGACTCGCAAATACGTTCGAACAGACTCGCAAATACGTTCGAACAGACTCGCAAATACGTTCGAGCATACTCGCAAATATGTTCGAACAGACTCGCAAATACGTTCGCAAATACGTTCGAACAGACTCGCAAATACGTTCAAACAGACTCTCAAATACGTTCGAACAGACTCGCAAATACGTTCGAACATATTCGCAAATACGTTCGAACAGACTCGCAAATACGTTCGAACAGACTCGCAAATACGTTCGAACAGACTCGCAAATACGTTCGAACAGACTCGCAAATACGTTCGAACAGACTCGCAAATACGTTCGAACAGACTCGCAAATACATTCGAACAGACTCGCAAATACGTTCGAACAGACTCGCAAATACGTTCGAACATATTCGCAAATACGTTCGAACAGAATCGCAAATACGTTCGAACAGACTCGCAAATACGTTCGAACAGACTCGCAAATACGTTCGAACAGACTCGCAAATACGTTCGAACAGACTCGCAAATACGTTCGAACATATTCGCAAATACGTTCAAACAGACTCTCAAATACGTTCGAACAGACTCGCAAATACGTTCGAACAGACTCGCAAATACGTTCGAACAGACTCACTAATACGTTCGAACAGACTCGCAAATACGTTCGAACAGACTCACTAATACGTTCGAACAGACTCACTAATACGTTCGAACAGACTCGCAAATACGTTCGAACAGACTCGCAAATACGTCCGAACAGAATCGCAAATACGTTCGAACAGACTCACAAATATGTTCGAACAGACTCGCAAATATGAAATAAAGTAAAATTGAAAATGCTTTTAAAGAAAAACAAAAACTAAGTGAAACAACAGTTTATGTTGACAGAACTAACTAAAGCTAACTATAATTGTAGCAAAAATGTTAATTTGATGCATGAGCCTTTGAGGATGATTTTAAATGTGATTTGAAGTCGATTTATTTTGATATGAACCGGAATAAGGACGTTTGTCACACAGTGTGTCACACAGAAGTGATGTCATCTAGCAACAGCCAATAGAAAAGCACCAAAGGATTTTTAAATATTGCGCACAATTAATACACATATTTTGAAATAAAAACTAATACTGAAAATAACTAAAACATTGGCATTTATTAAATAACTAAAACTAATAAAAACACCCTGAAAACTAATTAAAACTAACTCAATTAAAAAAAAAAAAAAAAAAAAACAACAACCTCAGAACGAAATCAAAACGAACTGAAATGAAAAATTCCAAAACGATAATAACCCTGGCAGATGCCCAATGGAAATCATGTGTCATGATGTCCCTTTTTAGTGGTTTCAGGGCAAGTTGAGCCCAAGTGTTGTTTTTGACAACATGTTTGTTTCCCATCATTGAATTATGGCCGTTCACGCACGTCAGATGTACGAGGGTGCGTCGAGCTGCTTGGTACCACACAGAAAAAAAAAACATAAACTCTTTGAAACTTGTTTTTCAGTCCGATGCTGTGCATGACATATCTCTATGTAGGGGCAGGTTAGACCTGATGTTGATGCTGGCTTCAATCATGGCCAATCAAAATGGATCCTTTCATTTCCTTTATTCGCTACATTTTGTAGGAAAACCAAGCTTGTTTTCGATGGCGTGTTTATTTTCTGCTACACGTAAGATGTGCAGCGGGGGAGTCAAACCCCGGGGTCAGAGGTGAAAGGTCGGCGGTAAAGTAGACGAAGGGGTAATTGGTGGGGGAGGGGGGGGGGTTGGGGGGGGGGGGGGTGTCGAGCGTCTTGAGAAAGTCTGCGCACACGTTTGCGCACGAGATTTATTGTCGCTCAGTGTGCGTGTTTGTGTTTTGCGCCTTTGCCAGGGGGCGGCGACCTCTTGCACATTTTCCTCATTTGCACTGAATGCAGCATTTGTCTGCCTTTCGACTTCTAAATGTCCTGATGATGAATTGATGTGTCGATTCAGTGGCATGAGAATGCAAATATTCACAGGCATATTCCACCCGATAGAAACACGATTGCTTCCATTTTGAACACATTTGAAGGCCACATTTGATGAGCACTCTGCTGCTGCTCGTCAGCTCACAAGTGGCCTTTGTCCCACTATCAAGGTCAGCTCGTCATCTATCAGCGCGCGCGCCAGATAACCGCAACGTTCAACCAGCGCGAGCACAATTACTGGAGTTGACTTGTTTGTCGCGCCGCCGACAAACTTTCACACTCATCCATACGATCATGAATTTCGTCTTTTCATTTCGGGCAGGAAGTCTGTCGTGAAAACGCAATTTTTCTTCACTTTTGTCATAAGAATTTCTTTTATTATTATTATTATTATTATTATTATTATTATGTGGCTCCCTAAGACAAGTAAAATGTGCCGAATTTGTTTCTTGCTGAATGTTTTTTTTTCATTTTTACAGAAAATCCAGACCAAATTGTAATTGTATTCACTTTTAATAATAATAATAATAATAATAATAATGATAATAAATGTAATTTGTCAGTGCCTTTCAAGACCCCCAAGGACACTTTACAGGGCAAAAAAGACTAATAATAATAATAAAATAAATTCATAAAATCAATGAATGGGAAGGACAAACTGGCAGGAAACATTAATTGAAGTAGGCTTTTAACAGATATTACTAATATTTTCCCATTTTCTACGTCGCAATTTTACACAAGTTTTGATTTCAACTTCAGTTTGTTTGTGATAATATCCATAAGCAAATGCAGGGGCTCGTGTTTGTATGTAATAACTGATAAGGCAACTATATAATTATTTTCAGCCCTAATGGCCCTCTGAGGCAAACTGACTCTAATGTGGCCTGCAACTGATGATGATGATGATGATTTTTTTTTTGGCTGTATTATGCAATTGTCCCCGCTAACGGAAATCCCGCTTGTTCCAGATGTGGCGTTTGAGAACCAAGTGGCGACGGTGGTGTCGTCCGTGGGCAAAGGCGTGCGGCTGGAGTGCGGCCTGCTGGCCACGGTGGACGACGACGACGAGATTCCGCCCAACGTTTACTGGCTGAAAGACGGCGCGCCGCTTCCCTACGCCGAGTACGACGACTACCAAATGCCGCTTTTCGGCACCGACCGCTGGATCGTGCACAGCACCCTCAGGTAGAGGCGGCGGCGGCGCCGCGCGTCTTGTGAAGCGCAACCGGGATCAAATCGGATGAAAGTTCGTCTGCTGTGGCTTGGCAAATTTGTGATTTTTAACTGGAACGCCATCAGGATGTGGTTGAGCTCTTGTTCTTCTTTCAGCACCTTTTTTCTATAACATTTAAAAATACGGTGTTGGTTTGAGGTTTTAGGGGAAAAAAATACAAGAACTTACTGCAATCTTTAATCACTATTCAGAAGGAAGAAGAAGAATATCTGGTTAAAATCTAATTTATTGACATTTACAATTAACGTATAAAATACCAGAAAAAAAAAAGTCAAACTTTTCAAAATAGGGAAGGGAAATTACAATACAACATTGGAATTTTTAACATATGCACAACCAGGAAATGTTTTTGTTGCGCGAAACTGGAACAAAATGAGTGAGAAAGTAAAGCAATTGCACAATTACAAACCAGATTCAAAGAATGTATATTTTTTAAATATATTGTACACAGAATCTCCAAATAAGCGGCTTGCTTCAACCTTTTTGTCACTTCTATTTTTGATTTTTTTTTTTAGGAGGGGAGCTAGCTAGCTAGCTACTTAGCATGACATGAGTTGGACATTTAAGACAAAAAATGAGCTCAGAATAAATTAAAGATGACAAAATGACACTATTTAAACACAAAAACGTACTTAACCATGGTAGAAGTCCCATAAATAATGTCCAAAAAGCATATTGATGTGACAACAGACAAGAGTGGTTATTGTTTACCAATGGGACTCCATATACACGGTTGTTATTGGGTGATCTTGTGGTCTGTTGGGAGCAGATTTCCGGACACGCAACGCACGCGGTGGGAATTGCAGTCCTTGCGGAAGCCTGTACGGAAAAACTCACCGCGTCCTTGCCGCAGCCCGTGTGAATTGGGCTAAACTGAATCACCATAAGTGGGCTAATAATACCAGTTAGCATTTCTGTTTCAGCTATAATCAAACTACTACTACTTTATCATTCACTTCCAGTGTTTTTATTCTGCTTCCAGTTGAAGTTTACTGTCAAACTAAACAGAAAACACGCACGCAGCTTAGCCTTTAGTGTGCTAGCTTAATGCTAATGCTAGCATATCATGCGAAAAGCATATATAACTCCTCGCAACTGATTTGAACACAGTGCAGTGACACTTTTCGACATTCATACGTAACATTACTCACAGTCATAATACAAAAAAAAAAAAAAAAAAAAAAAGATAATAAATATTACTTTACTGTGTGTTTTTATGAAGTAATATAATGTGCTATTTTTCTCATTCAACCTTGTTTGTCAAGGCACCACTGTACTGTAAGAACAAAACATTTATTTTCAAAATCTAAAATGGAAATGAAGGCGTAATCAATGTGATGAAATGTTCTTCTCCGCAGGATTAACAGCGTCCAACTTTCCGACATGGGCACGTATCAGTGCGCCGCCGATGTGGGAAGTGAGCAGATTTTGTCCACGGAGGGAAGCATCATGCTGGAAGGTGAGTCTGCCTCTCCTCGAAGAATCAGTCGCCAGCTCACCGGACCCCATCGTGGTGACGTCGTCGTCCTCAGGTCTCCCTCACTTCTCGGCCGAGCCGCGGCACACGTCCGTGGCGGCCGGCGCGCCGCTCAGCCTGCACTGCGCGGCCCACGGGCCGCCCGAACCCGTCCGAGTCATCTGGCTTCGCGACGGCGCCCCTCTCAACACCGTGGACGACCCGGTGGCCCTGTCGCCCTCGACGCTCAACATCTCAGGTGCCGACTCGTCTTCATTTCGTCAACACATATTTTTCACCCGACTAAAACTAGACTTAAAACCCTCATTAACAAATCATAATTGGGACTAAGTCAGTCTGCATTTTTGAGACGAAAATGTACTTCACTTCATAAAAACAGGACTAAAATCTATAAACATTTTAACTCATTCACTGCCATTGACGGAAAAAGACGTCAATGAGGCTTTTTTTTTTGCTGGGCTGGCAGTGAATGTGTTAAAAACAAAAACAAAAAAAACGTGTAAACTCGGTTTTGGGAGTGAATGACAAAGTATTAAAAACGTTTTTACACGTTTTTGGGCTTGAATGAGTTAATCAAAGAGATGATAGAAAATCTTATGTGCAATAGTTTAAGATCCGAAAAGTTCCATGTTATCTGCTGACCAAAAATGTACAGCAGTAAAATGATTGTCATGACTAAAACTTTTTAAAAAGTGTTTGTTGACTAAAACTAGACGCATAAAATGTTTTCTTTGACTAAAATAAAGACAAAAATGCTAGCTTTTATAGTCGACTAAAAATAGACTAAATAAAAACGGGAAGCGGTTGAACTAACTATGATAAAAACTCACAAGCATGATTGAAACTGGACTCAAACGGACACTAAATTAAAAAATAGCAGAAAAGTTTGACTGGTGCTAAATGCTATTAGTGGCAATTCGTCAAGGAGCACAAAACCACACCCGTGACTAGCTTGTTTCTACAAATGAATTAAATCTTGGATCAGAACTTTGGAGGCACTTTGGAATATTTTGAGCCTGGAAAAAAAACAGCAGTCATTGTTGTAAATTTGTAACATTCTTCAAGTCAACTCCGCCTCCCTCCCAACACACGTTGGCTCAAAACAGGAGATTATCAGCGAGGAGAAGCCAGAGGCTATCAGGCCGAGGGCCAGCCGAGGACCAGCCGAGGCGGTCGCCGGCTCGGGCGCGACGGGGGACGGGGGATGAGGAAAGCGGGGGGTGGGGCTTGAGGGGCGCTTTAGAGGGGAGAACACAAATAGCTCGCCTGCGGACTCGACGAGATAACAAAAAAAAAGTCTGAAAAGAAAGGACGAGGGCGCTCGGGCTGGCAGAGACGTCTGAGTCACGCCGGAGAGGGTGCCGGGATCTGGTTTGACTCATCGGAACAGTTGGGACGGCTGCTGAGCAGGAACCGACAGACACTCACCTCTGTGGAATGGGCAGCTGCTCCAAACCTCACCAAAAAAAAAAAAACATCGTCCAGGAGGTGCTGGAAGAATATGAGAGAGGCGCTGAGAAAATGAAAGAACAAAAAGAAGAACCCGTTAGATTGCTCTGGAATCCACATCTTCTGGCATTACCAAATATAGACAAACTGTATGCAGGAATCGGACATGAATTCAGTCGGGAGTCGTCAGCCTTGGCAGAGGTCAACTGAATGCCGTTCTCGTTTACTCATGCTTTGAATGTTTGGCATATTTTGACTCTCAAGTCCAGTAGCTAGCATATAGCTAGCTCGGTTTAGCAGACTTACGTTTGCTTCACAATTGACCTTACTGTAAGACACGCCCACATCACCCAGTAAACCAATCAAGATGCAAGACGTCATGTCTGCGACGACACATGCGTTTTGGTGGGGACAAACAAAAACAACATTGATTGTTGGCTCAAAACCAATAAAAAAATCAATAAAATAGTTGAAAGCTGCAGTCCCGGTTTGTGTAAGAGTGATAGCCGTTATCCCGATCGACTGACGGCCGTCCTGCTGTAGTCACGGCTTTTGTAAGGGTGACACGAGAAAGACACTGTCCGGATTATTGCCTTCCCTAACTAAACACTCAAACAACTGCGAAAAATGTCTGCGCTCGATCTAACTTTGTGGACGACCAGTCAATTCCCTCCAAAATGACCAGAAACGACCACGTCTGCAGTTGCACAAAGGTAACGTTCTCAATTGTTGTTTTTATCCAAAGGCTAACGATAGCGCCGAGTAGTTAACCGTCCACACGTTTGTTGACGTTACGTTTGTTACTCAACCCTTCAGTCACTTTGATTTTATTTTTTCAATTCTTTATTTTACTCCCTTCCAAGTGTAAATTGACTTAGATTTAGACTTAGACTTGACTTTATTGATCCCTTTGGTATGGCTCCCTCTGGGAAATTTACAGCAGCAATAAGAACACATAATAAAATAAAATAATTCAATCAATCAATAAGTGAGGCTTTTACACCAGAGATTGAATTAATAATAATAATAAAATAAAAATTGAGTCAATCAATAAATAAGGTTATTACACCAGAAATTGAATTAATAATAATTAAAAAAATAATAATAATAACAATAATAAAATAAAAAAAATAAAAATTCAATCAATAAATAATAAATATTAGCCTACTCTAAATAGAGTCAATGTTACTCTCCTTATCCACTTAACTTGGAGAAGCAAAGTCCTGCAACTAGGTTGTGTTTTTATCTTGTTGGACTTTAACTCCAGTAAACTCGGCTTAACTGTGTCACTAATATATACGCTTGCCCGCCTTTGTGTTTGTGCACGACAAACCTCTTGAACAAATCACGTTTATTGTTGTCAAGTGCAAAAAAAAAAAAGCAGCTCCGTTTAAAAAGCAGATGTTGATCAACATCCACGTGCCAGCATGCGTCTGTGCGCGAGACATGTGGGCAAGTTGCGCAATCGCCAGATGAGGGTCTCCACACACACATACATGGCGGAAATCAGCTTTCTTTTTTTTTTTTTTTCATCCGCCTTACAATGGAGCCTTTGCCGCGTCCTGCTTGCCATGAATGACTGTGTGTGTGTGTGTGTGTGTGTGTGTGTGTGTGTGTGTGTGTGTGTGTGTGTGTGTGTGTGTGTGTGTGGCTAACTGGCACCACTTGAGAACATTTGACAACACGGCGAGGTCACATGATGCAAATGTTGTGGAATGTCTCAAGTGTGTGCGCTGATGTACGACGGGATGTGAGACGCTCGTCCAAGATGTGTGGCGGCAACACGGACCGCTCACTCGCTCGTCATTGATGCTTGGAACGGAACTATTGTCACAAAAAGTGCTGCGTTCGGGAGCCTTGGTTAGGAAAGACTCAAGTCTTGGGGACATATGTGTGCCGTGGATTTGTTGTTGTAGTTTGTAGAGTCACAGAAGCTTTGTGATGTTTTTTTTTTTATATACATATATTAGAGTGGAAAAAATGTCACTAAAAGTATCTCTCCGCTAAATGAATCAAGATTTCATTGGAATTTACTCTCAAAACAAAAAGCAAAGTAATCCAGTAATTACACTAATAAATATAAAGGGTCTAAAATATACGCAAGTGATATTTTTGTCCACTTGGTGTTGCTATCTCTGATATTGAACGTGACTGTGCCTTTAAAAGGCGGGGCCTTGTTGAGTGACGTGGAAGTCAACGAATGAGAATCTCAAGATAGCCGGCTAACCTGTTAGCCGCTCAGTTGAGGTCCATTTACACATACATTTACTGACCCGACAATTACATTTGAAGTGGTTTTTTAATATTATAATACTTGCAATTGAAATTGGATTTTAAAGCCTGTAGACAAAATTTTGCAGTAATTTTTCAGTAAATCTTCCTGGGCAGTGTTTTTTTTTGTGTGGAGGTTCCGGGTTCGGATCGGCTCAAAACCAAATGATGATGAGCGCTCCAGAAAAATGAATGGATGGAACATTTGTGCTGACTGTCGCCGCACAGTCATCCACTGACTCACGTTGCCACGGAAACCACAACTCTCTTCGCTACTTTTTTTTTTTTGTATCACATTAGCTCAAACTGCATCTGACTCATTTTCTTTTTCTAAGCTCAGCATGCTGAGTGAAGAGTTGGAGCGCCAAAAATGTTTGCTTTCTCATGCCCGTCTGTTTTTCCCGCTCAGGTTTGAACCGGACCAGCAGTTTTTCCTGCGAGGCCCAGAACCGCAAGGGCGTGGCCGCCTCTGGATCCGGCACCATTACCGGTAAGGAGAAAAGTGGGTTCCGGGTCACATGACTTGACTCAAGTCACTTAATTGGATTACTTGGCTAAAAAAAAAAAAAAAGTCAAATCAATTGTCAAATAAGCTAGCTGTGTTTTGTTTTTATCAGTGCTGCCGTCCGTACCTGACCACCTGAGAGCCGTCAACATCACGCCCACCAGTCTGCGGTTGTCATGGCAACCCGGCTTCGGCGGCGACTACCCGGTCATCCGCTGCACGGTGCAGGTGAGTTTTCCCAACGAGTGTGTTCTTTCTCCAGACAAAAAGAGAAGAGTCCCCTCCCTCCCAAACCCCACCCCCCACCCGGAGCAACGGCTTCGGGTTTCGCTCGGGGAAAGTGGGCCTCCCTAAACGAATCTGACGCAGCGGGCCCTCCCTCTCGGTAGCCATTACGGCGAGCGGCGCCACCCCGAAACGTCTGCTTCTAATAAAGCTGCTCCTCGTACCTCTTGCGCAAAACCTCCAAACAGACCCCCCCCACCCCCTCCCATTTCTCCCTCGCTGGGACGGGGAAACAAGTGGAGGGGCCAGGCCCGGCAGAATTGGGGGGGGGGGGGGGGGGATTTTTAATGCTTCGCTGGAGAAGGTTGAAAATAGAAAGTTGATGATGTCAATTATGAGAGAGAAACAGGACATGGGAAGCTTCCTGGTTTGGTCACAGTTGCATATCCCGCCCCCCAAACACAATGTCGCTCTGTGATTGGCTGGTGGTTCGGGAACGGCGGATATCAGCGGGAGCGGTACAAGATGCGTTCTCTGGAGTTTGTCAACTCACAAATACCGCCAGAATTCATCTTGTGAGAGCATGGTGACAAAAACAGGGGTTGACGTCAGGATTCTGCCACCTGGTGGCCAAGGTGGGAAGACCCGAAGGAGCAACAGAAAGAATTGAATTGCAGCATGAAATCATGGATGCACAAACTATTTTAAAGAATTCTTTTTTTTTTAAATTATGTTACTACTCTATTTTTTTTTTTAATAAAATGTGCATTTGTGTTTACCATTCTTATGAACAACTTGGATATCCAGGTAAGCAAATGGAGCGCACCTTCATTTGAAACTGCAATCTGTTACTCGAGAAGGTGTGTTCCATACAATATACGACATCTACAATATTGTCAACAATCAAAACACCCCCCCCAAGTCATTTCTGGGGCTCCAAATGAGTCAGAAGAAAAGTGAAAAAAAAACAAAAAAACAAGAAAGAAAAAAAGTCTTGCAAACAGGAAAAGGCGTCAGTAATGATGTGTGAGCCGTACGAGGGGGAATGTGCGGTGACTCGACGAGATTAAAAGCTTGTTTGCAGCCTGGACGTGACTCACGGGGTCAAGAATGACACACATGTGGCTTAGCCTGGGGGTGGGGGGATTCGGACACGCCCCCAAACTTACGCTAACTTGTGCAAACGGGAGCGAGCGCGCCAATGGTTTGAAAGGTCACACACCTGATTTACCTGCGAGGACACACCTGCCACCCACGCACATACACCTGCCTCCTATACACACAAACCTACTTACACATGCACGTGCACGCGCACACACACTAAACACCAAGTGCTGACTTCCAGCACTTGTGCGCTCCAAAAGCCGCAGCGGGGAAGTCGCATGCGGTCGGAGCGCTCCAAGCGGACCGCAGCGAGGACAGCGAGCGCCGCAGAAATTGTGCCGATGCAGCACTCGGGATGTTTGCTCGCGTCCCCACAAAGACGCATACAAAAACACACTTAAAAAAAAAAAAAAAAAAAAAGCAATCCGCGTTGATGAAGAAGAAGAATAGAAACGTGAAATTGGCTAGTCTACAAATGGGTATTTTATTTAGATTATTTTTTTTTTAGCTACTGTAATTTTGGAAATCCTTTTGGGCTCTTCCAGGTCAAACATGCTGACGAGATGATCCGCAACCAGAACCTGAACGTCCCTCCGCCCGAGTACCTGCTGGAGGACTTGGCGCCGCACAGCCGCTACGCCGCCAGGGTGGCATGTCACAGCAGCCAGGGCCCGTCCAACTGGACGTCCTGGGTGGAGATGCGCACGGCGGAAGGAGGTGAGTTAGCGAACGACAGCTTAGCCTGCTTCGCAGTCTCCGCGTGGCCGCCGCCGTCTGGCTTTCCTGCTTGCCCTCAGTCTCCGCTCGGATAAATCGGTCTCCTTAGTGTGGTCGACATCTGTGTGCTTAGAAGTCAAATAATGTTAGCTAAGCTGACCCTACTCCACAGTCTCCACTTGGCTGCAGCGCTTCGGTTTTTCTGCTTGTCCTCAGTCTCCACTTGGATGTAGAGGTTGAAATGGTGGCCAACATCCACATGCTGAAAGGCGACTCTTTAGCATGCTATACTCCATAGTCTCCACTTGGCTGCAGTGCTGTTTATTTAACTTGCCCTCAGTCTCCATTTGGATAAATCTCCCTTTTTATCATGCTCAAAATCGACATGTTGAGAAGTCTTAATAAAGGAGACTCGCTAGCTTGGCCAACTCCAGAGTCTCCTCTTGGCTGCAGTGCCCTGAGTTTCCTTCTTGTCCTCAGTCTCCACCTGAATACATTTTTATCATCAACATCCAAATGCTGAGAAGTTGAAATAAATTAGACAGTCAGCTTTCTCTACTGTATCAGTCTGTTTTCTCTGTTTTTTTATCTTTGCCCTCAGTGTCCACTTGGATACATTATACCTCTGTTGAAGTGACAAATATGGACAAAAGTAATGGGACACATTCCGTCTCGGTGACGGCGTGAATGTGAGCGTCCTCTTGCGAGACTTCGGCTGGGTTAGGCCACAGCAGGAAAAAAAAAAAAAGATGTATGGAGGAGGACATCCAAAGTGTGGTTCGTGTGGGTCACGATGTTTCCATCCCACGGTCCTCGAACACAACACGGTGTGTTTAGGGACAGTGCGGCATTTAGAAAGGAAGGACGACGGAAACGTTAATAGTCGTGAAAGGCGAATGTTTGGACCTCGCGTTTGCGTTCAAAGCGAGGTGCTGTTTTCCGTGCCAGCGAGCGGCATGCGCTGCCAGCGGAAATCAAGGCGGGACTCGCGCTTTCCATGACACCCCAAAAAAGAAAAGAAAGGAGAAGTGCCGACAACATGCAATTGAGAGAAAAAAAAAGAAAAACAAAACCTGTCGAGTTTCACTTCTTTACCAATCAAGCTTTTTGTTCCTTTTCACAAGAAAATACAAAAAGCGTGGTCAATTTGCGTTTCCCCCTTTTTGTTCTAATTCTCAGCAAGGTCACAAAAAGCCAAGACGGGAGGTTATCTTGTTACAGCGCCGCCATATTTTAAAAGGCCCTCACGCTCTACGTCATTGTCAAACGTCTCCGCACGCCACATGTGGTTCTCATTGGACGGACGCGTAACGTCAATAAATATGGACACCAAAAAGTCAGGCTTGTGTCCACTAAAAGTAAATCTACATAACTAAAAATATAAATGCACGGACACGTGTACACTAAAACAACAGTGTGGACCACTGGAACAAAAAAAAAATAAAATAAAATACAGACTAAGTACTCGGACTATTAAGACTACACAAGGTGATAAATGTGGACAAAAAGGGACATGTGTCCAATAAAAGTACAGGAAGTGACAAATCTGGACAAAAGTAATGGGGTGCGTATCTACTAAAATTACAGGAAGTGAAGAAATTTATAGACAAAAGTACTGGATAAAAAAAAAAAATGGGGCGCATGTCTGATAAAACTGCAGGATGTAACAAATATGGACAAAAGTAATGGGTCTGCTAAAATGACAGAAATGCAGACATACATAATGGGACGCAATGTCAACAGAAACAAACCACAGGAAGTGGCAAATATGGTCAAAAGTACCAGGACGCATGTTTTACAGGAAGTAGCAAATATAGACAAGAGTACTTGGGACTCCAGGAAGTGACAAATATGTCAAAAGTAATTGGTAACGTATCCAGTTTTGTTAGTTTTGTCAGAACAAGAGTGCTTGTCCTGAAACACGGTACAAATGTTTTGATGACATCAACAATTATTCCCCCCCAAAAAATCTTTGTCTGTGTCGCATGTTTTTCCTATTGTCCTTATTCAAAAGTGTCAACCAGAAGCAAACGTTTCCCTCCTGCGCTGCTATTTATGTGCTAACCACTTGTTGAGTTGACTTCTTCAGACGCCACCACCGAGGAATTCTACATAAAAAAAAACAAAAAAAAAAAAAAACGGCCTCTCTCTCTCTCTCTGTGTCTCGGCCTTCGTGTTTCGCTTCCCCCATTTTGGCTTCGACCTCACATGAGCTCACATGTAGCAAGGCACTGTGGGAAAACAAAAGAAAGAAGGAAAAAAAAAGAAAAAGAGGCATGTTGGTGGGAGTAGGGGAAAGGGGAGTTGCGAATACTCTGAGGAACCTTTACTATTTTCCCATTAGTGCCTCCCACCACCCAAAGGAGAGAATAGCAGCGGGGGGTGTCCAGAGGGAGAGGAAGCAGCCATTTTCATCCTCAAGACACTTTTAATAGGATTCAACTATCTAACTAATCAATGGCTACAATAGTTCAAACTGTAAATATACCACGAGGCCCCAGTAGCGTAATGCTAATTAGCATCTGTTTTGCCCAGCTTTAACCATTTTAGCACCGGATTAAAAACAAACAGTTCAGCAATATACTGTAACAGTCCTCACAGCCCTAGATTCTTTATCCTCTGCGAAGAACAAGTAATATTAGTGCCGTACTGATGAGCTAAGAGAGTAATTGAGACATAATGGTCAATCTTGCAAAGCAGGACTCACCCTGTTGGAGCAAAGACGCAAGGACTAAATTATTTAATAATAATAATAATAATGTTTTAAAATAAAAATATCTTTAGCCTGTTTGCATAATTACCCAAGTTTGTGTTTGTAAAAACACGATACAACGTGGGAAAAAAAAAACATATTTATTGATGAATTTTAAAGGACCCGCAAAACCTTTCCTATGATTAGCCACACATTGTTCTAAAGACAATAAAAAAAAACAACTGCTGACTAAATGTAAATTATAACAATGAAGACTCACTAACAATGTAATGAAAAGTAAAACGTTCGTCTTTAAAACTTTAGAATTAAAATAATTTATTTATAATGCATCAAAAATTTCAGTTTTCTTTTCAATGATGTATCATGTTTTTACGAACGCGCACTATCGCGCAGGCATTTAAGGTATTTTGTTCTAGTGTAGTTGCCGTAGTTAGCGATCCAAGATGGCCGATCTTTTCTGCGCATGCGTCACCAATGCTTACACGTTGCATCCTTGGGGAAAAAACAAAACAAAAAGAAAAACCTTCCATCCTTGTCGATTTTGGTCACGCGGAAGACGACCCGGAAGTACATTAACTTGTAAAAAAAAATAAATAAATAAATAAATACATAAAATTGCGTTCTCTCGCAAAGATTGCAAGATTGCGTTCAAGTTTTTTTTTTCCTTATCATGTCAACTTAAAGGGCTCCGTACACGTACGTATGCATCCTAACATGACACAACTATTGTTGACATATTCCCTCATCTCCGGCCTGTTTGTGAGGAAGACTTGTTGCCACGGTTACGCCTCTCAAAAGTCCAAATGATCTCACGCGCGGGTGCTTGTTCAAGTTGTGAAGTTGACGTGAATGTTGAACCTGCCGTGGGAGCGCTCGTTTTATTTTCGGAGTCTCTCAGCTTTTGGCCTCACTCTGACCTTTTTCCAAGACGAGAAACAGACACACACACAAAAGCAAACACGCAACGGCGTCGCCTTAAATTCAGTGTGCGTGTTGTGTTTGCGCCGACAAGATTCACAGCTGACCGCATCTGTGCTGGAAATGATTCCACGAGACCTGATGGGAAACATGATACGTTTTGTTTTCGAGGGAGGGGGGAAAAAAGGCCGTGGTCGCCTTTCTTCGTCTCTTTGCAAACTCGTTTTTTTGCAACAATGTCGTCTTTGTTCGCTTGAATGTCCCTCGCAGAAAAGAAAAGAGGCGAGGTGGAAAGGGGAGAGGAAAAGTTGGGCAGGGAGGAGGAGGGGGAGGATGAAGATGGGGGGTAGAGTGAGCGAGACATGGAGGGAGGGGCGCTTGACTTGTTTTGGCTGCCGTGCCAGAGGCCAGCAGCGCATGTGGAAACAATCAAACGCCAAACACTTCCTGATTTACATCACGCTCCGCCTGAAACACACTGTGTCGTTCAAAAAAAAAAACAACAGTTCGTGAACTTGGTTAGCTGGTTGGTTGGCTAGTTCGTTACTTATGCTAACTGTAGAGACCCTTGCAGCTGACGTCACTGCTTAGCTTCCGTTGAGTCTCCCGGAGGGCAAACATCTCATAACAAATGAATGTAGAGGAGAGCTTGATTTTCGGCGAGTGTTTTCGTTAAAAAGTGGGAAATATGTCAAGTGTCACAAAAAAAAAAAACGTCCCGAGTAGGACACTACATTACCGCGACTCATTGAAACCAGTCATTTTAGCCGCTAGCTACAAAAAAAAGGAGTTTGTTTGAAGGCGAAGAGGAAGTGAAAGCTTAATGAGGTATGTTGTTTTTGCTTGAAACAATACGTCCATCATTACTTTCATGGTGTAAATTGTCATTCATGAAATCGTTTGTGTGCGGATATACTCGTCTTGCTGTATATCGAAGTCTTCAAGCTAGCTTAGCTTGCTAGCTGCTAACAAACAAACCGCACGTTTACTAAACATTCCTCAGCAGAGATCAAGCCCGAGTTGGTGTTAATTGTGATCATCGTGTTAAATCGTTAACCTTTTGTTAAAAATTACTTGAATACTTATACAAAAAAGTATGAATGATTGTTTCACTAAAGATAATATGGCACATTTATCATGTCTGCCTCGAATTTACAATCAGAGGTTAATGTTATGACCCACTGTATATGAAAAAGAGAAAAACTACCTGACATAAAATGATCTGAGCATATCCTCGTACTTTTTGCGGGTAAAAGCAGTTGTGTCGTAGTTTCACGCTAGCCATCGTGCTCGTCTTTCACTGCTCACTGTCTTCCGCCTGCTTTCAAATCACTGCCTGCAGCCAAAAGAACGATCTCATCTCTTTTTGAGCCATTTAAAGCATCCGTCGGCCCACCACAGCATTGCTCACCGATTTATCAACTCTTGGACCGATTTTCTAGCTCACACTGATTGTTTTCTATTTCACTCGCATTGACGCCCTGCCTGCCCTCCATCGCAAGGGGCGCACTTCAACGTGATGTCACACTAGAAGGGTCTATTAATGAGCTTTGGCAGAGACGGTTGTGGTTGTCCAATGGTGTCCATCATATGGAGTAGGCCGTTTGTTTGTGGTGATGTTTGCGTTTGCGTTGTGTCCTTGCAGTGCCCGATGAGGCGCCGGGCAACGTGACGGCGCTGAGGAACGACAGCAGCGTGCTGCTGTCTTGGGACGAGCCGGCGGGGAAGCTCAACGGGGACCTGCGCGGGTACTTGGTGGAGTTGAGCGTGCCGCCCGCCGACAAGCAGGTGCACACAGGCTAACAAAAACGCTCTCACATTCACACTCTCACACACGCTCACTCACTCTTTGACTTGCCCCCCTCGGCCAGTTTGTCGTGGACGCCGGCTTGGACACGGAGCTGTCGATCAACCTGTCGCTCCCGCTCGCCAACGTCACCTTCAGGGTGTGCGCATACACGGGGGCGGGCCGAGGACCCTGGAGCCCCACGCAGACGCTCACGCTCGTCAAACCTGGTGGGTAAAAAATATATACATCATATCTTAAACTAGTGGTTCTTAACCTTGTTGGAGGTACTGAACCCCACAAGTTTCCAATGTGCATTCCCCAAACCCTTTTTTTTTTTTTTTTTTAATGATGTGATCAAATACAATGAAAACAGCCCCAGAATTGAACCCTGTGGAACACCATGTGGAAGATAATTCTGATTATTCAAAGTCAATGAGTAATAGCAGAAACTCAAATGATTGATTGAAAGAAATCACTTGATTACGCTCCTTTTTGTGACGTGTCCATTTTGAACGTGACACTTTTGTCCTGTAAATGCAATCTGTGACTTTTAAGTGATACTCTATGAGCAGTGTAAAGGAAATAAGTTAGCATTTAGGCTAACACTAACATCAATGTTTTTGTTTTTTTTCCATATTCACAGAGTTCCGAGGTGAGTGATGACCTACAAACCTGGTGACAAACTTCCCTTTCTTCCTTCCTTCATCTGTGGGTGTAAAAAAAAAAAAAAGGAAGAAGAAGAAAAGAGCGGCGAGGTTGCGCGGGGGTGAACCGGGACGTGTCTTCATAAATATTTAGAGCGCTCGCCATCTCTGTTTGCTTCGTCTAATGAAGCCGGACAGACGATACAAAGAGGCTGTGCCAGATAAAGACGGGGAAGACTGAGCAGGCTTTATTTAGTATCAGGGTGGACAAAGTATGGCCTGCGGGTCACATGCGGACCACTCAATTATTTTATGCGGAGATATTTTTGTTCATTGATTGTCTTTATTTCCAACATGAAGGCAATAAAGCAGAGTAGAAATAAATAACAAAGAAAAAACAGGAGAGGTAAACTAATGAATAAAACAAAAGCAAATAGATACATTTCTGACATGCTTGAAAGTGTTACAAATAAAAATAAACTTGTCCAGTCCAGTATGAGTTAAAATAGTTTTTATGAATATTAATTAATTAATAATTTCTTAAACTGTCTCACATAATTGTTGCTTTAATTTCACATTTTCCCTAAACTTGATTTATTTACATTTTTTTAAATATGCATTTATTTCTTTTATTACCTTAGTTGACCAAAAATTGCCAGATTAAAAAACTGCATATTCATTTAACTGTTTTATTCATTTTATTAAAAAAATTGTTGTATTAAAATAATTTATTTATGAAATAATAATAATTACATTTAATTTTCAGTATTATAATTAAAAAAACGGTGTCTTATTTCTTTAGATTTTTTATTCACCCATTGGTGAATTTATTTATTGTAAATTAAATTAACAGAATTTTGCAATGAGACTTTAAATAAAATACTGTAATCATCAAATCAAAGTAATCAGTTCATTAAAAAAAAAAAAAATCATAGTTCTATATTCTTTCTGATATGAGATCAGATTTTAGGTCAGAAATCTAAAAATTGTTCCTTTTTTGTGAAATGACTCTTGCTTTAATAATGTTTTTATTTTTTGAGTTCAGATTTTCAATATTTTTTCACTGCACAATTTTTTATTTTTTATTTTTTTAAAGGTCTTTCGTCTCCGCCAGCCTTCTCGTGGCACTGGTGGTACGTGGTGATGGCCGCCACCGGCGCCGTGGCCCTTGGCGCGCTCATGGTCGTGTACGTGGCCAAACTGCGGCGCAAGGAGACGCGATTCGGGTGCGTATGGACCCTAACCCGCTTCCGAATGGTTTTGCATTTTGTTTTGTTTTTTATTTCGTTTTGACTTGTGATTTTGACATTCAGTTAGTTTTAATTAGTTTATATAGCAAGCTTGTTTCTTAATGCTTCATTTTATATACATTTTTATTAGGTTTATAGTATTAGTTGTTTTTTTAACGTATATATGGAGTATTTGTTGAGTGTAAGATTAAAAAAGGTCACCAAGTGTTGCGTAATAATGTAACGTAAACTACAATTCTCAAATGACCTTTTGACCTTCCTCTTCTGTATGAATTTGCAGAAAACCCAAAATACGTTTAAAATGACAGACGTGGGCAAAAAAAAATTCTTATTTTTTTTTTACGCCAAGCTTTATATCGTGAACATGTTTTTGTGATTGTTTTTAGTGACGTGTTCGAGCCCATGATGCAGAGCGGCGAGCTGGTGGTCCGCTACCGAGCGCGACGCTCGTACAGCCGCAGGACCACCGAAGCCACGCGTGAGTTTTTCACTGCCTCGGAATGCGAACGTGCTCCAACATGCTGCTAGCTCGCAATCGCACACTGCAAAGTGGCAACGACGTGTGATACGAAGAAAAATGGATCTTAAAGTCATTTCTAGTGTGTGCTATACATTTTTCTTTGTTAAAAAAAATCTGTAAAAATCAGTTAAGGAAAATGACCAATATTTATCGCATTACAAATACTAAAGTTGTGGAAAATGTGTCCTTTCATTCCAATATATGTACTGTCTAATGTTACAAATGTTTATAGTATATAAATAATACATGTAATATATAAATATATATTAAAAATAAATAAATAAATGAATTAATAAATATATTATAAATATCAAAAATAAATATATACAATATCTAAAAAATACAATATATGATATTGTAATACAATGATTTGCATGCTCACCAGAGAATGACACGGCAGGTCACATTGATGTTACCATATATGTTAGCGCCTCCTGGTGGAACAAACATACGACTGCACACTACAGCAACCAAGGATATGTGCGGGTTCCTTTTGGTTTGCATTGTACAACTTTTTTTTTTTTTTTTTTTTTTTTTTTGTGATGAACCCTCCATGCTTCACAATGGCTACAAATGGTACATGCAAACTGTTAGTTGGCTTTCTGTTTACATTGTGTTGTGTGTGTGAATGCCTTTCAAGAGCCCACTCTTGTATGGAATGCAGTTTAAAGATAGGAACAGCAGTAATCTAACTTTAAGCACTTCAAACGAACTGTCTTCAGTTCTTATGAAGAAAAATAATTGACCTTGAAAATATGAATGTGGTACCTTTTTCTGATTGCAGTGTTTGCAAACATATGAGAACTTGAGTAGAAATTGCGAGGAATGATTTTTTTGAAAATTAACAGTTGAGCGATATTCATTTTGCCAGTGCATGTGAAGAGAGCAGAATATTTCTTTGAAAATTCCAATCAAATACAAATTATGATGCAAAGAAAATGTTTGAGTATGGATGGCAAACAATTGCGATTGTGAGCTACATATTATGCACGAGAAATTGCGGCGCTACGGCTAATGTAATTTATGAAACGCTACAAAATTCTGATCTTACGCCCGTTTGAGTGTTCGCATTTCCACCAGTCACAACATGAAGTGGATTGCCGGCATGAGGACGTCTCGCGCAGATGAGAACCCGACTGATCTTAATGCTTATTTTGATGTTTAGTCTTGTGGCGTAACGCGGCGGACGCTTATCGTCTGCAGGAATCGAGCCTGTAAAAACAACACGTGCGCT
The DNA here is from genome assembly GCF_051991245.1 of Festucalex cinctus. Classification (NCBI taxonomy): domain Eukaryota; kingdom Metazoa; phylum Chordata; class Actinopteri; order Syngnathiformes; family Syngnathidae; genus Festucalex; species Festucalex cinctus. The sequence continues at coordinate 644,047 of NC_135423.1, forward strand.
TCTACAAACGGAATTCCAGAACGTCTCGCGCTGATTCCAGACAGCAACATACACACACACACACCTACGCACACGCGCACTTGTGTGACAGCGATTGTGGCCACGTGCCTTACAAGTCCCAGCTCACCCCAAAACGAGTCTTACAGACGACGATGCGGCGAAGGAATGTTTTGATGCCCGTGTCACATGACAAAGTCGAAACTCAGACTTGTGCATACGTTTGCTGCGACTTTATTTGCTCAATTCAAACCTCACATCAAAAGGACAATTTTTAATATTTTCCAAGCCAATCCAAGTTAGTAATATGATTGATCCATTTTCTAATCTAATAGATTGTATAAAATAATAATAATAATTACAAACGATGCACTTTACATTTATAAAATCAATCTCAAAATGCACAGTACAGGCAACCATTAAAAAAAAAATCAATAAGGTAAAAATCTTAATAAAAACCCAAAATAGAAATCAGAAAATATTACTACTATTAATATGATTAAAATAATGTTATATATTATTAGGAAGTCTGCTAACATATTATTATACGGTAACTAATAAGAATATAGAACACTCTATGACAAAATATTTACAGTATTATAATAATATACAGCATAATAAATCTATTTCTACAGTACATGTTTAAATGTATAGTATGATTAGAAATATATATATATATTTTCTTAGTATTTAAAATATTACAGAATCCTATCTCGCTTATTGTCATGGATAATTTGAAACTTTAAAAGACAAAACAATACTTGAGTGAGAGCCGATAAAAATTTCTTTATCTTTTTATATTTTTATTAATTTATAATGTATTATTTTAATTATGTTACACAGTAATTGTAAATGTGTGAAATAAAATGTTTCTATATTTTAAATTGGCTTTCTATTTCTCAATGCTTTATATTAATTTACAATGTATTATTTAAAATGTTTTTGCATGATGGCGATATAAAATAAAAATTAAATAAATAAATATTGTAATGTAATAGTAGTATTTTTATTTTGTATATGGTCAGATTTCTATGTAATCTTGCTTGAATGTTGTCATATTTCTCTATTACTGTTTTCATGGCATCATGTATGTGCACATTGTCATGTGATGTTTCTTTTCTTTTCTTTTCTTTTCTTTCTGTGCACCCAGTGAACAGTCTGGGCATCAGCGACGAGCTGAGGCAGAAGCTCCAAGACGTGATGGTGGACAGACACAAGCTGACGCTGGGCAAGACGCTGGGAGAAGGTACAACATTCGCACTCCATTATCTAAGAATTGCAACGACCAATCCAATGTCAGCATATATCAGGCGTCGGCATGCATAAATAAATAAATAAATAAATGTTTGAGGCTGTTGGTAGAAATTTGCATGATGATTTTTTGTGAGGTTTGTTGGCGTCATGTGTTTCCGTTTATGTTTGTGATTGGCGCCTGCAGGGGAGTTTGGCTCCGTGATGGAGGGTCAACTCTTGCAGGAGGATTCTGTTCTCAGAGTGGCCGTCAAGACCATGAAGAGTGAGTGCAGGACCAAATTGTATACATTAATGGACAGTAATACCCAAACAAATAACAAATAAAAATAGCTCCTTCAAACATCAGCTAATAGGAAAGTAGTAGTTGTTTTCAAGAAAGGTGACGGGACGATTTGGCGACTAATTGCCGAATTGTTTGTCAGTCGCCATCTGCACGCGTACGGAAATGGAGGACTTCCTGCGCGAGGCCACCTGCATGAAGGAGTTTGACCACGGCAACGTGATGAGGCTGCTCGGTGAGAACTCGCCTCATTACACAGAATGTTGAATATTTATGCACAGCATGCAGTTGTATTTTTCTATTAACTGTACTGTATCTCTTTTACATTTGTATACCTGTAGATTATTTCAAAAAATATATATATATATATTTTATATATAAAATATACTGTTTTCTATATATTTTTTTTTAATATTTTGCATTAATTTCATAATGTATTTTAATTTATTAATTTATACAGTAATTTATACATTTTATATTGGCTTTCTATTAATAGTTTATATTAATTTATAGTGTATTATTTGAAATGTTTTAAGATGATATAAAATAAAAACAAAATACATTTTCTAATCTTGTAAGTTGTTATAATGAAAAATTCTGTATGAAAAACATAAATGCATACTAAAATAAAAACAAACTGATACAAATCATAACAATAATTAAAAATGATGTTAAAATAGAAAGTAAAAAGAATTTGAACAAAACAAAACAAAAAAACAGTTTACTTTCTGTTCCTCATTCATTGACAAAAATGAAGCTGAGCAAACAGCAGCAAAAAAATCACAAGCTTCGGCCCAAGTTTAGAACTTGACAACGTGTTGACCATGGACCAAAATGGCCGACTCTTGTACGTCGATGTCTCCGCACAGGCGTGTGTTTGCAGACGGTGGAGAGCGAAGGCTTCCCCTCGCCCGTGGTCATCCTGCCCTACATGAAACATGGCGACCTGCACACGTACCTGCTCTACTCGCGCCTGGGGGATTGTCCCGTGGTCAGTCACGACACGCCAACTTCGGCTACCAACAGCGTCGCGTGGAAAAAAACACCACTCTGATGACGCTTTGCCATTTTCTTTTTTTTTTTTGTCGTGGCGCAGTACCTCCCGTCCCAGATGTTGGTGCGCTTCATGACGGACATCGCCCGTGGCATGGAATACCTCAGCAACAAGAACTTCATCCACAGAGACCTCGCCGCACGCAATTGCATGTACGCTCCTCATCCACTCCATCTTTTCACTTCCTGTCTGGGGTCATCGCTGGGTCACTTTAGTCAAGGTTGCTAATATATATACAGTGACGTCACGCAACCGACAAATTCGCCCGTTGGGGACAGTGAGGTTTTTTTTTTTTTTTTTTTTTTTTAAATAATGTCCTGCAAAATAATGGTTTCTGCGCAACATCACTGATTTGCATTTGTCCGCAGCAAATTCTAAAACTATCATTTAATACACTGGTCACCTCAAACAGTGACCCGAAAAAATGAAAACGATGAAGAGCGTCTTTTCAACTGAAAACAAAAGTCAGAACATTTTTGTTCAAAAACGATCACTCTCTTATCAAACATAATGTGGAATGTTGGGAAATAATGTATTTTATATTTTGTGAAAAAAAAATCCCCACTAATTGCAGTACTACTTTCCTTTTAACCATCTTGTGGCGTCTTGGCAAAACATTTCGGCTCAGTTCAACAGAAAAAATGGACCGTCTCCGTTCGTCATAAAAAAAACTCAAATTGTGCGTTCCAGGCTGAACGAGAACATGAACGTGTGCGTGGCCGACTTCGGCCTCTCCAAGAAGATCTACAACGGCGACTACTACCGGCAGGGGCGCATCTCCAAGATGCCCGTCAAGTGGATCGCCATCGAGAGCTTGGCCGACCGAGTCTACACCACCAAGAGCGACGTGGTCGGTTACGCTCACGCGTCACGTTTGGCGTCTTGCGCTCTTCATCCAAAAAAAAAAACAATCTCACGTCTTCCTCCTCTTGTTGCCGCTCAGTGGTCGTTTGGCGTCACCATGTGGGAAATCGCCACCAGGGGGCAGACGCCGTATCCCGGGGTGGAGAACAGCGAGATCTACGATTATTTGAGGCAGGGAAACCGTCTCAAGCAGCCTCCAGATTGTCTGGACAACATGTGAGTGCTTGTTGCTTTTTGACCTATTTTGTTAGCATCTTAGTTCATTTGTGTGCAGCATAGCAGCTAAATTGCTGCTTCACCGTGTTTGCTTTGCGTGCTAATGACCCGAAGCTTGTAGTGTTCATTTCGTCAACAAAAAATAATTTTTTCACCGGACTAAAACCAGACGAGACTAGACTAAAATTAATAAACAAGAACTGGGACTAAATCAGTTTGCATTTTTGTTGACAAATGAAGACGAGACGAAAATGTCCTTCACTTCATAAAAAAAATCTATGGACATTTTAGTTCATGAACAAAAATGAGACGAAAATGATCTAAATTTTGTCAAATCTTGTCACTGTTAACCTGTCACGTCTGTGACACTGTCATGCGCCAAACAGCACAAACACATGAGACAGACAGGAAGTGGATTCACAGTGAAAGGTTCAGAAAAAAAAAGTCAATTCTAGTTATAACTTAACATTAATCCAATTGCTATAAACGCTCCAACAATAATTGATTCATTAATTAATGCTAATGCTGGCTAACTTACTAGCTCATAGCATGGAGCCACAGTAGCCACTATAATTATGTGTCAAGTTGTCTTTCATCAAAAACATGAGAAAATGTGATGTGAAATAGTTTTAGATCTGAAAAGGTTCAATATAAAAAATATACAGGGGTAAAATATTAGTTGTGACTAAAATGTTGACAGTCGACTAAAACAAGGCCAACAAAATGACTTTTTCTTGGACTAAAATAAAGACTAAAATGCGAGATTTAGAGTCGACTAAATAAAAATGAGATGAGGTTGAATAACATGCGTGACTGAAATTGGACTAAAACTGAGACAAAATGTAAAAATGACAGACAAAAATGAACACTACAAGCAAAAGATATCAGATCATTTTACATAAGAATGCGAAAATCATTGCGGTAACATCTTGCATGGGCGCTGCTCCTCAGCTACGCTCTGATGTTCTCCTGCTGGCTGCTGAGTCCCAAAGATCGTCCGGCCTTCGAGTCGCTTCGCTGCGAGTTGGAAAAAGCGCTGGACGAGCTTCCCGACGCTCAGGACCCGGACGAGATCCTTTACGTCAACATGGACGACTCCTCGGCCGAACCGGGGGCGGTGGGCGGCTGCGACCCCCTCGGGGGCTCCTCCCCCCCCCTCGGCCTGAAGGGCCTGGAGGTGACGGCGGCGGAGGTGCACCGGCCCAACCGCTACGTGCTGTGCCCGCAGCACGACAGCGGCCGGCCGCCGGCCGACTCGCTGGAGAGTCTGGACGCGCCTTCGCGACCTTCCGCGCTCGACGTCAACGCGCCGGAGGTCGCCCGGCGGGCGGAGCCGCCGGATGAACGCGAGCTGACCCATAAGGTCGCCTGGCAGTGACGAGCGCGACCGGACTCAACCGGACACGGCGAGTCCGGGAACGGAACCTCAAATTTGCACACACAAACACACACACGCCTGAAGGCATTCCAGGATATACAACCCCCATCAAAATGTACCGAATCAGCAGTCTTGGACGAGCGTTTTATTCTGTAAATCAAACGTAGATAAAAAAACAGTCGCAAGGTCATCCCAAAATGTGAATGTTTTTTTCTTCATTTCTTTTCGTGTTTGTAAAAGCCAAGATGTTGCACTTTGGGATGACCTTGCGACTGTTTTTTATCTGAATTTGATCGACAGAATAAAACGTCTGATTGAGTGCTCGTCCAAGACTGCTGATTCCATACTTTTTTTTTTTTTTTTTTTGCTCGGGGTTGTATGCCAATGAAAATAATGTATCTCCATTTTTTTTTTTTTTTTTTTTTTTTTTTAAGCCGAAACACACGAAAAAAAACTTGGCCCAATATATAGTTGGTGTCAGCATGATTCTCCTTCATGATTTTGGGGGGATATTTTTTTTTTTACACTCACGACAAAAATGTGTCCCCAAACATAACAAAAAAATGGATTGAGATGTCAAAAACTCCCAAAATTTGGTCATAGTTTCTCCATTTTCCGCACACAAAAAGATGAAGACATTGCAACATGTATTTAAAGGGATATTTGACTCATTGAGCCATTTTCAGCACGAAAAAGTTCATATTTTGTTGAGAATTAATGTGGTAACTTCATTAACTAACAAAACAATTTTTTTACTCTTGCTGCCAACTGATGATGACGACATCACCTGTGCTGAGGAAGTAGGTAGCGGCCAATCATGGCTCACCTTGGTTAACAAACTGAGCCATGATTGGCCGTTACCTACTTCCTCAGCACAGGTGATGTCATCAGTTGACAGCAAGTAGAAAAATTACTTTTTAAAGGTATTAATTGTACATGAAGACTAATGAAGTATACCACATTAATTTTTAACAAACAAGTCAAGTATCCCTTTAAAAATCATGCATTACCAAATTTGAATACTTTTTAAATTTTTAGTCTTTTTTTTTTTTTCCCTCCATTAATCCAAAACAAAAATCCATCAACATTTGGAGATAACATTTTTTTTCCCGTTTGCACATACGCACACATTCTGTCCAATGAAATGTGCATCGCCACAAAATGTGCTGATACATACTTTTTGTTGGTTCGTCCCGTTATTCCCCTTAAAAAAAAAAAAAAAGGCACATTTTGGTTGTGGAAAATTTGTCATGTGACCGCCGCGTCGTCACGGCAACTCCTCCGGGCGTGGAAAACCCCTCAACTGATGATCTGAGCAAAAAATGGGAAAAGAACACTGCCAGAACTCCTTTCAAGCCAAACAGTCCAAATATTCCGAGACGGACTTTAAAAACAAACAAAAAAAAAGCACATTGACTTTATTTTGTACGATGATTCTTTTTCAACTTTTACAACTTGCACTAATGTCTTCTTTTTTTATATATATATATATCATTGTGTACGTTGTCTGTCCTGTGTATACTTTTCTTTTTTCTTTTTTTTTACTTTGTGAATCCATGTGATGGATGAGACCTGAATGTTGTTTTTATTGACGTCAACATTTCTGTTACAAGTTGCCGAGAAACATTTCACCAACGCACTTATTGTATTTTGACATGATATATGATGTCTTGAAAATATTGTCCACCATATCCAGCTTAAGGTACTCGTATGCGCTTTGCCTTCGCTAGTAAGACAATTCAACGCACGAGTAGAACTCTGCTTGTTTTTTTTTGTTTTTGTTTTTTTCTCTCAACAATAGTTGGCTGAACTAGTAGGCATGTGTCACGCACTAGTAGCCTGCTCGACGTTCCTAATAGCAACAAAATTCCACCTAGTATTTTTGCTTTACTAGTAAAATATGGTAACTAGATTTTCACTAGTAGCTAGTAGTGCACAGATGTCAACTAGTTTTTCCAAAATATAATCTAGTAAGCAAAAACATTACAAGTAAGCGTTGTTGTACTAGTGCGCTGGAAATGGAGGCTTCACATAATTGACTGAATTCCGTCTAGTGGGAGCTCCCAACATGGAATGTTTTTTTTTTTTTTGAAAGGTGAACTCAAGACAAAAGATTTTGTTTTCAAAGAAGCCAGCCATTTCATCCCTTTTAGGAGGCTGCCATTTTGGCATTGTAGCGCCCACTGCTGTTGACGGAAATTGCCGTCAAAGTGCCCTCAGCTCGCATTCTGGACGTGATGTCACCGCTCGCCTGTTTTCTGGGTTTGGTCACGTGACGTTGGCAATGCGAGCCCGAAGCGCACTCTGATGTCAGTTTCAGTCCCCAGCAGAGGGCGATGCGGGGAAAAAATGAATGAAAAGGATTGGATTAAGGAGCTTCTTTCTTATTCTTTAGTTTAATATTGAACACAATGTTTGTCTTGAGTTCCCTTTAAAAAATAAAAAAAAGTGGTACTTGCATTTGTTGCCTTTTGACAAGTGTCGTTTCCCCCATGTTGAATGTACAGCAAATCTTCATCTTCCCGTTATAAGCTAATTGTTGAAGTGCCTTCACCGAGCGAGCCAGTTGGATTCCTCACATCCGTCCACACCTCGACAGAAAACGATCACCTTTATTTGTCACGTTTTCATAAAGTATCTCCAGTATTTTGTACAAAGAAACGAATAAAACGTTTGTTTTCGAACTTGGTTGCCGTGGCGACAGCGCACACTTCAGAAGTGGATGTAGGAAATCTGCACGTCGCCCTTCACCTCCAGCTTGTCCACCTCGTTGACGGCACGCGCGCGGTGAGCGAAATCCAACAGCGGCTGCCCGTTGACGAACACCTTGAAGCGGTCAATTGCGCAGCGGATGGACATCTTGAGGGGGGGGAAACAAAATTATGAAGAGATGAAAGAGCGTCCCAAATATTTTGTTTTCTATCTAGTGACTAGCTGTAATTGTCGACGATGCTCACGTCAAAATAGTTTCCCTCCTTGAAGGGGTTGTCGGCGAGCTGGCGTTCCTCTTGGCCCCAGTGGCCGCCCATCATGCTGTTGCGCACCACCACGTCGTCCTTCACGCGCGGGTTCAAGTGGAAGGTGACGTCACCAGAGCTGCTGGCCAGGAAGTTGATGCTGAACCTAAAACAAACAACTTCCGCTCAGCTACAAAACACTCACTCCTTCCCAGATACAATGTATATGAATGGCAACAGGTGGATCACTTCTGCCATCTAGTGGATGAGAATGTGGTTGCGCTGCCTGTCACTGTACTTATTTGGACGAAATGAATGATTTTGAGACCAATAAAGTGAAGCGGATGATTTTCCCCTGGCGTACCTGCCGCAGCACAGACGTGAAATGGAACGTACCTGTCTGCCCGATTGGGCACCAGTCCTCGGATGATGACGGTCCTCTTGGGGAACATCCCACCTGGGATCACGGCCGTGTACGGGATCGGCTACAGGTGCGCAAAATGCACGGCACACACATGACATCACTTGAAGCACACTGGCTACAAAAAGCTACAAAAAGTTTACTATACGCAGTCAAAACAAAAAAAACGTTTACTATACATGGTTGTTTAAAAAAACAAAAACGCCTTACGTAAAAAAAAAAAAAAAAAATCCTGACTATACATGATCGTAAAAAAAAAATAAAATAAAAAAAACGGCTTACTATACATGGTCGTTTAAAAAACAAAAAAACAAAATCCTTACTATACATGGTTGTTTAAAAAAAAAAAAAAAAAAACCTTACTATACATGGTTGTTTAAAAAAAAAAAAAAAAAAACCTTACTATACATGGTTGTTTAAAAAAAAACAAAAAAAAAAACGCCTTACTATACATGATCGTAAAAAAACAAAAAAACAAAAAAAAAACGCCTTACTATACATGGTGGTAAAAAAAAAAAAAAAAAAAAAATCCTTCCTATACATGGTCGTTTAAAAAAAAAAAAACGCGCCTTACTTTACATGGATAGCTTTTATTTAATAAAAAAAAAAAGCCTTACTATACATGGTCGTTTAAAAAAAAAAAAAAAAAAAAAAAAACGCCTTACTATACACGGTCATTTAAAAAACAAACAAACAAAAAAAAGCCTTACTATACATGGTTGTTTAAAAAAAAAAAAAAAAAAAAAAAAGCCTTACTATACATGGTGGTAAAAATAAATAAAAAAATCCTTCCTATACATGGTTGTTTAAAAAAAAAAAAACACGCCTTACTTTACATGGATAGCTTTTATTAAAAAAAAAAAAAAAAAGCCTTACTATACATGGTCGTTTAAAAAAAATAAAATAAAATGCCTTACTATACATGGTCGTTTAAAGAAAACAAAAAACAAACAAAAAACGCCTTACTATACATGATCGTAAAAAAACAAAAAAACAAAAAAAAAACGCCTTACTATACATGGTGGTAAAAAAAAACAAAAAAAAAAAAAAAATCCTTCCTATACATGGTCGTTTAAAAAAAACAAAAAAACAAAAAAAAACGCCTTACTATACATGGTCGTTTAAAAAAAAAAAAAAAAAAAAAAACGCCTTACTATACACGGTCATTTAAAAAACAAACAAACAAAAAAAAGCCTTACTATACATGGTTGTTTAAAAAAAAAAAAAAAAAAAAAAAAAGCCTTACTATACATGGTGGTAAAAATAAATAAATAAAAAAATCCTTCCTATACATGGTTGTTTAAAAAAAAAAAAACACGCCTTACTTTACATGGATAGCTTTTATTAAAAAAAAAAAAAAAAAAGCCTTACTATACATGGTCGTTAAAAAAAAAAAAAAAAAATGCCTTACTATACATGGTCGTTTAAAGAAAACAAAAAACAAAACAAAAACGCCTTACTATACATGATCGTAAAAAAACAAAAAAACAAAAAAAAAACGCCTTACTATACACGGTCATTTAAAAAACAAACAAAAAAAAAGCCTTACTATACATGGTCGTTTAAAAAAAAAAAAAAAATGCCTTACTATACATGGTCGTTTAAAGAAAACAAAAAACAAAAAAAAACGCCTTACTATACATGATCGTAAAAAAAAAAAAACGGCTTACTATACATGGTAGTTTAAAAAAAAACAAAAACCAAAAAAGCCTTACTATACATGGTGGTAAAAATAAATAAATAAAAAAATCCTTCCTATACATGGTTGTTTAAAAAAAAAAAACACGCCTTACTTTACATGGATATCTTTTATTAAAAAAAAAAAAAAAAGCCTTACTATACATGGTCGTTTAAAGAAAACAAAAAACAAAAAAAAAACGCCTTACTATACATGATCGTAAAAAAACAAAAAAACAAAAAAAAAACGCCTTACTATACACGGTCATTTAAAAAACAAACAAAAAAAAAGCCTTACTATACATGGTCGTTTAAAAAAAAAAAAAAATGCCTTACTATACATGGTCGTTTAAAGAAAACAAAAAACAAAAAAAAACGCCTTACTATACATGATCGTAAAAAAAAAAAAACGGCTTACTATACATGGTCGTTTAAAAAAAAACAAAAAACAAAAAACGCCTTACTATACACGGTCATTTAAAAAACAAACAAACAAAAAAAAATCCTTCCTATACATGGTTGTTTAAAAAAAAAAAAAAAAATGCCTTACTATACATGGTCGTTTAAAAAAAAAAAAAAAAAAAAAAAACGCCTTACTATACACGGTCATTTAAAAAACAAACAAAAAAAAATCCTTCCTATACATGGTTGTTTAAAAAAAAAAAAAAAAATGCCTTACTATACATGGTCGTTTAAAAAAAAAAAAAAAAAAAAAACGCCTTACTATACACGGTCATTTAAAAAACAAACAAAAAAAAAGCCTTACTATACATGGTCGTTTAAAAAAAAAAATAAAAATGCCTTACTATACATGGTCGTTTAAAGAAAACAAAAAACAAAAAAAAACGCCTTACTATACATGATCGTAAAAAAAAAAAAAACGGCTTACTATACATGGTCGTTTAAAAAAAAACAAAAAACAAAAAACGCCTTACTATACACGGTCATTTAAAAAACAAACAAACAAAAAAAAGCCTTACTATACATGGTCGTTTAAAAAAAAAAAAAAAAAAAAAAAAGCCTTACTATACATGGTGGTAAAAATAAATAAATAAAAAAATCCTTCCTATACATGGTTGTTTAAAAAAAAAAAAACACGCCTTACTTTACATGGATAGCTTTTATTAAAAAAAAAAAAAAAAAGCCTTACTATACATGGTCGTTTAAAAAAAATAAAATAAAATGCCTTACTATACATGGTCGTTTAAAGAAAACAAAAAACAAACAAAAAACGCCTTACTATACATGATCGTAAAAAAACAAAAAAACAAAAAAAAAACGCCTTACTATACATGGTGGTAAAAAAAAAAAAAAAAAAAAAAAAAATCCTTCCTATACATGGTCGTTTAAAAAAAACAAAAAAACAAAAAAAAACGCCTTACTATACATGGTCGTTTAAAAAAAAACAAAAAAAAAAAAAACGCCTTACTATACACGGTCATTTAAAAAACAAACAAACAAAAAAAAGCCTTACTATACATGGTTGTTTAAAAAAAAAAAAAAAAAAAAAAAAAGCCTTACTATACATGGTGGTAAAAATAAATAAATAAAAAAATCCTTCCTATACATGGTTGTTTAAAAAAAAAAAAACACGCCTTACTTTACATGGATAGCTTTTATTAAAAAAAAAAAAAAAAAAGCCTTACTATACATGGTCGTTAAAAAAAAAAAAAAAAAATGCCTTACTATACATGGTCGTTTAAAGAAAACAAAAAACAAAACAAAAACGCCTTACTATACATGATCGTAAAAAAACAAAAAAACAAAAAAAAAACGCCTTACTATACACGGTCATTTAAAAAACAAACAAAAAAAAAGCCTTACTATACATGGTCGTTTAAAAAAAAAAAAAAAATGCCTTACTATACATGGTCGTTTAAAGAAAACAAAAAACAAAAAAAAACGCCTTACTATACATGATCGTAAAAAAAAAAAAACGGCTTACTATACATGGTAGTTTAAAAAAAAACAAAAACCAAAAAAGCCTTACTATACATGGTGGTAAAAATAAATAAATAAAAAAATCCTTCCTATACATGGTTGTTTAAAAAAAAAAAACACGCCTTACTTTACATGGATATCTTTTATTAAAAAAAAAAAAAAAAGCCTTACTATACATGGTCGTTTAAAGAAAACAAAAAACAAAAAAAAAACGCCTTACTATACATGATCGTAAAAAAACAAAAAAACAAAAAAAAAACGCCTTACTATACACGGTCATTTAAAAAACAAACAAAAAAAAAGCCTTACTATACATGGTCGTTTAAAAAAAAAAAAAAATGCCTTACTATACATGGTCGTTTAAAGAAAACAAAAAACAAAAAAAAACGCCTTACTATACATGATCGTAAAAAAAAAAAAACGGCTTACTATACATGGTCGTTTAAAAAAAAACAAAAAACAAAAAACGCCTTACTATACACGGTCATTTAAAAAACAAACAAACAAAAAAAAATCCTTCCTATACATGGTTGTTTAAAAAAAAAAAAAAAAATGCCTTACTATACATGGTCGTTTAAAAAAAAAAAAAAAAAAAAAAAACGCCTTACTATACACGGTCATTTAAAAAACAAACAAAAAAAAATCCTTCCTATACATGGTTGTTTAAAAAAAAAAAAAAAAATGCCTTACTATACATGGTCGTTTAAAAAAAAAAAAAAAAAAAAAACGCCTTACTATACACGGTCATTTAAAAAACAAACAAAAAAAAAGCCTTACTATACATGGTCGTTTAAAAAAAAAAATAAAAATGCCTTACTATACATGGTCGTTTAAAGAAAACAAAAAACAAAAAAAAACGCCTTACTATACATGATCGTAAAAAAAAAAAAAAACGGCTTACTATACATGGTCGTTTAAAAAAAAACAAAAAACAAAAAACGCCTTACTATACACGGTCATTTAAAAAACAAACAAACAAAAAAAAGCCTTACTATACATGGTCGTTTAAAAAAAAAAAAAAAAAAAAAAAAGCCTTACTATACATGGTGGTAAAAATAAATAAATAAAAAAATCCTTCCTATACATGGTTGTTTAAAAAAAAAAAAACACGCCTTACTTTACATGGATAGCTTTTATTAAAAAAAAAAAAAAAAGCCTTACTATACATGGTCGTTTAAAAAAAAAAAAAAAAATGCCTTACTATACATGGTCATTTAAAGAAAACAAAAAACAAAAAAAAAAACGCCTTACTATACATGATCGTAAAAAAAAAAAAACGGCTTACTATACATGATCGTAAAAAAAAAAAAAAAAAAAAAAAAACGCCTTACTATACATGGTGGTAAAAAAAAATAAAATAAAAAATCCTTCCTATACATGGTCGTTTAAAAAAAAAAAAACACGCCTTACTTTACATGGATAGCTTTTATTTAATAAAAAAAAAAAAGCCTTACTATACATGGTCGTTTAAAAAAAATAAAATAAAAAATGCCTTACTATACATGGTCGTTTAAAAAAAAACAAAAAAACAAAAAAAAACGCCTTACTATACATGGTCGTTTAAAGAAAACAAAAAACAAAACAAAAACGCCTTACTATACATGATCGTAAAAAAACAAAAAAACAAAAAAAAAACGCCTTACTATACACGGTCATTTAAAAAACAAACAAAAAAAAAGCCTTACTATACATGGTCGTTTAAAAAAAAAAAAAAAATGCCTTACTATACATGGTCGTTTAAAGAAAACAAAAAACAAAAAAAAACGCCTTACTATACATGATCGTAAAAAAAAAAAAACGGCTTACTATACATGGTCGTTTAAAAAAAAAAAAAAAATGCCTTACTATACATGGTCGTTTAAAGAAAACAAAAAACAAAAAAAAACGCCTTACTATACATGATCGTAAAAAAAAAAAAACGGCTTACTATACATGGTAGTTTAAAAAAAAACAAAAAACAAAAAACGCCTTACTATACACGGTCATTTAAAAAACAAACAAACAAAAAAAAATCCTTCCTATACATGGTTGTTTAAAAAAAAAAAAAAAAATGCCTTACTATACATGGTCGTTTAAAAAAAAAAAAAAAAAAAAAAACGCCTTACTATACACGGTCATTTAAAAAACAAACAAAAAAAAAGCCTTACTATACATGGTCGTTTAAAAAAAAAAAAAAAATGCCTTACTATACATGGTCGTTTAAAAAAAAAAAAAAAAAATGCCTTACTATACATGGTCGTTTAAAAAAAAAAAACAAAAAAAAAACGCCTTACTATACACGGTCATTTAAAAAACAAACAAAAAAAAAGCCTTACTATACATGGTCGTTTAAAGAAAACAAAAAACAAAAAAAAACGCCTTACTATACATGATCGTAAAAAAAAAAAAAACGGCTTACTATACATGGTCGTTTAAAAAAAAACAAAAAACAAAAAACGCCTTACTATACACGGTCATTTAAAAAACAAACAAACAAAAAAAAGCCTTACTATACATGGTTGTTTAAAAAAAAAAAAAAAAAAAAAAAAGCCTTACTATACATGGTGGTAAAAATAAATAAATAAAAAAATCCTTCCTATACATGGTTGTTTAAAAAAAAAAAAACACGCCTTACTTTACATGGATAGCTTTTATTAAAAAAAAAAAAAAAAAGCCTTACTATACATGGTCGTTTAAAAAAAAAAAAAAAAATGCCTAACTCTACATGGTCGTTTAAAGAAAACAAAAAACAAAAAAAAAACGCCTTACTATACATGATCGTAAAAAAACAAAAAAACAAAAAAAAAACGCCTTACTATACACGGTCATTTAAAAAACAAACAAAAAAAAAGCCTTACTATACATGGTCGTTTAAAAAAAAAAAAATGCCTTACTATACATGGTCGTTTAAAGAAAACAAAAAACAAAAAAAAACGCCTTACTATACATGATCGTAAAAAAAAAAAAACGGCTTACTATACACGGTCATTTAAAAAACAAACAAACAAAAAAAAATCCTTCCTATACATGGTTGTTTAAAAAAAAAAAAAAAAATGCCTTACTATACATGGTCGTTTAAAAAAAAAAAAAAAAAAAAAAACGCCTTACTATACACGGTCATTTAAAAAACAAACAAAAAAAAAGCCTTACTATACATGGTCGTTTAAAAAAAAAAAAAAAATGCCTTACTATACATGGTCGTTTAAAAAAAAAAAAAAAAAATGCCTTACTATACATGGTCGTTTAAAAAAAAAAAAAAAAAAAAAAACGCCTTACTATACACGGTCATTTAAAAAACAAACAAAAAAAAAGCCTTACTATACATGGTCGTTTAAAGAAAACAAAAAACAAAAAAAAACGCCTTACTATACATGATCGTAAAAAAAAAAAAAACGGCTTACTATACATGGTCGTTTAAAAAAAAACAAAAAACAAAAAACGCCTTACTATACACGGTCATTTAAAAAACAAACAAACAAAAAAAAGCCTTACTATACATGGTTGTTTAAAAAAAAAAAAAAAAAAAAAAAAGCCTTACTATACATGGTGGTAAAAATAAATAAATAAAAAAATCCTTCCTATACATGGTTGTTTAAAAAAAAAAAAACACGCCTTACTTTACATGGATAGCTTTTA
Source organism: Festucalex cinctus (assembly GCF_051991245.1). NCBI lineage: Eukaryota > Metazoa > Chordata > Actinopteri > Syngnathiformes > Syngnathidae > Festucalex > Festucalex cinctus. The sequence continues at coordinate 659,701 of NC_135423.1, forward strand.
TTAAAAAAAAAAAAAAAAAGCCTTACTATACATGGTCGTTTAAAAAAAAAAAAAAAAATGCCTTACTATACATGGTCGTTTAAAGAAAACAAAAAACAAAAAAAAAACGCCTTACTATACATGATCGTAAAAAAACAAAAAAACAAAAAAAAAACGCCTTACTATACACGGTCATTTAAAAAACAAACAAAAAAAAAGCCTTACTATACATGGTGGTAAAAATAAATAAATAAAAAAATCCTTCCTATACATGGTTGTTTAAAAAAAAAAAAACACGCCTTACTTTACATGGATAGCTTTTATTAAAAAAAAAAAAAAAAAGCCTTACTATACATGGTCGTTTAAAAAAAAAAAATGCCTTACTATACATGGTCGTTTAAAGAAAACAAAAAACAAAAAAAAACGCCTTACTATACATGATCGTAAAAAAAAAAAAAACGGCTTACTATACATGGTCGTTTAAAAAAAAACAAAAAACAAAAAACGCCTTACTATACACGGTCATTTAAAAAACAAACAAACAAAAAAAAAGCCTTACTATACATGGTCGTTTAAAAAAAAAAAAAAAAATGCCTTACTATACATGATCGTAAAAAAAAAAAACGGCTTACTATACATGGTCGTTTAAAAAAAAACAAAAAACAAAAAACGCCTTACTATACACGGTCATTTAAAAAACAAACAAAAAAACAAAAAAGCCTTACTATACATGGTCGTTTAAAAAAAAAAAAAAAACACGCCTTGCTTTACATGGATAGCTTTTATTAAAAAAAAAAAAAAAAAAAAAAAAAACCTTGTCAGGAATAAGCGGTTAAGAAAATGAATGGATGGATGGACTGTTTAATTAGATCCAATGAAATCAAATACATTAGACAAATGAGCAAAGTAAAAAAATATAATAATAATATAATATATGTATATATGCATATATATATATATATATATATATATATATATATATATATATATATATATATATATATATATATGTATAGCATTTAGTTTTTCAATTCTTGATGGTTGAAAAATACTTCTTTCATCCACAATGAGTAGAAGACTTACAGGGTTGTAGATGGGCTGGCCGCCCATACTCTGCAGTAAAATGAACACAAGAGATGAAATCAAGCATAAAAAAATCAAAACTAAAAAGCAACACGTGTGCTTGTGTGTCCTCACCGGCAGGTTTGATCCCGGGAAGCCACCCTGACAGAGAAAAAAAAGGGACAGAATTCAGTAAGTGTACCTAATGAAGTGGCCAGCGCACGAATGTCCACATTCACGTGCGTGTCTTCTTGAAATGGAATTCTGGAAAACCAATCAAAGAGTTGCGTACCCCCATAATGCCAGCCACGCCTCCAGGATAGACACCCTGAAAGGAAGGAAACAAACAATCACACAACTCAAACAAACAAACAAAAAAAGACCTTACTATACATGGTCGTTAAAAAAAAAAAAAAAAGAAAGAAAAAAAACTTACTATACGTGGTTGTTAAAAAAACAAAAAAACATTATACATGGTCGTAAAAAACAAAAAACAAAATAACCCCTTACGACCCCATGGTCGTTAAAAAAAAAAAAAAAAAAGAAAAGAAAAAAAAACCATTATACATGGATACATGGTCGTTAAATAAACAAAAAAAACCCCTTACTATACATGGTCATTAAAAAAAACAAAAAAACAAAAAAAAAACAGACATGGTCGTAAAAAAAAACAACAAAAAAAAACCCTTACTATACATGGTCGTTAAAAAACAAAAACAAAAAAACAAAAAAAAAACATTATACATGGATACATGGTCGTAAAAAAAACAAAAACAAAACCTTACTATACATGGTCGTAAAAAAAAACAAAAAAAACAAAAAAAAAAACAGACATGGTCGTAAAAAAAAACAACAAAAAAAACCTTACTATACATGGTCGTAAAAAACAAAAAAAAAAAAAACCCTTACTATACATGGTCGTTAAAAACAAAAAACAAAAAAAACAACATTTTCATGGATACATGGTCGTAAAAAACCCCAAAAAAAAACCTTACTATACATGGTCGTTAAAAAACAAAACAAAAAAAAAACAGACATGGTCGTAAAAAAAACAACAAAAAGACAAAAACAAAAAAAACATTATACATAGTTGTAAAAAAAAACAACAACAAAAAAAACTTACTATACATGGTCGTTCAAAAAACAAAAAAACTTAGTATACGTGGTTGTTAAAAAAAAAAAAAAAACCTTACTATACATGGTCGTTAGTATACAAATCTAAAAAAAACCTTACTAAACTTACTATACTTCTACAATTTTCCGCCATATTAAATTGAAAGACAAATAAAGAAAAGTAACGCACCCCCATGCAACCTCCCTGCTGATGCAAAAAGATTCCATTTCAATATGAAATCGTCAGAAAGAAACAAAGGTAATGCAGCCGAAAACGGACTTACCCCGATTCCGCCAGCCATGCCGCCAGCCTAAAAAAAAACACAAACCAAAACACAACACTTGTTGAGGTTCTGATTTTGAATGCCACATTGTTGCGTTTGAGTGCAACAGGCTACCAAAATGCAATCGGTATCCGTCGAAATAAAATCAAAGTGCTATCAAACTTGTCATCTGCCAGTAATTCCGCCTAGCAACAAACAGAACTTGATGTCACCCCGATGACGTTAATGGTCTGGATGGAAACGTCTCCCCCGATCTGCAAGCCGCACACTCTGGCCACAGGGAGGCGATATTTGAAGGTGTGGAAGTCCTTCCCGTTGATTTTCAACTGCCGAGACAATCAAAAGTCAAAGGTCACGCCGACGCCGCCGCCGCCGCCGACGCGGCCGAAGCGGACCTGGAAGCCCTCGGCGGCGCACGCGATGACCATCTCGAAGGACTCGCCCTTGCCGAAGGGCACGTCGCGGATCTTCTCCTCCGCATCCCAGGCGGCGTTCCGGCGGGTGTTGAAGACCACCTTGTCCCAGCCGTCGAAACGCGGGTTGAAGTGCAGCGCGATGTCGCTCGACTCGGATTGTCCGCACAGCAGGTTGACGAAGAACCTGAACGAGACGGAACAGCGCCAATTACGTCAATTCCCGTTTGGTGGAGCAGGTGACAAATCATGAGTATTTTGTGAGGTCGTACAAAAAAAGAAAAAAGGGAATTATATATTATTATATATATTATTTGTGGGAATGCTGAAAGCATCCCACATGTTATTCTCCTCACGTTTTTGCCGAAAAACAACTCCCACATAATACTTTGGATTGACACCGTTCAAATTTCCACAATTTCCGGACACATTCCGGGATAATATCGCCTGATTCCACATTACCGACAGTACTCGCACAATTGTCCCCATTCATTTTCATTGGGACAGACATTGAACTTTTTCTAAGTATCACAACTGATCATTATTATCAACTCGGTTCTTTTTATTCAATTAACTTTCAATTCTAAAACTTGATCATTTTCACAATTTATCTTTCAATTTACTTCATCAGCTTTCAGCATTCCCACGCAATTGTTGCACTTTTGAATGTTTTTTATTATCACTTTGCCGTCCTTCTCCTTCCACATTTCTCGACCGATTCTCACCATTCCAACTTTAATATGTTCCCAACATTCATACCATGCTGGATATTATTTTCTCATTCCGACATTTGAGTTTTTCTTTCCCAATGACAGATTCAACATAACAAATGCAAATTCAAAATGCTCAACTCATTCATTTCATCTTGGGAATGATTGTAAACATTTTCACAATTCCCACATACTATAAATTCTACAATTTCACGTCCGTATTGCACATTTTTTTTATTAAAATCATGCAACATCATTTCGTCTTTCACCATATTGCAAATTTTCACCAAAATCATTCCATATCATCCACATATTTTAATATAATTCCATATCAGCTAATCTATTCCACTCCTTTCTACATTTTCATCAGTGATATGACATCTTTTTTTTTTTTCCCAATTCCGGATTCCAGCATTCACATGCAATTTCTCACAAAATGTCACTTCCTCGTAAGAATATGAAGCGGGCCACAAATGTTGGACTTTTGGACACCTGCGCCTTTCGTAAACAAGTGAGGCCTCCCGGAAAACATGGCCAAAGGAAGGTGTGGTTTGCTGTGTTTGCTCTGCCTGCTAATGGCGACGCACGCTCGTCGGAAAACTTCCTTTCGTTTCCTTCACGGGAAGAAAAGAAGAAGAAAAAAAAAAAAAAAGGCCGCAGCCCATCCCGGTGTGACGACTCACCTGGTGATGTTGTCCGGAAGCGAGCCCTGAATGTAGACGGACGCTCCCTCCCTCAGACCTCCGTAGACGGGCCCCAGGTACGGAATGGACTGCATAACATTCAAGCAAGACATCGTTTTCAAATCGGGGATTTTGTTTGAGAATTTAAAAGGCCCCCAAAACCACATTTTGATATATATATGTAAAAAAAATGAGAGTATCTTTAGAGAGGAGATAAACGCTTGAGGTTGCACAAGTGTGCACACCCTCTTTAACTGCGACGGGAGGCAGAAAAGCAAAATCAGCAAAGTGCAAAGGAGAAGACGGACGATGGTCAACTCACGGGGCCGTAAACGGGCTGGTAACCGGGAGGAGCCAGGAAGGACATGATGGCGGCGGTCGTTGGCAACAGGTGAGCAAGCCGGACGTCGCTGCCGGATGTTTTATAGCGACCGGCGGGCAGGGAGGGGCGGGGCATGCCAGCACGTACGATGTTTGCTTTCCAGCGCGGCTGGCAAACATTCGTGGCCATGTTGGAGGGCCACGTCTCATTCATAGATAAGAAAAAACTAATGGATCATATTTATATCATTATGAAAGTATTGATTACAATTATTTCTGTAAAAAAAAATATTGAGAATCACTGAAGTTAAAAATAAATGTATGTTTTTAATAATCCAAGAACTCTTGATTTATTTATTTATTTTTTTAATACATCCAAAATCAAGATTTTAATTGTTTAACCCTTTGGCGTTATTTGCCCATTTTCTGGCTTTTCTGTTTATCATCAAAGAAAAAGCAGTGGGGGGAAAAAAATGCTAAGAAGATGACGTGAATTTGGTGAAGTTCAAAATTTGGTGAAGTACAAAATGGCACCATCCTGAAGTTTCTACGTTATTGCAAATGGGAGATAGAAATTAAACTCTTGTGATTGTGCCATTTTTGTGACTCATTATGATTCGTAATTTTTTGATGTACTGTACATTTGATTTCCCACGTTTGCCCACTTTATCCTTGTAGTGTTGAGATTAGTTGATGAATTAATTTTTAAAAATGATTTCTTATCATAAATTTAATTTAAATAATTAACCTAAAAATACCCAATTTACACTTCAATAATCAATAAATTAATTAACTTAACATTTTTAGATTCATTTAAAAAAAAAAAAAGTGTCCTTCAATATTACTTGCATGAAATTGTTGTTGTTGTTGACAAAATGTGGTCAACCCTCGTCTGGTGTTCATATTTTTGTATCGCAACAAATTTCTGTCGCTCTGATGGAAATCTGTGATCAAATCTGGCTTGATCAAAATGTCTTGATTATTAATAAGGATTTGACACTGCTAATGAACGTTCTATGAGTAACGAGCAGGACACGCAAAGCACGAGATGCTCATTAATCTTTGACCCAAACTGAACAACGAGTTATTGAATGATGAAGTGCTGTCAAAGGAACAAAATGCGCCTTTCAAGTGCGGGAATGTGACACACCCAAGACAAACACAAACGTTCTTATCTTGCTGCCGTGCACACGTTCGTCTCACATTCCAGTTTCGTACCGAACATTTTCCAGAAAGGTGGCAAAAAAAAATACATATCTGCAAGACGACATCACCTGGCCAAAGAAGACGTGCGCATGCAAATGAGGACGCTTGCTGGCGCGCTTGCTGAGCGAACCCGTTTTTATTGAAGAGAGTTCGGCTTTGACGGCTGCCGGAAATTTCCGTGGCCGGCAGCGTCTTCGCACCTGAGAGTCACTCCAAAGTCGTCTTCCGCACACGCCAGCTAACACGCTAACAACATGTGACATGGTGGAATCCTTCAAAAAGAAAAAAAACAAATAAATACATGTTCATCTTGTAGGTCAAATATGATTTCTTTTTGTGTACATTCGCTCGCCGTTTGGCCGTAAAAAGGCCGAAAACGGTCGTCGGCGTGGAAACAATAAATAAATCGGTAAGACTTCAAAGTGTCCGTTTCATATTCAATCTTCATCTTACATCGCACGTGGTGATCATTCTCGGCTCGTTCCCCCGTGAGTCGTCTTCTCCAACTGCAAAATTGCAGTCAAATGATGCGGTATCATAAAAACAAACAAACATGTCAACAAACTTTTTAATCAAACATATTTCTCCCTATCTTAGCTTTGGGCCAATTAAAAGCCATTCGAGGGGAATCGAGGCCGAGTAATTAACATTTTATTCTATAAATGGTTTGTTATTTTCTATGAATGCCACAAGATGGCAGCAAAGTGCGCAGACAAAACTTAAATTAAGCTCCTCCCATTGATTCAATAGATGTACTTGACGCCAACATGCCACCAGATGGCGCCAGAGTAATATTTCACTTGCCTTCAAACTGCTGGGTTCAAAATAACCCAATAGGAGTTATTTTCAACCCATATTGGGCTATTTCTAAACTGCTTAAAATTGATGAGTTAAAAACAACCAAATAATTTTTTGTTTTTTGTTGTTCTTTAAATCCATCCGGCGTCAAAATAACCCTTGGCCTTAACTTTACCCATAATGAGTTATTTTAAACTCAGCCATTTGACGGTACATCCTGATAGCATAAATGTCATTTTGAACCAAAAAAAATAAAAAATAAGGCATCATTCGGATGAAAAATCGTCGGTTTGCTAGTTTGACATCATCACCAAAATATCAATCCCCAAATTTGATTGCAGCCATAAAAGTTTCAGGTGAATGGCAAAATTGTCTTTGCAATATGATTCAATTTGCATTGTATTCATCAGATGAATCCATTCGTGAAACTGACGTCAAAGCGCCTTCGGGCTCGCATTGCAAACTGTTTTCTGGGTTTGACCGCATGATGATGTTTGCAATGCGAGCTCGAGGGCACTTTGACGTCAATTTCTTTGACTTCTCCTTTAATATTCACTCTCCTGCTAAACGAAAAAAAAAAATAATGGCGTTGGTGGTTGAATTGATGTTCAGATTCGGTTTCCTTGAAAAAAAATTGTTATGCAACACTGGACATTTTTTGAACCCTGTTCTTAAGCTCTCCTTCGACAAATAAAGCGTCTTCGCTCGCTCTCATCTCAACAAACCAAAAAAAAACTAAACAGTAAAAAGCAGTGTTTTCGCTATAGGCACTAAAACACGGCGTCTCCACGCTCACATTCCGTTTTGCTGGATCAACACGATGCGTTCAGGCACACTTCCGACGAGCGTCGACGAGCCGCGATGCCGCTGGCAACAGTATCCGGTGTGTGCGTGCGCGCGCGCGTGTGTAGAAGCAAGGCAATCTATGGACATGGTGGTTAAAAAAAAAAAAGAAAAGAAAGAACTATTTCTCGTCACGCCATCGTTGGATGGAATCGGATGCTTGCAGTCAAAGCGTGCATCGCTTTTTGTTGGCTTCTGGATTTCCGATCGGTCGGCTCATGTCGATGCATCGCCGCGTTATCCCAGCTGATCCTCATACTGCTTCCGGAAGCAGTCGCCGGCGGGGAAGAAGTCCCAGCAGCGCTCCTGGTACATCTTCCACACGTACGACTCCTGAGAAACACAAATTGAGCTCGCAATTCGGACTAAAATCGCAAAGTCGGAAATGAAAGACGACGCGACGTCATCGGCTCACCTGTCCCGTGTGCTCCGTTTCGTCCTTGTTGATGAGATACATGAGGAAGAACCTGCAAGACAACAACGAGGGAGGGACACAGAATACGATTCATCGGAAATAAAATGCACAACGCAAACTTGCGCCTCAAACAAATGAGATCAATTTACATCATCCATTAGAAGAGAAGTGAAATTAAATGTTATGTAAAAATATGCTCAATTAAATATATTATTATTATTATTATTATTATATTAAATAAATGACATAAAATTAAATATGTTTAATTGAAGTGTATAGACCATTAAATATGATGAAAAAAATATATATTATCGGTGCACAGATTATTAAATCGGATTTTAAAAAAAACTCATATTGGATATGGATTCATTAAAAAATAAAATAAAAATGAGGAAGAAACACAGAATAGAATAAAAGTGAAATAAAATGCAGAACACAAAACTTGCACATAAAACAAATGAGATACATCAAAACGTCAAAATGATACATTAGAAGAGAAGTAAAATGAAATATGACGTAAAAATATGTTAAATGAAATTACACGGAGCATTAAATATGATGTAAATATGTTTAATTAAAAAAAAATGTGCAGGTGCAAAGATTATGAAATCTAATTTAAAACTAAAATATTGGATATGGATTCATTTAATTGAAAAAAAAAAGTCCTAATACATACGAGGGATGTAACGATATCCAAACATCACAATACAGTAATTATCACGATATGGAAAAAAAAAAAAAAAAAAAAAGACGTAGTGTTGATTTTAAGCATAGAAGGGCCAAAACATCTCTAATGAAAATTAAATTGCACTAAAAAAAAATAGCCACCAGAGGGTGCTAGAACTGCACAAATGGAAATCTACCTGACTTTTTTTGAACAGATGTGTTCCTTTTAAATATCGCGAACATGACAACGATGATATTGTGTCAGTTTTAATATCACGATATTATCGTTACATCCCTAATACATCGACGAATTGTGATTTGAGCACACAAATGAAAACACTCACATGTAGTTGGCCAGGTTGTGTTCTTCTAAAGTGTGCGTCTCGAAGCCGTGCGGCGTCGTGTCAAAATAGTCGCTGCCGATTCCGCAGATGAAGCATTTAGTCTGCGAGACAGGAGACAAGAACGCCTCGTCACAAACGGACGAGAGGCGGGACGACGGCGCAAACTCACCTCCATGTCCTCCCTGACTTGCTCCTGCTGGTCTCGCAGCTCCCCGAAGGCGTCGATGATCAAACCTGAACGAGCACAACAAACGGTCGCAAAGCAGTCGCGCTTGCCAACGGCGGATTTTCTACCCTGAATGATGGCCAGCAGGATGACGATGACGAAGAAGAAGAAGGTGATGTCGAAGACCACCCGGTAGAGCTCGTACTCGTCTCCGGCCGGGTCCTCGATCTCGTCTCCGATACCGCCGCCGGCCCGCACGCCCACGTACATGTGGAACAGATAACACTGGAGGGGGAAAGAAGCAGAAACACACAAAAGGCTATTTTGTAAACAGCGGGACGTTTCTGTGGAAAGAAAGTGTTTACACCCCTCCAGCCAATCGCAGAGCGGGGGGGGGGCGGCGTGTCACAAACGGGGCGGGGCGAATTTGACAGCACGCGCGGATTTTGTTTTTTCTTCACTCACTCATTCACACATTTAAGCTTCTGTGAGTGAGTGGAAAAAAAGAACAAAAATTGACGTCACGCAGCCGACACATTTGCGATTGGCTGGAGGGGTGTAAACGCTGTCTTTCCACAGAAACGTCCCGCTATTTACAAAACAAACATAAAATGGCAAAATACAGGCTGGGGCGGTTTCGGAAAAAAAAAAATCACCACCAGACATTAAATTGAGAAGTAGTTTGTTTAAATCCTGCATTTAAAAAGCGCCTTTTCCTGAGTGAAAACGTCAGAGCGGGACTTGAACGCATAAACAAATAAGCGATGATGAAAAGATGGCCGCCGATGGTCGGCTACGCACCGTCATCATGTCGTCGCACTTCATGTCGGGCTCGTCCTCGTCCTCGCTCTTGTTGTAGAACTTGCGGAAGAAGTTGAAGGCCACCACGGTGTACAGGTAGACCACCACGGCCAGCAGGCCCACCGTCATCATCAGCTGCCCACCACCAAACGGAAACCAACAACACGTCTTGGTTTCTCTTTTCTTGTTTAGTTAGTCAGACTTTTGCATTGGATTCATCACAAAGCCAAAGTTACACTGTAACACAACATGTTGTTGTGGTTATTAGAACTTACGAAAGCGAACCAAAGAATTGAAACAAGAACATGAAAAAACTATTTTCGTTATTGCAGTAGAAATAGAAGTATGAAATTGTAGTTTAATTAACTTATCTAATTCACTCCCACCTATTTTTACTGAAGCAACCCCCTTTTTGCTTCCGGCTGTTTTGTTGAATTTTGCAAGGCCCACAGAATATTCTGTTCTATCGCTATAAAAACATGGAACACACCAAAAAGAAAGATTAGAGTCTCTGTTTTCATCAGGACAAAAAAAAAGTGTATTTGTATCTGTTTTCAGCAATTAGCATTAGAATATAGCTACGTTTTGTCCATACTCACATTCCTGGTAAAAACAATAACAAAAAGAGCTTTCTGCAACATAGCCCTGGCTGGTCTCTTATACTCTGCTATCAATAACTACCATTGCTTTAAGCCACCTCTTCATGTCAGAAGCTGCATCAAAGCCTTCTGTATGCTCTTGCATAAAAAAAAGAAAGAAAACATAAAACGTGGAAACACGTTTTTGGGAGGGAAGGACAAAATGTTAAAAAAACGTTTTTACACGTTTTTGGGATTGAATGAGTTAATTACACAATACTTAATATATATATCTTAACGCACACAAACACTGTAATCCAAATATATATTTAAAAAAAAAACACTAAAACAAATACTAAAACTAATAAAAATGACACGAAAATAAAACCTTTTTTTAAAATAAAAAATCAAACTAACAAACCTGCTCTAAAAACTCATTCAAACGGAAAAACTATAAAGACACTTCTTTTTCCCAAGCCTGTTTGTGTTCTGCTCCAGCATTTCTTCACTCACCTGCTTTCCGTTGTGGGTGACGGAGGACAGGATGGTGCGCAGCGTTTTGACGCCCATGGCGATGTCCAACAGGTGAGCGGCGAAGAAGAAGTTGTTGTAGTGGCCGAGCATCGACATGAGCATGTACCAGACCAGGTACAGGAACGTCTGCCAGGGGAAGAAAAGAACGTTCGAAATGCGTCATACAATTTCCATCTTCAAATCAGACGCTTTGCTTTTCCTGAACTCACATTGTCCGTGAACACCACACCAAACTTCCAGATCTGGTACTTGATGTCGATGGATGTTATCCTGTCCGGAAGAAGACGACCACGTCCATTGTCAGTCAGGTCGTGTTAATCGGCGAGTCGAGTCAAGTTATGCGACGCGACTTGACTTGACTTGACTTGACTTGACTTGAGAGTGCAAACCTACCAGCTGAAGACGGAGTTGTCGGGCTCCGGCTTCTTATCGTGCGTCATGGCGCTGACGTCCAGCGAAGCCAAGTCCATCCCCAGCAGCTCGGCGATTCTCTCCCTTCCGTAGATGTCGCCGTATTTATCCAACACCTGTCAACCGTGACAAAAAAAAACAAAAAAGCCATTTCAGTGGCAGTTCTCTCAATGACAACAAAAAGGGAAGAACTCACTTTTCTTTTGACAAACTTGTCCCAGTAGTTGTTGGGGAAAGTTCTGCAGAAAAACAAAAACGAGAGACAGCAATTCACACTTTCATTCTTCCGCATGCAGAATTGGGAAGACTAAAATCGTCAAAACCGGAGCTGGCCCACTTCTTCATTGGGCAAATTTGGATTTCGTGTTCGACGGCTGCAACTGTGCAGCGAGCGCTCGTTACAGGACAGCATCCGGTTGATCCGGGGTGGCAAACCTACGACCCGCGGGCTGGATCAGGCCCACAAATGGGCTTAATCCGGCCAGCGAGATTATTTTGTCAAGTCAAAAAATAAATCAATCAAAAATTGTAATGTCGGACTAATTCATCAGCCGGTCACAATAAGTCTTCTCGTGTCATTATTATCCACAATAATGACAAAAATCATTTCTTTTTTGCACCTGCTTACAACAAAGACAGAATAGCAGTTAATAACTTTACAAAAGAGAAACGTTAGCAAAAATAAGCAGATTTTTTTTTTTTTTTTTATATTTGAATATCATACATCTCATGTTGTAATGAGGTAATGTGTAAAAAAAAACCCCCAGCTGATTTAATAATATCCTCTGATTAAACCAGCCAATTTCAGATCAACAACAAAACATAACAATAACTTGTACAACAAAAATACAAAAACGGTATGAAATAAAATATCTGGAAAGTACTGAATTAGTGATTCAGATGTACCTGAAAAAAGCACAAAAAGTTTTGTGATAACGTGATGTAAAAATACGCAAGAGTTGAGTACGAAAATTCCAAACAGGCTCTCATCTTCCTTTGTCATCTTTCTCGCTACTTCAGCTTTTTGACGGCTCTTGGGCCCCCCCTTGTGGTCGTACGGCCTTCCGCCTTTTTGGGCCAGCTCTGGCGGAACGTTTGCGCTCTTACGGGGTGTTGAGCACCAGCCGGTCCCACTGGCCCTTGATGTCGTCGTCTTCCGGCTGCTCCGTCACGTAGACGCCGTCGAACTCCAACTTTCTGGCCAGCTCCTTCTCTCGCTTGAAGATGACCAGAGGAACCTGCGAGCAAGACAAGACAATTTCATGTTCAAAATAAAATAAAAATGCTTGGAGCCACTTTTATTTCATATTTCGCTTGGCTGTTAAATCAGTCAGGCCTTCCGAGAAATATTCGAGCGAGCGCTTCTGACAGCCGTCAAACGCGTCATCGCCACCTTGAGGCAGTTGTAGCCGATGATGCAAAGGAAGGAGATGACGGTGTGGACGATGCTGAGGAACGCCAACGCCGGCTCCATGTAACCCGTGCTCTCCTCCAGGAAGTAGTACAGGGGGCCTTCGTCCTCGTCGTCCTCGCCTCCGTCTTGGAATCCGGATCCTTCCTCATCGCCGCCCGAGCCTTCAAACAGTCCCGAGCCGCCCTCGAACAGGCCGGATCCTTCCAAGTCCTCCTCGCCCGGCGGACTGTCCGACACCTGGAGAGGATGATGACCAACGTCCGTGGCTATTTTATATGGCAGATTATTTGTATTTATTAACTCATTCACTCGCCGCCATTTTCACATTTCGCAGTCCCGTTCGCTCCCGGCTGTTTTACTGGATTTGGACTGATTTTGCAAGGCCCACAGAATATTGGGTTCAATTGCTATAAAAGCAAAAGAAAGATGAAAGTGTCTTCTTTCATCAGGAAAAAAAAGTATGTTTCTATCTGTTTCCGTTTTGCAGCAATTAGCATTTGAAGAGAGCTAAATTTCATCAGTTTTCACAAATTTTTTAAAATTGCAAGTAATTCAGCTTTTTTTCTACATGGTCCCGGTTGATCTCCTTTTGCTCTGCTGCCACCTGCTGGCCGTTTGTGTAATAACTACCATTTCTGCAACCGTTCTTTGCAGTTGAGAGGCTGCGTCAAAGCCTTCTGTATGCTCTAGCATAAAAAAAACAAAAAAAAAACGTATAAATACGTCTTTGAAACATTTACAACATTAAACAAACAAACAAACGTATTTACACATTGGGAGCAAATGAGATAATAAAATAAAATACTCAACATAAATGTGATTATCAAAGTTTTCCCCCCTTTAGTTGGTCATCGCAAAATCAAACCTTGTAGAAGAGCAGGATGAAGTTGAGGGCAAAAGCGATGAAGAGGGCCAAGAAGCGCAGGTTGTAGAAGTTTCGAGAGAGGTAGTTCTGCAAGGAAATGTGAGGAGGAATTCATGAACCAGCAACACTTTTTTTGGGTTTTTAATTCAATGTAGTAGTCCAGTAATTTGGAAAGTGAATATGAATAAAGTATACACCTTGAATAATTACTCATTCATCCATCCATCCATTTTCTGAACCGCTTACTCCTCACAAGGGTCGCCGGGGGTGCTGGAGCCTATCTCAGCTGGCTATGGGCAGCAGGCGGGGCACACCCCGAACTGGTCGCCAGCCAATCGCAGGTCAAATAAATTACTCATTCACTGCCGGCCATTTTCACGACTCTTTTACTAGATTTGGACTGATTTTGCAAGGCCCACAGAATGTTTGTGTTCTATGGCTATACAAACATGGAAGCTACCCTAAGAAAGATTAGAGTTTCGTCTTTCATTAGGAAAAAAAAAGGAAACATTTGTATCTGTTTCGGTTTTGCAGCAATTAGCATTAGAATATAGCCATGTTTAATCAATATACACATTCCTGGCGAACACACTGGCACACAGTTTTTTTTTTTTTTTTGTAATAACTCCTACTGCTTTAAGCCACCTCTTCATGTCAGAATCTGCATCAAAGCCTTCTGTATGCTCTTGCATAAAAAACAAAGCGTGTAAACATTTTTGGGACTGAATGACAAAGTATTAAAAAGAAAAATAGTCCAACCAAATGAATAATCGACCCCCGAAGCCATTTTTGAGAAGCGCAAATTGCTCACCATGAATTTAATTCTCTGGACCTCGAGCTCGTTCCACAGCTCAAAGCCTTCCTCCACCTCTTTCTTCTCCTTCTTCACCTTCGTCTTCACCGCCGGCTCTTCGGGTTCTTCGGGTTCTTCCTGCTTGACTTCAGGCTCCGGCTCGTCTTTCTGGGGCTTCTTCTCGTCGCTTTCCGTGCTGCAAACGTGACAATCGAATTGAAGTCTTTTCGACTCCGCTACGGACGTGTTCAAGGGTTACTTGGCTCATCGAAACATTTTCAAACAGGAAGAAGATAATATTTGGTCTCGAGTTATTGGGGAATCAGGTAACGACCAATCACGGCTCAGTTTGCTGACCAAACCCAGAACACAGGTGAGCCGTGATTGGTCGTTACCTATTTCCTAAAAATAACTTTTTTCAGCTGAAAATGGCTCAATGTATCCCTTTAACTGCAATGCTTGAAATGAATGAGAATGAGAATGTGAATATTTCGCGTAACTTCATTAAGACATGCTAGCCGCTAGGAGCGTTACGATATATCGATATCGCAATAAATCGAGATACTTTGTCTCCCAATGGATTATCAATACGTCTACAATATTTGTAGTTAATATACAGCCACTATAATGGCTCCATTGTTCATTACTTATTGAGCAATTACTTGGCAGGCCAGTAGGGGGAGCACCTCATAAGAGTGGCGGGGAAATGGACGCAAGTCTTCAGGCGAAGAAGACGCGTTAGCTTACTTTGGCTTGTGTCAGAAATGATTTATGTGACCAGCGAGTGACTCAGTTTTGTGTACGTTTCTATGAAAAATGTGTATTATATCTTCAATTTGAACATTTGAAAACATATTTTATGTGTCGACTTTTTGAAGCACACAATCAATTTAATATTGATTTAATTGGATTTAATGTTTAAGTCATTTTATTTATTTATTTACTTTTGCAATGTTACACAAAAAAATTGTCATAGTTTATGAAATGAAATCTAAGAATCTAAACAAGATGGTGGACACAATCAGTCCACGACTTACTCGGCTTTCTCCGTCTCCGGCGCCGCCTCTTCTTCCGTTTCAGCGACTCCTCCTCCTCCTCCCGCTTGCTCTTCGTGTTCTTCACCCTCTGCCGTCAACTGTGGCAATGAAGGCACAAATTGACCGACCGCCACCATCGGAGGAAATCCGCAAACGAGTTATTCCGTCTTCCTACCGGTTTCCTCTTGAGCAGCGGCGTTCCCTCGGGAGTGGGCGGTTCTTCCGGCGTGGTCTCCCCAAAGTCTCCGAGGCCGCCGGGAGCGTTGAAACCAGGCAGGCGTCCCCCTTCCCGCTCCTCGCCGTCCTCCTCCTCCTCCTCGCCTCCCCCGGCGTCCAAATCGACCGCCCCGTCCGCGTCTTGGAGCTCTCTGGCGCCGGGCTCGGGCGGCAGGTCCCCGTGGACCTCGTCCTGCGTGGGGTCCGGCATGCTGGCGAGGATCTCGCTCACCGTCATCTTCTTGGCGCCCTCCACCAGGCCGCCGCCGAAGAGCGCTTTCCAGATGAGCGTGAAGAAGCCCTTGCAGATGCCGTAGACGAACATGAGGATGCCCGTGAGGACGGTGTAGACGAAGGTGGCCAGGCCCATCACCATCTCCTTCACCGTCATCTTGCGCAGCTTGCGGTAGCGCCGGCGCATGTTGCGGAAGGTGAACATGTTGAAGAAGTTGACCACGCTGGCGATGAAGTCGGCAAAGGCCGAGGCGGACTCCGGGGGCGGCGGCTCGCCGTTGCCGTCCTCGCCGTCGCCGGCGTCGCCCTCCTTGGCCGCCGCCGCCTCCTCCTCCTCTTCCTCCTCGTCTTCCTCCTCGCCGCCGTCGCCCTCCGGCTCGGAGATGGAGGCGGCGATGTTCATCTCGAAGATGGTGTCCTCGCAGAAGTTGACGAAGAGCTCCATCTTCTCGCTCTCGCCGCCCTCGTTGACCACGTCGAAGATGAACTGGCGCTTGGACTCGCGCACCTGCGGCATCTCCCACTGGTTGCGGTTGGCCTCGCTGATCTCGAAGTAGATGCGCTCGATCTTGCGGCTGGCGCCCATGATCTCGATGCGGCCCAGGAAGGGGCGGAAGTAGTTGAGCACGCTCTCGGCCTGCTCCAGGAAGTTCTGCAGGCGGGTGTCGTGCGGCACGTGCTCCGACAGGTTGGTGAGGAGGACGGCGATGTTGAAGCCGATGTCCTTGGCCGGCTCCTGGAAGCGGTCGGCGAACTCCTCGAAGTTGATCATCTCGTTCTCGTCGGCCTCCGAGCAGGACAGCAGGAACTGGATTTCCGAGGGCGAGTACTGCTTCTGGCTGTCCATGGCCTTGGAGAAGTCCTTCTTGGAGATGAGCCCGCGGGGGTCGCTGACGTAGTCGCGGAAGGCGTCCGACGCCACGATGTCCTTCAGCTTGAGGAACATGTCGAAGAACTTGAGGATCATCTCCACGTTGCTGGAGGACTCCACCAGCATGTCCACCATCTGCTTGGCGATGGTGCCGTTCACAACGTTGCCTGCAGAGGGGGCATGAACGGGGTTTCGTTCGCTCTCAAAATTCATCGGCAACTCTTTTAAGAATCAATCGTTTGGAGCCATTTTTTTATTTCAAATCGTCCAAATCCTCAGCACATCAACAGTAATGGTCGACTGATTTCTGTAGTCCTTCATGAAAGAAGACTGATTATATTCAGTGTTTCAACAAAATAAGACATTTGCAAACATCTGTTTTTTCTTTGGAATACAATAACCGAACCGGTAACAACGTTACAACATCAATAACCCCGCCCCCCTTTTTTAATCACTATATGAAAACAAAGTACGAAATAAAAACCAATCACTGGTGGTTAATAAACACCAATCAATTTGTGATACACTAACGCTAAATTAAAATGAATCCAATTAGTTGATTAATCGATTGAATAAATCGAAAATATTTGATAGTGACAGCGCTAATTCACTGTTTTCATAAGAGAACATTTTGACTCATCTTTCAAGACCCACAGAAGATTTTTCTACTGTTACAATAGAAGCACAAATCCACCAAAAGAAAAAGTTGACTCTCCTTCCACCAGAAAAAAAAAAAAAAAAAAAGTTTGTTTCTAGCTTTTTCCCTTCTTTAGTAAGTAGCATGCAGTGGTTTCACCAGAAATATTGCTCCCTGACTAAAAAGTGGCTTTTTGGTCTGGTTTACAAAAAATGTAAAAATTGTTTTGACGAGTATATACGTCAGTGGCAGGAAACGTTTGGATTCCATTTTTTTCCCCCCCACCAACTGTGAAATCACACGGCGGCGACGTCTTACCCTCCAGGAGAGACAGAAGCATGACCACCATGTCCTTCTGCAGATCCAACAGCTCCTTCAACAGCCCGATTTGACTCGAGTCCTGAAGAGGAGCCCAAACATGCAAAATAACAAATTCTCTTTTTAAGAATACATTCGGTCCTCCGAGAGGAGTTGTTCATTGCACCAAATCAGTATTGAAGGTAAAACATTGAGAGACGCTAACCTCACAGGGGGCTCGACTCCAAAAATGATCCTGCGTTTGCAGTTATTAGGGAGAAGAAAACATTTTGAACACAGCAAAGAGCACGCATGGACGTAAGTGGGACAGAAAGAAAGACGGGACAATTCTGACACTTCTCCACGTTACCCTGAAACTGATCACAGCGAGGAAAACACAAACAGCACATGGAAGCAGATTGTCAACTTGAGCAATTGCTAAAAGCTCACAAAAGGAAGCGAAAGGACAACGGAGGCACAAAAGCACTCAGACTCTTGATCACATCAGTCTTATATATAAAGACTTCTGGAGTGTCATGGAGACATTTTTTTTTTAAATTTTTATCATGTCATGCATGATCCAGGTCATGAAATTTTGTGTTGAGCTTCTCCAAACGGATTCCACAGAGTTGAACTCCAGAGGTGTGACACATGAAAAACATAACTTGATTTGAGTCTGAATGAAGTCATCTTATTAGGATTTGCCTGAATAAAACGACAGTCAAACTTCGGTTTTCGAACATAATCTGTTCCAAAAGCAATTTGTTCACAATCCAAAACAATTTTTCCCATTATAATTAATGTAAATAATTTTAATCCGTTCCAAGTCTAAAAAAAACTTTTTCCAAGTTTTTTTTTTTTTTACTATTTTACACCATAAACTGCACTGTATACTGTTTACCATAAATAGAAAAGGGTAGAAATAGACAATGCTTTATTTTAATAGAAGATATCCTATCTAAAATGATGAAGAAAAAAAAACAAAAACAAAATGCACTTGCTTTTTTTTGGACCCATGATTAGGGGCTAATACACGATGCAAAACTTAAAAAAAAAAAAAAAAAAGTCAGATTTGTCTCCCAATATATGTAGTAATTATTAGCTTCACGGAATTTCTCTGCTGATTGGAAAAGTCCCCACAAAAAAAAAAAAAAAAAAAAAAAAAAAAAGGGGGAAGGGAGGAAATGCAAACATGTAAAGAAGGCAGAAGCGGTTGGACGTGTAAAACTGGTATGGAATGAAAATGCATTTAGTCGATGTTTTCAAATGGGATGGCGTTGCTGGGGGTGGACAAAAAAAAAAGTCTTACGCCATTTTGTTGTCCTGGATCAGGATGCATCTAGCAAGGATACAAAAAATGTTACCTCTCCAAAAAAAAAATGTTTTTTATATATATTAATACTCAAGATGAAATTCAATCACAGCCTTTAAGAGGCAAAATAAGTGCTGCATTGTACTAGTCACTAGTGGAAATATATTTTTATGAACCTTTTGAGTAGAATATTAGCAACGCAACTCATGTCAAATTATGTAAAAAAAAAAAAAATTAGCTGCTTGTTAGAAAAGTTACAGACACGCCAGTAAAAGCAAGCACAGGACAGCAGACTTGGATTAGGTCGGATGCATTACGGTAAATGCATCAACATTATCGGACAATCGAGAGTTGAAAAAGTATCAGAAAAGAATCAACAATTACATTCATTATTTCAGATTGTTTCGACCATCTTTACTGGAATTGACACCAACGTCAACATTAAAGTTCTTCACTAAAAGCGGAATCAAATCATCCGTTTATCGCTTGGATTGGACATGAAGTACACATAGCGGCCAATTCATATCAACATCCCATTTTTAAAATACTTCCTCGTCAAATATGAGTCGCTGAAAAGGTCGGAGGTTCCGCATGTGCGTTTTTATGCATTTTGTCAACATTCAACGTCCCAGAAAAGCGGTCAAAACAAGGCTGGCAAAAGGGGGAGAAAAAAAGAAAGAAAGAAAAACTATTAATGAAAGGGAGGGCGGGGCAAAAGTTAATTAAACCAGATTGTAATTATTCAAATTGATACATACTTTAGTCTGGAGGATAAGAGAGGGAATTGAAAAAATATTAGTCATTTCAAAAATCATTAATAAAGTAATGCTGTGTACATTTTTGTGTGATTTTTTTTTTTTTTTTTTTTTTACAAAGACAGTCAATGAAAATGACCTTGAACACAATACAAACTACAAAGAAAAATAAGCTAAACAATTCATGTTTGTAAATATTAAATTAATAGTATGATCCAAAATACTTTCAAATCATTTCAAACACTCTTGAAGCATCACTTCAACATACTTCATTGATGCCAATTACAATTTTTTTTTACATTTTTTTTTTAAGTCTAGCAATTAATCATCTTGCAGCGTTTTCAATGCTGAGAGAACGAATCGGTGTTGCAAGAATATATATATAAAAAAAAACTTAAAAATCGTAAATATGCAAATTGCCAAACTTACCTGCGCCAGCTTCATCATCATGTGAGCGAAGACGTGCAGGAAGCCCACCACGGCGTCCCACAGCCTGCTGTGCGCCAACGACTGCTGGTTGCCCGTGCACGGACCCTGAACGACAAAAACACGCTTTGGACTTTGACGCTTGACTTCCTGTCGCGAAAGGTTGCAAAAAGTCGGCACAAACTCTAGAAAGTATAAACGCAAACAAAATAAAAATAAAAAAAATAGCAAGAAAGAAGTCAACGAAGTCTGAAATGTGCAAAAATATTAACTAAAATTTGCTGTTTATATAACTTCGTAAAAAGGTTGGAAAATGTACAAATAGTTACCCTTTTTAATTGTGTTATGTTTTGGGGTTGGATCCCAAAAACAAAGACACAAATAAGATTTGAACTATTATATTCACATCGAGAGGTGTGGAACAAACGTGACTAGACGAGAAACAACGAGAGCTGCACAGAGGAACAGAGGTAATAATCCGACAAAACACACACTTGTCAGTCAGGCGTATATAGACAGTGAATCGATCTGATTGGCTGCGGCCAGTCATGCGGTTAACAGGACTACATAACCCTGACATGACCCAGTCATGACAAATTGTGCTCATACTAAGAGGAGAGAAAAATAAATTAGAGCTGACAAAGTTAAAGTCATTCATGGCGGCGACTCTGAAACTGCAATTGACGCCTTCTCGACTGGTTTAGGGAGTTCGCCAGTCGTCCCACAAACATCTCCAGTTGCTATAAATTGCTGCCATTTGCCTCTTAACTGGAGCATGTAGGAGGGAGCACATACTTCAAGTAACACGTCTATTTTCACAATGGTAAGTCGCAGAAACTGCAGAAATATGCTTTGTACTAAGCCAAAGTATAAAGTCAGAGCAAAAACATCCTAAAAATAAAAACAAAAAATCGAACCGAATACAGTAAGAAAACACGGCGTTCTGAAATGTTTCCCCAGGATGTGGTACCTGGATGTACTCGGTCAAGCTGTTGAAGACCTGCTTGGCCACCGTCATGGCTTTGGAAAAGTTCCTCTTGCCGGGCTCGTCAATGATGTCTTTGCCCGAGTAGTACCAGTAGAAGTCGCTGATGGATTCCTGCCCGGCAACAATTTCATCATTACAACAGCGAAACTCCGACCATGTCCACATCATGAATGAAGACTTTTTTTTTTTCCCACCCAGAAATGTAATAATATTTTTTTTTTTAAAAACATGACTAATGTAGTATTGACTTAAAATTGACATGATTTTTTTTTATTGTTGTTTGTAGAATAACTTGCAAGAAAAGAAGAAGCAGCTTTTTGCCAAACGTCACGACGGGCGCTCACCTGCAGTCGCAGCAGGTAGTCCACCGTGCAAATGATGACGTTGATGGTGGTGGTGCTGCCGGTCTGAGTCCTCAGATAGTTCTGGAAGTCTAGCGGATGACACGCGCATTATTTACATTCCGTCGCGGTTGTTTCTCATGTGTTCGGGCAGCGTGAATGCATATGGATGACAGATATGAGCAAACTTGAAATATACGGGAACGAAACGTTCCCTCACCGTTATTGTGGCCCTCGCACAGAAGCTGCAGGAAGCGGAAGAGGTCGCACGTGAATTCGTCGTCCGCCATCACTTTCTCATCTAAAGGGACAAATCGGATGCAATTGAATCCACCACGTCGAGCAAATGACCCGTTCGTCGTATTTCAACGATTACAATGTTAGAAGTGCTCTTTTGACAACTTTTTGAAGCATTTTTCTCTCTCGTCTTCTCTCCCGTTTGAGAGAAAAGAATCCATTTTTGGCGACTGGACTTGAAGGCACAGCATTCTTTGCACATGCAACACAACAAATGCAGGACATGCACGACAGATCTACTCAACTCTGAAAACCATCTGGAAGGTGACCAACGTGGTCAGTTCACATTTACGGAGGGGCTGGCAAAAACGTACAAACGTGCTGTGACGCAACGGGGCTAACTGCTATAATTTACTCATTATATACGAATGTTTTTTTAATTCATCAGTTAATCGGCAATTGTAATTTTATCCTGCCAAATACTGGAATCACCGTCGGCCGCAAAAAAAAATACAAAATCCATATCGTCAGTAGGGATGTAACGATATCCAAATATCACGATACGATATCACGATATGAAGCTCACAATACGATAATTATCACAATATTGTGGGGGAGGTTGGCGATATTTAAAAAAGGCCAAAATATTGGGAAAAAAAATGAGCTCATACTAAAAAAAAGCACAATATTATGCTTTTGTATGTAACATCAATGTTATGTTATTATTATTATTATTATGTTAAGTTGTTAATGCACGCACACATTGAATTCATATTGACTTGCTTCAGAGGCATATTACGTTCCCCTTCATCTGACAATTAGTGTCGATTTTCAACGTAGAAGGACCAAAACATCCCTAATGAAAATTAAATTGCACTAAAAAAAAAAAAAAACTAGCCACCAGAGGGTGCTAGAAGTGCACAAATGGAAATCAACCTGACTTTTTTTTAAACATATGCGTTGCATTTAAATATCGTGACCATGACGATCACGATATCACGATGTCGCGCTTATCGTTACATCCCTAAATCGTCAGACCCGAGTTAGAACTCTTATTTTGCACTTTCCTAAAAAAAGACGACTAACATTTGATGTCACACTTTCCTAAAAAGAAAAAAAAGAAAAAATATCAGCAGTCTCAGTTTCATTTTAAATGTCACGAAATCGCTTCCAATTGACACAAAATATACGGACTGTTTTGCATTTTGTTCCTCTACCCAAAGTACAATCAATCGCGTTCTGAATGAACAATTTGAAACATCAAAGCCTGAGAAAAGTCATGTTTGACACACAAAAAGTTTTCGTGGCGGCGCTCTGAGTTGCAGTAGATCCGCCATCAAAACACTCAAGTCACTCCACAAGCCAGATGACGACGACGATGATGATGATGACCAAAACCAAGATGATGAAGCACAGCTAGCCGGCGGTGAAAACAAAACAACAAAAAAACAAGTTGAGTTCTACTCTTGAGCGAGAGATGAGAAGCGGATTAATTTCTCACGGCAAGGCGGCTAAGCGACGTCCATTTACCACGTTCCAGCTTCTTATCTGACGCCAGCGACGACGCAGGACGGGAGGGAGGAGAGAGAAGACAAGACGAGAGATGCGGTGAGCGCACAAAACTTGGGTTGCAGTCCGTGGATGGAGGACGACGTCACAACATTTCCATCACAATTCTCACGTTCTCACGTGCACTCGCACAGATGTGCATGAGAGCACATCAAAATATGACTTTCTTACACAGTAACTCATTTACTCCCAATAACGTATAAATACGTGTTTTTTAATGTTCTAAGTGTCCCAAAGACGAATTTATACGTTTTTGTTTTTTTTTAATGCTAGAGCATACAGAAGGCTTTGATGCAGCCTCTCAACTGCAAAGAACGGTTGCAGAAACGGTAGTTATTACACAAACGGCCAGCAGGTGGCAGCAGAGCAAAGGAGATCAACCAGGGCCGTCTAGAAAAAAAACTGAATTACTTCCAATTTGAAATAGATTTGTGAAAACTGATGAAACTTTGCTCTCTTCTAATGCTAATTGCTGCAAAACGGAAAAATACTTTTTTTCCCCCGATGACAGAAGAGACTTTAATCTTTCTTTTGGTAGGTTCCATGTTTTTATAGCAATTGAACACAATATTCTGTGGGCCTTGCAAAATCAGTCAAAATCGAGTAAGACAGCCGGGAGCGAACGGGACTGCGAAATGTGAAAATGGCGGCGAGTGAATGAGTTAATAAACTTGGATTTTAATATGGTCATATGACAGTGAAACACCACATTTTCAAGTTTGTCTAATTTTGGGGTCGGGGGTCACCTATGTCCCCAAATATTTGCTTTAAAAAAAAAAAAAAAAAAAAAAAAAATTGAGTGATTGAATTTGTGCTCAGGCAAAGAAATCTTGCCATCAGTGGCAATGTTTTGCCCGTTTTGTGGGTTGTACTCACTCGTGCCCTCTTCTGACACCATTCCAAGTCCTTCTGCCTTGTTTTGTCTCTCGAAAGCATTCAGGTCCAGGACGCTGGGCACAAAAAAAAACAGCCAACGAACACATCTAAACACGCAATCCAACACGTGCGAGTATTTGGCCAAATATTTGTTGACAAAAGGTGCGAGTCCATCTTAAAGGTGAAGCATCATTAATTCTGCCCACAGAACTAATCTGATCTGCCATACTGCTTAAAAGTCTTGGTAGGTTCTGCTGTTATGGTTAGCAACAAAATTCTATTATCTATATCTATAACTTATCAACTTCACATTGTTTGACATCATCTGGCAAATATGAAAAGTCAAGTAAACATCAACGGGGGCATTTTGTTCGAGACCTGCAGGTTTGCATCAGAGCTTGAACGCTCAGGAAGAAGCCAACGTCCTTTTTGTCCTTCAGGTAGTCCAGCATTCTCTGCACGGAGACAAAAAAAAAAAAAAAAAAAAGCAAAGATTATGATATATTGTTTTTTTTTTTTTAATGGAAAAACCATGCTCAGATCAATTTCTTTTAAAATCCAAACAATATGAAAATATGCCCGGTGCAGTAGTGTTACTTCTCGTCAACCAAAACTAAACAAAAATAATTTCGTCAACACACGACCTTTCACCGGACTAAAACGAGACTAAAACCCTCATTAATAAACAATAAGTGGGACGAAATCAGTAATGCTTTTTCATCAACTAATGAAGACGAGACAAAAATGCACTTAATAAAAACTGGCCTCAAATCTATGAACAGTTCATGAACAAAAACGATGATTTTATGATTTTGTGGAGAAAAAAAAAAGAAAAAAAAGCCAACAGCTATAACGTTCCAACAATAATGTGGACTAACTATGATAAGATTGAAGCGGGACTAAAACTGCGACTAAAAATGAAAAATGGCCGGCATGTCCTGACCTGTTGCACGTCGCAGTTGCCGCCATTGAGGATGGAGATTCCCAGTTTGAGGGTGGACGAAACCATGGAGCCGGGCTCACCTGGAACAAACAAGTGGACGCAACAGGCGTGTGGATTTCACAACATTACGAATGGAAAACAAAAAAACAAAAAAACATGACAATAAGAAAAAAAATAAATAATAATCAATCACTATTGAGCATTTTTGACCAAAAGACAAACTAAAATGGCTGCCAGAAACAACACTGCAAATGAAGAAAATGTACAAACAGTCGGGCTGCTCGATTAAGGAAAAAATAATAATCACGATCATTTTGGCAATAATTGAAATCATGATTATTCAAGCGATTATTATTTTTTTTAAGAACATGTTTAAGCATTTAAAAATATTAAGACCAATTAAAAAAAAATAAAGACACTATAATTATACAAGTTCCTTTTGGACCAAACAGAATTTCTAATAATATATATTTATAATAAAATATATATAAATTTATTTATTTATTTATGTTGGCAAAAACTTTGTGCATTGTGCAGTAGGACGATCATTTATTTTTGGTCCAAAACAAGAAGAAAATGTAAAAAAATAATTAAATAAATAAATAAAATACAATTGTTTGGAAAACCTATAATTAAAAAAAACAAAATAAATTATTAGTTATTTTAAAATGGGAAAAAAGGTGCAAATGTACACATATAAACAACTCAAAAATATGTATTAATAATCTTTTTTACAATGATGCTGATTATAATAATATATATTCATTTATTTATGTTGGCAAAAACTTGATGTTGGAGTGCAGCATGTGCACTGTGCAGTAGGACCATCGTTTATTTTTGGTACAAAACAAGAAAATATTTAAATATAAAAAAATAAAAAATAAAACAAAATAAAAATATTAAGACAAATAAAATTATTTGGAAAAACTATCATTACAAAATATTAAATTGGTTCATTTAAAATTAAAAAAAAGGTGCATATGAATACATTGAAACAACTCGAAAATGTTTCCGATGATGTTGATTTTGTAACGATTGAAATTGTGGCGCGCCGCAGCCCACCTTTGCAGGCGCTAATCATCTGCAGGACCATCTCGGCGGCGCCGCGGTTGTGCAGGCGCGACTGCTGGTAGAGGAGCCTCTGCTTCTCCATCTCCTTCTCCTGATGGGGCGCAAGAGCAGGAGGGAAGCGGCTGTTAGCCACGCCCCCCGCGCAGAGTGCACTGCCCCCCCGCACTCGCTCTCGCTCTCTTCATTCACGCACGCACGCACGCACGCACGCAGAGCCGGCCCGTTTGCCTCCGTGGGGGCCGAAGCAAAAAAAAATAATCGGATTTTGAGGACTTCTTTTTCCGCCAATATGATTGATCAGTGATCAACACGCACGAGAATCTCGATGAAGATCTGGCAGACATGTTTACATCATTTTTCTGCTGTCGGATTTAAAATGTCTTTATGACCTTTCAAAAAGGTCTCAAAAACTCATTTAGCCACAAGAGTAATCCAGCAGTTTGTGAGGTACTGAATATCATTGAGGCTTAATAAAGTAACAATAATAAACCGCCGTACTGTGTATTTACTGGAAAAGTGTGATTTTTTTTTTTTTTTTGTATTTTTGTTTAAAAAAAAAAAAAACTGGCAAAACTAATTTGTAAAATGATTTAGATGTACAGGACTGTCTGAGAAAATATTGTGATAAATTCCATTATTATCTGTAATGCAATTAAATAAGCAAAAATGTCATACATTCTGCATTCATTACAAATCAACTGAAATATTGCAAGCCTTTTATTATTTTAATGAATTTAATTTTAATTTTATTATTTTAATATTGCTGATTATGGCTTACAGCTTAAGAAAACTGAAATATCCGATTCTCAGATCAAGTAAAAAAAAAAAAGCCATAATCAGCAATATTAAAAGAATAAAAGTCTTGCAATATTTCAGTTGATTTGTTATGAATCAGAATGTATGACATTTTTGCTTATTTAATTGCACGACAGAAAATAATGGACTTTATCACAACATTCTCATTTTCTGAGACGGTCCTGTACATGCACTGTGATGCCTTTTTTGTTTTTTTTGTTTTTAATACTTAAAGCTGGCCTGCTGTACATGCACAGTATTTTATTTTATTGTTTAATACTTGAATTGACAGTATTTTATTTGAACGCTTTCAAGCTACATGCCGATTGGTCGGTTTAAGCACACAGCGTTGTTGTTTGTTCACTTTGAATATGTTGTTATGTTTTATGTTAAAGTTGTTGATTTTCCATTTTTTACCGTGGTATCGAAATGGCATCGAGAATGCTGGATCGGCATCGGCTACTAAATTTCTGGTTTCGTGACATCCCTAATGTATATATAAAAAAAAAGAAGATGTCAAAAATGAGAAGTAAAACTTTCCTTGGGCCAGCTCTGCTCACGCTCACGCACACACGCACGCGCACAACACGCACGCACGCGCACGCACGCACGCACGCGCGCACACACGCACGCGCTTCTACTGTGTGCATTAGTTTCGGAAGACATCCCAGCAACTTGACCACTTCCGCAAGCTACAAACACAAGCCGAACTTTGGGCCAAAAGCAAAACACACGCACACACGCACTCTCATACACGTACTCAACATACGTTCATGTCCAGCGTGCAACTTTCAAAAATAAATCCTAGTGCAACCTTTGTAGCATTCATTAGTGCAGGCAGTTAAAAGGGGACATACTGTCGTTTGTGAAAGTTGTGATGCATCAATGTCAATTGTTATGTACAACATATCCCCTTTAACTTGTTTGTTTGATGGTCAACGGAATATACTAGAGAAGTGACATACCGTAGTTCCTCAAATGGTGGCCATACCGTACGCAAGAACGGGCTTTTGGTGACTAGCATACGCGTTTTTCCAAGGGGCTCCTCGTGATATACTTGCATGTACCCCTAAATGACATTCAAATCCAGCAAATAAGCCTCATTTTCAGGGGAAAAAATATATAAATATATATATATATATTTATTTTTTTTACCCCATAGAACTATTTTGTTCAGATGACAAACCCTAATCTTCAAAGAATTAAATTGTATTATTCTACGATAAAGATGTCCGATTGTGACATTAAAATCAAATTCTAACGAGGAAGAAAAAACAAATCGCATTTTAACAAATTGAAAAAAATCTTATTTACTTATATCACACCTTTTGTTCTGGAAATGGCACTAATATATAAAAAAAAAAACTAATAATAATAATCTACAAAATCTAAATAATTGTATATTACTGGAATTTGTATTTATTTATTTATTTATAGCACAGAATAAATAATATTAGCCTTCACCCTGCTACAGTTGAGTACATAAGAACTCCCGGCCACAGTTTGCGGAAATACGGTACTTCAAAACATTGGTGCATAATATTTCACGATTCAAAGCAGCCCTAATGTACAGTGGTGCCTTGAGATATGAGTTGAAATTGTTGTGGTTTGCACACCGTGGCCAGCTGGGGGCAGTGTAATCCAGATATAGTATACAAGGAGACGGAGGAGGCGTCACAAGTCCTCAGCTGGAATATTGTTTTTGGCAAGAGGGCTCGATTTTGCTTTTAGTTAGTTGGTTAGTTTTCATGAACTTGGCCTATCTTTGGTGCTTGAAATAGTTTGTTGGCGTTAAGCTAAGCGAACTCTCCTACCGCCGCTAACCGGTAAAATGGAACAATCCGGGAGCGCCTACTTCACTAAACACGCGCACGGGGAAATCCGTCACTAAGTGCGCTGCCAACCAGATTGCGCCACAGTGCGCCGGTCTTATTTGCACGTATGTAAATGAGGTCATTTGCATACATTTGACCCCAATGCAAATGAGACTCATCGATGAATTCACTAACGCCAGCGCAAATATCCACACGGACGCAAATAACGTTTATGGATGTATGTTGAAGCATGTATTAACCTGCCGCAACTTCGATCCCGGGATCATGACAGCAGTGCACGTGGCACGTGCACGTCTCTTTTTGGCTGATCATGCAGAGAGGAGAGAGAGAGAGAGAGGGAGGGAGAAATTTTCTATGTTGGTTTAGGACACATAACGAAACCCGGTCTGATCGGCAATGACGGGTAGGCATTTTATGTTCATTTTCTACGTGCCAGATACATACTGTACGCCCACACCAACCTCTGAAAATATATTTTTTACAAAACGACCGCACCAATAATTTGTACTTTATGAATGACTGACGTCGTTGTGGTCCTCTCTGCTCTGTCCAGCTTAATGGCGCTTCAAACGCTTCCTCTCGGTCCAACCTGGCTTTCTGATGATGTCATCTTTCTGGCAACTGTTACTATAACAACCATGTTGTTGGCGCAAATTCATTGCCATGTGTGGTAAATCAGGTGCAAATTTGCTCCAAGCTGTCAGTTTTTTTGGCCGTGTTTGATTCAAGCAATATTCTTGGTGAATAGGTGGCTAAACGGGCGCCGACTGCGGGTGCGGTTGTGCTGCAATATTTGGCGCTATTACCGGACGCAGCGCCGTCTTCGTCAAAAGTTTGCCAGTAAACTCTTTTTTTTTAAGAAGAATTGTTTCCCATCTGCCAAACTGTCGCTTATTGCGAACTGTGAAACGAGTTAATCTGATTCCACTGCCACCATCCAAGTGGTCGTCAAGTCAAGTCAGAAAAAAAAAAGGAATTCGGGCCACTCGTATCTCAAGGCATCGCTGCGTACTATTATTATAATGCAGCTCTACTACATTTGTATCACACTTCATTACTCGCCTTTTTGGAACACATGACTCACTTTACCCACCCGCATGCCCAAGAACCCCCAACCCACCCTCTAAGCCCCACCCCCCCACTCTTGCCCTATTATGCACCTGACTGGCTGAAGCTCTTTTCCAATTGTTCGACTCACCTTTGCAGGTAAAGATGTTGCAAGCATTGTGAACGAAATGTGTGTGCGTGTGGGAACATGCACTCGGGCTCAACAATGAATTACATTTCAATTGACGTTGCAATTTGATATTCGGGGTGAAGAAAAATACACTGCATCAAATCGGGGGGACAAACAAAATGAAAGGAAGGTCACGGTTAGTTTTCCGGTTATCAGGCGAGACACGTTCCAATGAAGAATGTGAGTAAAACGGGTGTGAGTCGGCCCACAAAAATCTGGTCGGACTCACAACTTGGGACGAAAAAAGAAAAGACTCTGCGATGTTCCGAATCGAGCAAAAAAAAAAGGCATGCACAGCTCAGTCCGCCATCGCAGGATGTGTTGTGAGTGAGACCACAAGACGATTATACGATCGGATTATACGATTGTTGTCTGTTGCGGGGCGGGGCTTGGGATTTGGGGGGCGGGTGCGAGTGTGTTGATGTCGTGCGGTCACTGGTGGGTGGCGCGGGGAGCTGCTTCTCTGCTGACTCCCCTGTCTGCCCTTCCCCCGGTCCCCCCATACCATCTCTGTCTGCCGCACCTCAAAGGATGGCTCCTCCCCCTCCTGCTCTCCCCCTTCGTCATCCTCACCAATATGGCAACTCTGCGAGGAGATGGCAAAGAAAACAGGAAATGATTATTCAAGGCCCACGAGGAAAATATTTCAAAAGTAGCATCAGAGTCTCAAAACGTTTTGGGTCCTTGGACTCAAAAAGTTTCCAAAATACGCCCGTTGGAATGACTGCGGTGCGAATTATTGAGAAAAATGTCCCGTCATGATAACATTCTAAAAAGTAAGAGACTCAAGTCGTATTGTTTCTTGGTTTGGCGGGGGAAAAAAAAGCCTCATTGACTGACATGAAAACCACTGAAGTGATATTTGACATTATTATTTTCCAGCAGATTCTACTTTTTTTCCGCATCATAGTCCAACTCGTGAAAATCCCCAAAACGCAGACACAAATAAGTCCTGAACTATTTATTCACATCGAGAGCCGTGGAACAGAACGTGGCTAGACGAGAAACAACGAGAGTTGCACAGAGGAACAGAGGTAATAATCTGACAAAAACACACCCTCCTCAGACAGGCTTATATAGACAGCGAATCGATCTGATTGGTTGTGGCTAGACATGTGGGTAACAGGGCTGACGTGGAATTATCTGATTGGCTGTTGACCAAGTCAAGAGATTAACGATTCTTGACATCACATCGCGTCTTACCGGTTGAAACTGAATGCTGGTTACAAAGCAGACACTTGACCTCGCGGTCATGACTAAAGATAACTCTTACATGACCCCTAGTCATGACAGTAAGCATTGCATGACCCTAGTGATGACATATGCCTGTCATTTACTATAATGGAAATAATTTTTTGTAATAAAAATGTATTATTAAAAAAAAAAAAAAAAAAAAAAAACATGTAAAGGGACATAATCCTAAAAAAAATAATAATCTTTATTCGGTTTGAGCAGGTATGGAGTATGAAAAACAGACACAAATATTGCTTTATAGCAGTTTGTCTGTGTACTTTTGTCTGTTTACCTGTACATCATGAACACCAACCTGCGGGACAAAGCTCACCTTTGCCATGATGTCAGCGTACGACATGTAGAGGTGGTCGACGTCAAGTTTTCTGCAACAGGAACAACAACAGTCAAATGAGTCTCGGTACAAAGAAGAAGAAAGTGAAGAAAAGCCCCGAGACGCTCTTACGTTTTCTCCGTGAGAGCCGTTCGGCTGAAATGCAGAATGAGCTGATGAAGCGGGTCGGGTTTGGTCTCCGTCTCTTCTTCTTCCTCCTCCTCTTCCTCCAGGGCTTTCTATTAAAAGTACATACAGCTTAACCTTTACATACTGTTCATTTTCCATGCATACAAATGAAGAATATCCTCATAAGAAAAGTTTCAGGATTCCCACCAGTATACACAAACTTTGTCTAACTTTTGCCCCTCCCTCCCCCAAAAAAGATGTAATCATTTGAAATATTTTCATGTTTGACTAGTCTGGGTCACTTTCGGAAAAGTCATCTCATTTTAGGGTGAAATAAACATTTCCTTTTATTTTAAATAAAATATTAAATAAATAAAATAAATGTTAAATCTATTTTAATTACATTTTTTATTTTAATTATTCATTTTTGTTAATTAATAATAATAATAATAATAATAATAGATTAATAAATTTATTAATATTATTAACTTTATTTATTTTTAATTATTAAATTAAATTAAATTACATTTGAATTTATTTGTAATAAATTTTAAAAATATTTATTTAAAAAAAAAAAAAAACAGTATGTAAAGATGAATGACAAGAAAATGCAAAAGGATAAATATTTTCGTGCGGAGAAGACAAACCGATAAGTCGTCAATCATCTTGTCTTCAAAGGAGTATCCCTCCGTCTCCAACCAGTTGCGCTTGTACGCGTCCAGAAACATGTTGGTGGCTCGGTGCCTGCGGGAGGATGTTAGCATCATATCATCACACATCAAACTTTATGAGTCCAGCGAGCCTTTACCAGCCACACTCATTTCCAAGAATCCCACTCAAAATATTACCGGCAATTAGACATATGTGTGCCCTGGGATGCCTTGTGATTTATTTATTTTAAATTGCAAAAAAAAAAGTCATACTGTTACCATAACAATCAAATTCCCACCTTTTAGAGAAGAAAGCTGTACTGTTATGAGAGCAAAATCTGATGTATTATGGGTAATCCTTACGTGGGGATATTGTAGAGGGGCGTCATCCGGAAACAGGCCACCACGGCCCTCCGCCGCTGTTTGGACAGCAGCTTGTGCCACACCATCTTCTTGGACTTGAAGGGATGCTCCGTCTACAGTACAAAAAACAACGACTGTCGCGATATTGTGCAGATGCAACAAAATAGGTCGGGGGTCACGTTTGTGTTTATGAATGAAATATACGACAAAATGAATCAACTATACTAAGACACATCTGCAGCTGGATTTGTATTGCTTGTACTCACCACTTCAATGTGGTAGAGGACCGCGGAAACCTCTTGGACCCTTTTGACCACCTTCTCGGGGTCCTCGGCATCTTCGGCTTTTCCGGACATCTCCTTGTACAGAGACATTTGCCAGCGCATGGCCGGGTCCTCCACCTAAAAGCCACACATGTGCATCGTGTATTTATTTTGATTGGGATTCAGCACGTTGGGTCAAGATTGACCAGGAAATGACTTAGCAGGTTATCAGTCGAGCTGTGGTGATAAAATCATACAAATTTTACCGTATTACCAACATTTTCTATGCAAGCAACTTTGCCCTGTCGGGGCTAAATATTATATTCTGCATTTTTGTCCTGTTGTTTGTTACATCTCGGCTGGATTACTGTAAATCACTTTACTTTGGAATCAGCCAGTCCTCCCTCCAGCGTCTCCAGCTTGTCCAAAATGCTGCTGCTCGTCTCCTTAACTGGTGCCCGTAAGAGGGAACATACTGAATAACCGCTTATCCTGGCTGCCCGTGAAATTTAGACTCCATTTTAAGATTCTTGTATTTGTTTTTAAATGGTCTTGCCCCACCTTATCTGGCACCCCTTCGCACTTGTCCGGTGCCTCAGGTCAGCAGACCCGACAAAATCGGAGGTACCGAAGGCAAAGCGGAGGCTTAGAGGGGATGGAACCTTGCCGGTAAAAAAAAACAACAACTTATATTCTCACTTCAAAATGTTTGCTTTGTTCTTGTTTTTGTTACCTTATCCTTTACTGCACAACCGATTTCTGTTTCAAGTGCTTTATAAATAAAGTTGAGTTGTTGTTTTGTTTTTTTTAAGCAAGGTTTTGCAGTAAATGAGGTTGTGTATAAACAGCAACGGACTTACTTTGCCTTGGAGATGAAGATTGTTGTGTAAAAATTCCCTCACTTCTTCATCGGTGTCTTTCTACAGGAGAGAGCAAAGTTTTCATTTCATGTCATTCTGTCAAGCAGTGATTTGAAACGATTCCCCCGTCGTGGCCTGCAGGTGTGAGCGTACCAGCGAGTATCTGATCTTGGCCAGGTTGATGAGCTCCTGGTCGGCGGGTGAGCACATGTTGAGGCCGATGGGAAGCATCTTCTTCAGCGCCGCCACGATGAGCGAGGTCTGCACCGAGTAGCGATCGCCCCGACGCTTCTTTTTGGTACGTTCCTGCTCGGAGCCTCCGGACTGCAGCGGGCAGATGGAAAAACGGTCACGACACATTCGGCTCACCCGAGACGCTTTTCAGTCACGTCATACCAAAAATTTCAAAGGGAATCAATAATGAAAGGTGACGTAAGATCTACGATGTTTATATTATTGATTTCAAAATTGGAATTCGGTAACTGAGCAATCACAGCGATTAAAAGTGGGAAACACATCAGCTGGGTGACACTGCCCTCTCATGGATTATCCGTGCAATGCATGTGTCAGATTATATACATCAGGGTTTTAATGGGAAAAAATATATTCTACTCGTAAAATAGAGAGCTCAATATGACTTGTATGTAATATGATACGTTTGGCTTTGTTTAATAATAAAACATACTCATTAACTCTGACTGCCAAAAACGTTTAATAACGATTCGTAAAATCACGAAGTATGTTGCCATAAACGTTAAATGACGTCAACTACGTTTTTTTTTTTTAATCAATGGGCAGTGCAACATCTAAGTGCAGCGCTGACTGGTCAATGGGTTGTGAAATCAAAACACCCACTAATTATGACCAGCAGAGGGCAGCATTGTATCTCTTTTCAATGGGCTGCCGGTGTATGGAATCACAAAAATTGTTTGTGTTATCTTATGCTGACACTCCAAATGGTTCAAGAACAGCTTCAACAATTTAGCCGTTTTTCGTCAAAATGGCCGAAAAATCTTATTTGATCTTTCATTATTGATTTGTCAAATATGCAACCGGGAAGTCGACCGAAAAGGTTCGAATGCATACGTCGCCAAATAAGTGCAAAGGCTTGACAATGGAACAAAAGCAGCGTTTGCAATGTGATGGCCACATTCACAATCATGCAGCGTGGCACCGCATGCGCACAAAAACCACATCGGCAAGAAACGGAAAAGTTGTTCCTCAGACATACGCAAGTACGCGTTCTTGTCCACCAAAACTTCTGACGGGCTCGTTTGAACCCACGCACACAATGCAGCCTCACCGTCAGTCATGCACACATGGAGAGCATCTGGAAAGAATTCACGCCGCTTAAACGGCAAATCCACATTTGACTCAGAAACCCTGGCCCAAAAATCTGCGTATAATTGACGGCAATTGTTTTTAAGGTATATATCATTATTTTACCGATCCGGACCACTTAATAATATATTTTCCTCCATGCGGCCCCTGAGCTAATATGAGTTTGACCCCCCTGCTGTAAAGACAACTTGTGGAAAAAGTGAAGCGCTGTGACTACTTTCCGGATGCGCCGCCCACACAAGATGCTGCTGACTTTGGCCTCCTGTCCTGAGACTTGTGCCTTTCCTTTCCTTTCCTTTCGTTTCATTTGCCAAGGACAGGAGCGTCTCGTCTCGTCTTCAAGCCACCAAGGGACAAACACGTGATGACATCATCAGTGGTCGAACGTTTTTAATAGTGTCAATGAATTAGATGTTGTCGTCCAGTTAGTAAGTGCGATGGAGGCCGACGCTAGCTTTTTTTGTAATCTATCTACCTATCCATTGGTGACAGCAGAGGAAGATGAGGTTGTGGCTTTTCCGTGCAAATACAACAAGGGTGTCCCAAAAAATAAAAAAAATCCAAGATCAGAACAACCCCCTTTGATCTACCTACAGGCAATCGTTTTTTTTATTAATCAAACCAAAGCGGGACGATATGGCGCTCGGCTGCAGGCGCACGCGCTTGAAAAGGACGAGCGACTTGCTAAGCCGGGCGCCATGACACCCGTCAGGCCACTACAATCAATCGACAACAGCACAGAGATTTCGTCGCGCCACCGCAGACCCGCTGCTCGCTCACGCACACGCACGCACACACACGCATGCTGACCAGGGCGCAACAAGGGTCAAAACTAATCAAATTGAGATTTTTCTTTCCCTCAATATTGTGAATTAATATGTGATTACTTTTGTCAAGGTCCTCTTCCCATGTATTGTTTGACAAACATAAGCAATAAATGAGTTCACGACCTGTTATGCGTCTGTTAGGTGCTGATGCAACAAGTGTCTGTTTACAAAACGTGATGCTCGTGATGTTTAGGCGGGAGTTTCCGTGTTGATGTAGCTTGCCAATCAAGACTATGCAACTAATGATTATTTGAATAATGCCTTCATCTTTCCATGATTTTGTCGAGTCATCGATCAGTCGGATTAAAAAAAAAAAAAAAAAATGCTTTACTTTCCATTGATTATTGAAAAACGGAGCACTTCAATTTCACTTTGCTAGTGAAGAAAATGCAAAAATGTAAATTTATTATGATTGTGTCGCAAAAAAATGTAGATTGTTTAAAAAGTAAAAGTAGCTGTTTGCAAACGATTTTTGAAAAAAAAAAAATCACAATCAGTCTGCTTTAATGGCGGTCTAAAGAAATTGGAGAAT
Source organism: Festucalex cinctus (assembly GCF_051991245.1). Lineage (NCBI taxonomy): Eukaryota > Metazoa > Chordata > Actinopteri > Syngnathiformes > Syngnathidae > Festucalex > Festucalex cinctus. Next base: position 696,306 of record NC_135423.1, read on the forward strand.
ATTTACTGTCGATGAATATTTACACAATGAATGAATTAGCAAAAATGATCAATTAATTTGCTAATTGATTAGATGTTATTACACCTCTAATACTTTGTACTGTGTCATACTGTGTTTGCATTTTGTTTTTGTTTAGTTTTGGATTAAAAAAAATATATATATATATTAGGGGGGTCATTTTTTTTTTTTTTTTTTAAACGCACGATTAATGAGCGCCCCTTACTTGGAAAGCCAGTGACAACGCAGCAGACACCTCCATGTCAAAATTTAGCATCAATAAATGTAATCATAATAATAATAATAATGTATCTATTTGTGGGGACTGAGCTCGAGTTGCATTTTATAATGTTAAAAATGTGCAGAATTTCACAAGTGACTCCATGTTGAAAATGAGATAACTCTTGATATGAAAAGAAAAATGCACCGAGCTGTCACCAACGTCTTACAAATGCAATTACGCCATCTAGTGGCAGAAATATGACCTCATCACAATTCAATATCACACTAACAAAAAATATATTTCATTATATATTCAGGACGGATAAAAAAAATGGGAGTTAGCTACTGGATCATGCGATAAATTGCTATTACATTTTAATCGCCCGACACCCCCAATTTAAATACAAATTTAGAGCTAGTGTGTGTGTGTGTGTGTGCGAGCACGCGATGGGGTCTGCGTGGTAACAAGTGTGGCGTTCCACGGCGTGAAGCTCGACGACAAGCCTGGCCCAAACCCGGTGGGGGGGGGGGGCGGTGCCCATGCGGTCAGCCCAGCCCAGCCCAGCCCAGCGCTCGTGCACAAACACAGTCTAACCTCTCCGTCTCCGGCCTAGCGGCCCGCCGTCCGACCCCGACCCAGGACACAAGGAAGAGAGCACAGTTAGCCACACGCCGCCGTCTGTCCATCCGTCCGTCCTTCCGCCACCACAAAGTGCCTCTCAACAACGCTGCTGCGAGTTTGGCATGTTAAATGGTGTGAAAGGCGACCGCGTCTCACGAGTGACAGCGCGTCCGGAAAAACGGGGAAAAAAAACAAAAAAAACAAAAAAACGCCCTTATTCCAAAATGTAGTGAATCTATTAAAAAAAAAAAAAAAAATGAGGATGAATAAAGGTTTTTTTTGTGTTAAAGCACTATGTTGATGTTGAGTTGAGGAGTTTCTTAACATATATTGCTTTGCTGCCATCTTGTGGCGGGATAGACCAATTATCGACCGGGCCATTTTTGAAATCTGATCTTTTGAAACATTTTACAAACAAAAAGGCCAAATGAGCTCCAATCGCATGCATTTGTCACTCAGTGAGATGATGGCAACTTTTCATTTATGCTCGATTTTAATTTCCATTTTATAAAGAAACAGGAATTCCCTACACTATTTAAAAAAAAACATTAAATAAATAAATAAATATGTTGAAATTTTAGAAAACTTTATTTGCAGTAGAAATCTTTAGGGATCTATTTACTTGCTTTTTATTTATTTTTTTAATTTAGCTTAACAAACGCTAATGACCCTGGAAAATCTGCAATTTTTGTTATATTTTTTTAAACAAATCTGTCAATATAGTTATTATTATTATTATTATTATTTAAAGAAAATAAACAAATATTTTCATTTATGGATCTATTTAAATTTCCACATTATAAAAAAAAAGGAACTCCCTACACTTTATTTAAAAAAAAATATATGTTGAAATTTTAGAAAACTTTATTTACAGTAGAAATCTTTCAGGATCTATTTACTTGCTTTTTAAAATTTTTTATAATTAAGAAATAAAAAATAAAAAATACATAATAATAATAGTAATACATATTTTTATATTTTTTTATTAATTTTTATTGTTTTTAAGAAAACTTTTATTATTATTTGTATTATTATTATTAATCAATAATTTGTATTATTATATTAATAACAACCCTGGAACCTTTTGTTATAATTTTTTAAACAAATCTGTTAATACACTTTAAAAGAATTTTTTTTTTTTCTATTTTACTGCAAATGAATATCGGCTTGAAATATCGGTTATCGGCCTCCTTGACTACTAATAATCTGTATTTTTATCGGCCTTAAAAAAAAAAATATCTGTCTATCACTAATCTTGTGGCTTCTTTAAGAAATTACAACGCATTATTGAGAAGGTCGTCGATCAATGGAAAAAAACTTGTTTTCATGTTATCATTATGTGGTGTGTGTAATTTTGAGGGGGAAAAAAAAAGAACAAGAGAATGAATTCCGTTTTGGAAGAAGAGCGTAACGGAACAAAAACGTGCAAAAAAGAGAATCGGTGTGAATATTTTCCGGACGCACTGTCGACTCGATAAGGTCGCGAGCGCGACAAAATCTGATTTGATTATTCATAGATGGAAAAGACGCACATCGCTGACGTGAGAACGTTTTTGCAACGTGTTGCAGCATGTGCAAAAATGTTAGTCAGTTGATCAGAGATTAGTTCCTTCATGTGTTACAGCATACGGAGTGATGACGACATGTCTTCTTTATCATTTTGAACACCTCAAATGTACCATATTGACATCATATTTAATGTTCAATGCACCTCTGCCACTAATCATCAATGACCATATTTCCATTCGGAAATCGGAACATAAATCCATATTCCATAAAAAAAAAAAATGGATTTGTGCTATTTTTGGATTTGTGACAAAAAAATAAAAAAAAATCTGTATGTTGGTGCGTTGACATCTGTGCGTGCGTGTGCGCGTCCTCTCTCACCTTGCTCATCTTGCTCTTACTGTCAGCGGTGAGGAAGGACATGTTGTTGATCTCGTTCATCACCACAAAGTTTTGCTCCTCGCGCTTGAAATTCTGCAGAGAAAATCGCACGCGCGCACGAGCGCACGAGCACGCACACACGTGACAGCAGTGGCCAAGTACAAATACTTTGTTACTGGACTTTTAAAATCAGGGGGGTCCAAACTTTTTCATTTGAGGGCCACATGCAGAAAATCCGAAAGGCCACATCATGTTATGAAGAGAAATTGTGTTTAGTCTGAAAAATTGTACAAATAATTGATTTGTGCTTTTGCATATTCAGAAAAATGATATGGGATATAAATTTATAGGTGTTAATAGTTTTGAAATTTTTCATTTTAGTTAGTGTATTAGTTTTCAGGGTGGTTCTGTTATTTTTTTTTTATTAGTTTTTAGTCTTTAAAAAATGCTTAGTTTTAGTTTAGTTTGTTAGTTTCAGTATTAGTATTATTATTTTTTTTAAATGTGTATTACTTGTTTGCAATATTTTAAAAAACCAGCATGGGAGCGACGTCATCTTTTGGTGCTTTTCTATTGGCTGTTGCTAGATGACGTCACTTTGGTGTGACATACTTTCAAACGGCATTATTCCATAAAAATCACATTTCAAATCATCCCCAAAGGCTCACGAATTCAATTAATTACCAAAGACGAAAACGCTATAATTATATATTTAGTTAGTTTTGTAAACATAAAATGTAGTTTCAGTTAGTTTTCGTTTTTTAACTCATTTGCTCCCAATAACGTGTAAATCTGCTTATTTTTTTAATGTTTTAAGTGTCCCAAAGACATATTTATACGTTTTTTTTGTTTGTTTTTTAATTTCTGCTAGAGCATACAGAAGGCTTTGATGCAGCCTCTCAACTGCAAAGAACGGTTGCAGAAATGGTAGTTATTACACAAACGGCCAGCAGGTGGCAGCAGAGCAAAAGGAGATCAACCAGGGCCATCTAGAAAAAGAGCTAAAAAATGACTTACAATTTGAAATCGATTTGTGAAAACTGATGAAACTTAGCTCTCTTCTAATGCTAATTGCTGCAAAACGGAAACAGATAGAAACATCCTTTTTTTTCCTAATGAAAGAAGAGACTTTAACCTTTCTTTTGATAGCTTCCATGTTTTTATTCCAATAGAACACAATATTTTGTGGGCCTTGGAAAATCAGTCAGAATCCAGTAAAACAGCCGGGAGCGAACGGGATTGCGAAATGTGAAAATGGCGGTGAGTGAATGAGTTAAAAAGCATTTTTGTTTTCATTTTATTTTGGTAACAATAAGTTTTAGTTTTTTCCTTAGTTTTAGTGAACTAAAATAACCTTTAATGGCATCTGTTTTTTGACACCCTCCCTTCTTACTTTGACCATCTCCAAACATTTTTTTTTATGTTTATTTGAACTTTGTCAAATGCCATTTTTAGCATATGTCGCGGGCCACTGAAAAATGGACGGCGGGCCGCAAATGGCCCGCGGGCCCTAGTTTGGACACCCCTGACTTAACCGATGGATTTCAGCAATTTGTGAGAAGAGAAGAATGAAAAGGGGGAGGGCAAAACTCACGTGAGATTTGGACCAGAAAATGAAGACCTCGCCCACCATCCTGAAGAGCTCCTCCGCGTCGGGATCGGGACACGTCAGCCATCTTGCCCTGCGGACGGACGGACGGACGAGGTCACAAATCTCCCGAATAAGTTGCCGGGCGTCTCGCGGACGTGCCTGTTGTTGTCGACGTAGCGGATGAGCAACGGGTAAAGGGCGTAGAGGTCGCGGCAGAGCACGGCGAACTCGTCCCGGATGGTTCCGTTCTCGCTGTCCACCTCCATCTTGCCTTCCATGCGCAGGTGCTCCTCCTCGGCCACCACCTTGCCCGAGCGCTTCTTCAGCTTCTCCATGGTGGGGATGAAGTGCGACTTGAGCATCTCCGGCTTGGCCCGGCTCACGATGGGCTGAGCGAACACTGCGCGCCAAAACGCGCCACCAAAACGTTTCAGGGTGGAAGTCGAGCTAAAACGTTTTCGTGGCCATAATAATAATGTCGGCTAAACGTGACAATCTGATTAATATGACATTCGTGTGAAGGAAAAATCCAGACGTTTTTATCCATCTCAAGGGGCGGGCTCTTTTTTTTTTTTCTTTTTAAATTATAATAAGGTAAATATAAATATAACATATATAATAAATATAACAATAAATAAATAAGGTTATTACACCAGAGATTGAATTCATAATAATAATAATAATAATAATAATAATAAAATAAAGAATAAAAATTCAATCAATCAATAAATAAGGTTATTACACCAGAGATTGAATTAATAATAATAAAAATAAAATAAAAAATAAAAATTCAATCAATCAATAAATAAGGTTATTACACCAGAGATTGAATTAATAATAATAAAAATAAAATAAAAAATAAAAATTCAATCAATCAATAAATAAGGCTATTACACTGGAGATTGAATTAATAATAATAATAATAATAATAATAATAAAATCAATCATTAAATAAGGTTATTACACCAGAGATTGAATGAAATAAATTAAAATACAGCAAAGTGTATATTTGTGAAGAGCACGCTACCCCCAATTTTAATTTGAATGATTTAACAAACAAAAGTAGCACATTTAGTAGCATTAGCATTTCGTGTATTGTATTGGTTGCAATATGTTTCCCAAACAGCAATATCAGATAAATATTGATGAACGGCCACGGCATTTTAGGGCTGTTAACGCTCCCACTGACCCGCCAGCCGCTTCATCCAAGACGCCTCGTCGATGCCCAGATTGTTGACCACAATCTTCATGATGCTCCCCAGGAGCTGGTTGAGGTGCTCGGAGGTGACGGAGGTGCAGATCTGGCCCTCCAGCTCGGGGAAGTTCTCCAGGCCCCTCTCCCACCAGCGCGGCAGGTAATTGCACAGCATGGGCAGCGTGATCTCGATCACGTCCGGCATTTCCGTGTAACGCGCCCCCGACTCCGCCAGGTCGTGGATCTCCTTCATCAGCACGTCCAGCTCGGGGATGTCGGGGCACAGCTCCTCCACTTGGCTGGGAAGGCCCAAAACTGGGGAAAAAAAAACAAAAAAAAAAACGTTCACAAGGGGTTTTATTGTTTGTTTGTTGGTTTTTTTGCCACACTGTCTTTTACAGCAAACTTTATCATTTGAGGACCACATACAGAAAATCCAAAGGATGCAAGGGCCACATCACGTTATGAAGAGAAATTGTGTTTAGTCCTAAAAATTGTACAAATAATTGATTTGTGCTTATGCATATTTAGAAAAATGATACGGTATATAAACAATTGACTTTATTTGTGACTCTCCGCAAATTAGGTTTAAATGTCGACCACGTCTTCGAAAGTGATGATGATGATGATGATGATGATGATGATGATGATGCGTCGTCATTCGACTCACTGCTTCGTTCCCGGGGAGTCTTGGTGGTGTAAACGGAAAATGCGTTGAACTCGTTCAGCTCCGGCTCGAGGAAGGCGACCGGCATCGCAGCCGCCAGGTGGGCCAAACACTCGCCAAGAGCGGGACGCTGTCTGCGCCGGGGGGACGAGGACGAGAGAGAGAGAGAGAGAGGACGATAAGGGCGGCTCAAGATTAGATTGAAGAGGGAGGGCAGAAGAGCAGCTAGAAAAAAAAAAAAAAAGGGAGGAAAAGAGGCGGAGGAGGTAGGAAAAGGAAAGAAGGGATGTCGAGAGTGGGTAGAAAGAGGAAAGAGGTGGAAGAGGATGAAAAAGAGAAGGAGAAGGAAGAAGAGAAAGAGGCGGGATGGTCGGAGGAAAGAGGAGGAGTGAAGATGGCGCCTCCCACTCACTTTTCCACGTGCGGCGTCTTGACCGTGCCCAACGAGTAGATGCTGCACATGATCCGATAACACGAGATTTGCAAGTCGTCCACTGAGGGGAAGGAAAGACAAAAGTGGCACCATGCGATACGATACGATACGATTCGGGGTACAAGGCTCACGATAAGGATTAGCTGACGATATGCCAATTAGGGCTGTAACGATATCCAAACATCACAATACAATATTATCACGATATGAAGGTCGCGATACGATAATTATCGCGATATTGTGGTGGGGTTGGCGATATTTAAGAAAGATCACAATATTGTAAAAAAAAAAAGAGCGCTCATGCTTAAAAAAAAAAAAAAAAAAGCACAATATTGTGCTTTTGTACATAACAGCAATGCATATTAACCACCTACAATCTCTAATAACAATATTGAGGCACTTACTTGCTAATGCAAGCACACATTGATGGCTTCACAAGCAAATTCGGTTCCACTTCATCTGACAATTAGCAAAGATTTTAAACTTAGAAGGCCAAAACATCCCTAATGAAAATTGAATTGCACTAATAAAGTAGCCACTAGAGGGTGCTAGAACAGCACGAATGTTAATCAACCTGACTTTTTGAACAGATGTGTTCCTTTGAAATATTGTGAACACGACGACGACGATATCACAATGTCACGATATTGTCCTTATCGTGACATCCCGAATGACGATACCGCGATTATCGATATATTGGTCAGGTCATAAATCCACGATAATCTACGATAAAACTACAAGAACGTCTTCCTAACAGACACCACAAATTTGTGTCTTTCGTAAACACGATTGTTGTGCAACAGGTCAGTCAGTCACACAGTCAATTGTTTCATTTGATAAACTGTGACACCATTTTTTTGTGTAACATTGCAAAAGTAAATACATAAAATGAATTAACTATTGAATCCAATTCAAAGAATATCGGTCAGAAATGGTTTGCTTTTTTTCCTTTTGCGGCCCCGACTGGACTCACTCATGACGTCGTCTCCAAACTGGTGCTGAGCGATGTGGTCGAAGAGCGACGTGAGGACGGGCAGCAGAGCGTTGGTGGTGTAGTTGATGTTCTGGGCCACGCCTTTCACCTACGGCGAGCAAACACGTTTGCGTATTGCACGTTGGCCTCCCTGACCGGATGGGTTTGGATCGGACCTGGTTGCGGCTGGACACTTTGCCCAGCTTGAGATTCTCCACCATCTTCTCGATGTCGTCGGCGGCGCTCTCGAAGAACTGACGCAAGCCGGCCTTGACGATCTCGGGGCCCGACTTCATGACGGTCCTAAAAAGAGAGGCGGTGACCGCACGCACAAATATTACGGCCATTTATTTTTCCCAACGAGGAGCGCGCGGTCAAGGTGACGCCAGGATGAGACGCACCTGGCGTCCAGCGAGCGGGACAGAATGTGAAGGCAGTTGACCACGGCGCTCGCGTCCGTTCCTAGAAACGGCAGACGGGACGTCAACAAGGTGCTTCATTTGACTGCTTGTCTGCTTAAAGGGATCGTTGGGATTTTGTTGACATGAATCTCAATTTCATCCTCACCTCCAGCGTGTGCGATCAGCACTGACTTCCCCCTGACAGCGTTCTGTGTGTCACACGAGTTCTGGTCCAGTTTTGCTCGAGAGGAAAATAATCCAGCAAGCTGGCTGGGGTCACTGAAATAAAAGCGTTTTTCTTCTAAAAACTATTTCTGTTGAAAAGAGTGATACATTTGCATCATTAACTCTTTTGAACACAAATTGCTTTTAGAAGAAAAACGCTTTTATTTCCGTGACCCCAGCCAGCTTGCTGGATTATTTTCCTCTTGAGCAAAACTGGACCACAACTCGTGTGACACACAGAACGCTGTCAGGGGGAAGTCAGTGCTGATCGCACACGCTGGAGGTGAGGATGAAATTGAGATTCATGTCAACAAAATCCAAACTGTCCCTTTAAATGCAGCTTCTGGTCGTCTCAATTTACTGACAAACGGACTTATTGAGATCGAAATCTGGGCCTGTTCAGTTGAACACAAGATGTTATTCTGTTGTGTGAACAGCAACAAGTAACACAGTCAAAGCTCGGTTTTCGAACGCTCCTGTTCTCAACCAAAATCGGTTTTCGAAAAAAAATCGTCTCTCGCCCAAAATGAAAAAAGCCGAGCGTACCTGAACGAGACTCACTCGGGAGCCGAGCTAACTCGAATGCGTGTTCAAAGTTGGTTTGGAAACGGACCTGTTCATTGTTATTTACGCACATCTTTTTTTGAGTTTTGCATCGTGTATTAGCCCCTCATCATGGGTCCAAAGAAAGCAAGTGCAAGTGGTAAAGCTGGTGAAGAAAAGAGGAAAGTAGTGCGCAGAACTATTGAATTTAAAAAAAGAAATGTTTGTATTTTGTTTTGTTCATCATTTTAGATAGCATATCTAAATAAAACTTTTCTATTTATGGTAAACAGTATACAGTGCAGTTTATGGTGTAAAATAGTAAAAAAAAAAAAAAAAAAACTTGGAACGGATTAAAATGATTTACATTAATTATAATGGGAAAAATGGTTTCGGATTTCGAACAAATCGCTTTTGGAACAGCCTTCTGGAACGGATTATGTTGGAAAACCGAGGTTTGACTGTAGGAGCTTGTGTACAACAGACTGTAGCAGAGCTAGCGGAAATGCTGGTCCTCGAGGGCCACACGCTATCCGGCATGTTTTCAAAGTTCTCCGCCAGCACACCCGATTCAAACGATCAGCTCTAAAAACATGCAAGTTTGGACCATGAGGACCAGAGTTGCCCACCACTGGGGCTTAAATCCTGAATACAAGAAGGAAATGCAAATTGAATAGGAATTATAACACCAATAGTGTTGTAAGGTCCGCAATCAATTAGTGGAGCCCAGAGTTCAAAGCAAACATGGTGCATCAGCATTTTGCTGTTATGCTGCACACAAATGGAATAAGCTGCCAACATCACCTTGTAAGTGAAGTCAGCCCCAAGTGTAAATGCGTCGAGATTTACATTAAAAACGATTCTTTCTTTTTTTTCCATACCTTTGATTAAAGCCAGTTTTTCCCAAATCATCATGTTCTTTTCGTACTTTTAATAAACGACTTTTTAATTCTTTACTTGGTTTGAAATGATTAAAATGCCATTTAGGCAAAAAACAAAAAAACAAAAACATGCACTAGATGAGAGCACGTGAGGGCAAACAACTCAAAAGTGATCATCGGCACAAAGGAAGAGGAAGAAGAAGCGGCAGAGGACGAGACACGTGCAGATCGCTTACCAAAAAGAGAAACTCGGTGCCTCACCAAAGCAGCCAACTTACAGAAGATGCTGACACGGAGGAGAAAAGAAAAGAAGAGGAAGACGACGATGAGGAGAAAATCGGGAAAGGAGAGAATGTTGGAGGGGACGATATGGAAAAAGACGATGTTAGGAGAGGAAGACGACAGACACGTCACACACTGTTTTTTTTTGTTTGTTTGTTTGCTTGGTTGGTTTTAGTAAGGAATGTGTCAAATCATTCAAACAAAAATCAGTGGAAACTTCAAAGCCTCAAAACAAGAAGTGAAAATAGTGAAAATATTTTGGAACAACGGTCGGCAAAACATTTTGTTCAAGCGCCACATTTGATCTTTTCAATTACAGATGATATTTCAAAAGAACATTCAAATATGCTATGTGTATTTTCTCATTCTTAAACTGCATTATTTATAAAATGTATTTATAAACAACCAATTAGGTTGTTTATTATTTGACAAAATGTGTCAATTACCGTGTATAATGAGAAAACGTATAAATTGGGGAATATTAAAACAAAAAATGTTGAATAAAATATATTTACGATGAATAACCAATTGCTTCAGAATAAAATTGATAAAAAGAAATTTGAAATTCTTAACCGCTTGCTCCTCACAAGCGTTGCGGGTGGATGGATGTTGGTTGGATGGATGGATGGATGGATGGATGGATGGTTGGATGGATGGATGGATGGATGGATGGATGGATGGATGGATGGATTGATGTATGGTTGGATGGATGGATGGATGTATGTATGTATGGTTGGACGGATGGATGGATGGATGGATGGATGGTTGGTTGGATGTATGGATGGTTGGTTGGATGTATGTATGGTTGGATGGATGGATGGATGGATGGATGGATGGATGTATGTATGGTTGGATGGATGGATGGATGGATGGATGGATGGATGGTTGGTTGGATGTATGGATGGTTGGTTGGATGTATGTATGTATGGATGGATGGATGGATGGATGGTTGGATGGATGGATGGATGGATGGATGGATGGATGGATGGATGGTTGGATGGATGGATGGATGTATGTATGGTTGGATGGATGGATGGATGGATGGATGGATGGTTGGTTGGATGTATGGATGGTTGGTTGGATGTATGTATGTATGGATGGATGGATGGATGGATGGTTGGATGGATGGATGGATGGATGGATGATGGAAAGAAGTAATGGTTGGATGGATGGATGGATGGATGGATGGATGTTGGTTGGATGGATGGATGGATGGATGGTTGGATGGATGGATGGATGGATTGATGGATTGTTTTGATGGATGGATGGATGGATGGACGGATGGATGGATGGATGGATGGATGGTTGGATGGATGGATGGATGGTTGGATGGATGGATGGATGGATGGATGGATGGTTGGATGGATGGATGTTGGTTGGATGGATGGATGGATGGATGTATGGATGGATGTATGGATGGATGGACGGACGGACGGACTTCCAGTAGTTTCCGCGTTCTTCCAGTTCTTGTGTTTCACCTTTGAAGTTCCACTGTGATTCTGCGAGACGTCTGAGAACCAACCTTGCAATCATTTCCTTCTCCTTGTTGGAGGAATGTCCTCCACTTCCCAGGACTTTTGCCGGCGTGGACAGGAAGTAGAGGCAGTGGTTCTTGAAGTACTGATTTACAAGTGGCAAGAGAATCTATGTGCAAAAAAAACAAAACACAAATGACTCAAATATCGCCTGCGTTTGCCAACCACCGGTTATCAAGTGCAACGATAGCGCACCTTGGCAAAGAATTTGATTTCCTGCTCGTGCGGCGACTTCTCCACTCGACCGCTACTGACCACGGCCTCTGTTAAAAGAAGCATCAGGAAGAAACGTGACGTCAACATTTCACGCTGTCAACTCGTTTCCGTCTCGCTGACCCAGATGAGCGATGAACTCTTGCGCAATGTCCATCCATTTGAGAAGCTTCTGCAGGAAGCCGTAGGCGAAGCGCTTCTCAATGGACGAGATGTCCTGCTCCATGTCCTTCATGCCCCTGACCGTGGTGAAAGAAAAAAAATCATTGGATGGATGTGAAAATGCTTTTTTCGATTCAACTGAACAAGATCGCATAACTTGACTTACAACTTATTTCACAGATTTTGTTTTTTTTACTCATCAGAATGAGCATTATATATAATTGATGGGAAACATTAATTGACAGCGGATTGGGCCTTCGAGCGGGCGTGACCGTTTTAGAGTGCCTCATCGTCTGCCACGAGTGTGCATACCATACAGAAAGAAGGTGAAAGAGCAAGGTAAAATAAATAAATAAATAAAAAGTCCAACTTGATAACCAGTGTGTGAACTAGTGCTTCGAGCGGGTGTGGCCTCTTTAGAGTGCCTCGTTGCTGCAGCATGGAAAAGCATTGAAAAGCTCTTTGATGCTGATAGTAGTAGTCTCTAATTTTTCCAGGTCGTAGAAGTCCCTTCTTCCTTGACAAGTCCGCCATGTTTTTTTGTTCGTCGGTACTTTTCTAAGGATTGAACTAATTTGCTCACAATAACATATAAATGCGTTTTTTAAACGTCCCAAAGACGTAATTATACGTTTTTATGCTAGAGCATACAGAAGGCTTTGATGCAGCCTCTCAACTGCAAAGAACGGTTGCAGAAATTGTAGTTATTACACAAACGGAAAGCAGGTGGCAGCAGAGTATAAGAGATCAACCAGGGCCATGTTGCAACAAGCTCTTTTCCCCACTGTTTTCACCAGGAATTGTAAAAACTGATGAAAGTTAACTATATTCTAATGCCAATTGCTGCAAAACGGAAACTGATAGAAATATACTTTTTTTTCCTGATGAAAGAAGAGACTTTACTCTTTCTTTTGGTAAGTTCCATGATTTTATAGTAATAGAACACAATATTCTGTGGGCCTTGCAAAATCAGTCAAAATCCAGTAAAACAGCGAACGGGATTGCAAAATGTGAAAATGTGAGTTAATCGTGAATGAGGTCCAGTGTCAATCAAATACTTTTGCCATCTTTGACCAAAACAAATCAATGATTACTTTGAGCTGAAAAGGTGAAAATAAGCATCCGACCTGGTGACGGCGTATCCGTTGAGCTGCAGGAACTTGAGCACGTCCTGTGCTTTTTCTCGGTCTCTCGCCTTCTCCTTCGCGGTCAGCGTGTCGTACGGCACCAGCAAAGGATGCGTGCCGCCGCCTGAAACGAGACGTTTGGTTTTGCTTAGCAACTTGTCACCGGTGCAAGTACGTGACAGAGAACGTTTTTTTTTTTTTTTTTTTTTTCCCACCTTTGGACTGAAGCTCCAACTTTTTCTTCCGGCCCCACGTGTTGTGGTAGTTTTCAGCCAACTGCTCGGCCATGGACTGCAAAAAGAAATGACAGGAAAGGACATTCATCTGGTGGAACTTGATGTGAAAAGAAAAAAACAACAACCATGAGAACCATGTCTGATACCAACCTGCAGCTCTCTGGACAGAGCCATTCCTGTGATGTCTATTGGTTGAGGGCTGTAACCATGGCTGGGATCATACGTAGCCTAGACACAGAGATGTTTTATTTGGAGTTTTGTTTCACTTTTTGCCCATTACATACGACAAGAGTACCTGAGCAGTTTGTGATATTTTCCGTGTGGCGGCCTTCTTCTCCACGTCTCCCTCGCCGTCTCGGGCTTTCTCCAAAGTCCACTCCCATGCCAGCATGGCTTTGATGGATTCTTTTATTGGCCAACGATAAATCTCTTTGTCCTGACGAGCGCAAGCAAGTGGGAGAAAGTATTCGATTCAAAACGCTTCATGTTTGTTTATTTGGTATGCCAAAAAATATTCATGGGTCAATGGGAGCCGCTGGTGTCAATTTTGATGGAAAAATTGTATATTTGCAAAAAAAAATGTGTATAAAATTGACTTTTCAAATTGTGGTAGCTACAATATTAATTAAAAAATAATCATAAAAGTGTCATTTTAAAAATTTATTTATTTATTTATTTTATCATATTTGACCCACAACATAACAGGATGGTTAATTAACTCATTTACTCCCAATATCGTATAAATACGTTTTTTTTAAAGCTCTAAGTGTCCCAAAGACGTATTTATACGTTTTTTTGTTGTTGTTTTTTTATGCTAGAGCATACAGAAGGCTTTGATGCAGCCTCTCAACTGCAAAGAACGGTTGCAGAAATGTTAGTTATTACACAAACGGCCAGCAGGTGGCAGCAGAGCAAAGGAGATCAACCAGGCCATGTAGAAAAAAAGCTCAATTACTTCCAATTTTAAATAGATTTGCGAAAACTGATGAAACTTAGCTCTCTTCTAATGCTAATTGCTGCAAAACGGAAACAGAAACATACTTTTTTTTTCTGATGAAAGAAGAGACTTTAATCTTTCTTTTGATAGGTTTCATGTTTTTATAGCAATAGAACACAATATTCTGTGGGCCTTGCAAAATCAGTCCAAATCCAGTAAGACAGCCGGGAGCGAACGGGATTGCGAAATGTGAAAATGGCGGCGAGTGAATAAGTTAATAAATACAAATAATCTGCTATATAAAATAGCCACGGACGTTGGTCAGTTAAATAACCAAATTGAAAAAAAAGAAGGGAAAATATCTTTACAGGACTCTCACGAATGTAAATTCTCGGCAGGCCGGATTAAAGAATTGGAATGTGTGCCCACTTTGTCCACTCCAAACCGAAAGGCCCAATTCAGTTATCTCGCAGAACCAAAACTCCTCATTACCTTTTCAGAGAACGTTTTGTACGGCCTCAGCATTGGGTGAGTCTTCGCGTTCTCGTCTAACACTTCCCCGTAGGTCCAGTTGTTCTGAATCTGTAAACGAAGCCATCGAAGCGACGCTCACTCACGATGAATAAACAAGTGATGAATTGGTGTTGCCAAAACTCACCTTTTCAAACGCCCATTTGTCATGGGTGTGCTCTGCGTACTTGTTGATGAAGACGTCCAACCTCTCGGGGATTATGGTGCTGTGGACAGATTGACTCGGGTTAGCATTAATACAGCACAATTATGAGCAAACGATACAAAACGTCATCAATATTGGGGATCGGCCATCACGAATACTCACTTGGTGGTCTCCACCGGCTTGGGATCAAAGTTGCCCTCGGCATCCACGGACGCTTTCTTTTCGGTGTGAGAGGAGTAGCTGGCGTCCACGTAGTCGGGCGGGATGGCCCCCGCTATGGCGCACAGGCACGGCATGGCGATCTTGAAGAGCTCGGCCTCAAATTTCTACAGTGCGGGGATGAATGCGGAGGAGCGGAGTTACGAAAGGAACCCTCAATTCATTTGAAAGACAATTTATCTACATTTTGTCTTGCAGTCTTTTTTTAAGCATTCACTAGGACAACTTCACAAAATTCGACCAAAAATGGATTTGAAAATGACACAAGTTCATGTACTTCTACATACATAGTATGAGTACTTTTGGCCAACTCTTACACAAGGTGAGTTAGCAAAGGAGACGGAAAAGAAAGAAGGTCGGTTCTCACCTTGTGGGCCAAAGACTCGAAGATTCCCCAGAAGAGCTTGCGGGAAAGATGCAGCTCCTCCTCTGAAGTCACCCCAAAGTTGGCCCAGCCGTTAGGCAAGCAGTAGTACTTCCAGCAGCGCTCATAGTGATTGGTCAGAAGCTGCAAGAAGATCGTACATGTTGGTAGAGATTACATGACCTGGAAGCTATTGAGCTAAAATGCTGATTTCTATATATAAAAATTCATAGAAAATATTGAAAGATATGAAATTGAAAAACAAGACTCATATCTCATGTGGGATTCCCAGCACTACTATCTCACACCAATTTTGAGTTCACAGGTCACATGACCTGGAAGCTATTGAGCTAAAAAGCAAATGTTTATGTTTAAAAACTCATAGAATATTGAGAAATTTGATGTTGAAAGAAAAAGAGGTGTAAACAAAGGTGAACTTTATGATAGAGAGAAAAATGGCAAAAATCCAATTTTTGGAGGGAGCCGGAGAACATCATTATCTTTGTCTGATGGAATGTAATGAAGGGTAAAAAATAAATAATCAGAAAGAAATCTGCAGATTAAATCGGCTGGCTGATGAATCAGCTAATTTATAGTAAATAAATCATAATCCTCTGACAAAAGAAATGAAATTGGATAATTGTCCCTTGGCACAGTGGTTGGCAATCATTGCCCTTGTTCACCACTGCAACCAACATTCTGTATATTATTTATCTAGTTTTTTCTTAATGTACAGTGTCTTTTTAATGCGCTATATAAATAAAGGAGTATGGTATTTATCTTTAAGAATTCTTCCTTGTGTTTGTGTACAAGAAATTTCAAAAAAAGACGAGGCAGACCTTGAGCGGCATCTTTGCATATTCGTTGAGGATGGGCACGTCAAACACGAGCCTCCTGAGCAGATGCTGAAGCATGGACGGCCGCAGGTACCTGCCAACAGCGCGTCATGAAGAAGGAAGATTTGACATTTGACATTTGCCAGCCAACTGACTTGCAGAGCCACATCAGGCACTCCTCGATGACGTCCCTCTGGGCCTTGGTGAGGGCTCGGCCTCGGGACAGCCGGTAGATGGTGTGCAGCATGGAGTCGATCATGATGGCGCGGTGGTCCGTGCCGGCGAATAAGGGGGCGCACTTGGTGAGCAGGGGCAGGACGGCCGAGCACAGGTAACGGTTCAGCGCCAGGGCCATTTCCGTGGTGCTGAAAGCCACCTAAAAGGTAGAGAGGTCCGAAAAACTGTATCAAAAAAGATCGGCCATCCATACGGTAACCACAACCAGGAGGGTTGGTTAGATGAAAAATCCTTAACTCATTCACTCGCCGCCATTTTCACATTTCGCAATCCCGTTCGCTCCCGGCTGTTTTACTGTTTTTCTGTTTCCGTTTTGCAGCAATTGGCATTAGAAGAGAGCTAAGTTTCATCAGTTTTCACAAATCTATTCAAAATTGTAATTTAGCTTTTTTTTCTCCATGGCCCTGGTTGATCTCCTTTGCTCTGCTGCCACCTGCTGGCCGTTTGTGTAATAACTACCATTTCTGCAACCGTTCTTTGCAGTTGAGAGGCTGCAACAAAGCCTTATGTATGCTCTAGCATTAAAAAAAAAACAAAAAACGTATAAATACGTCTTTGGGACACTTAAAAAGAAAAACATATTTACACGTTATTGGGAGCAAATGAGTGTACTCAAAGGGCTTACCGTGTCGAGAGAAGCCGCAGCTCTCATGTCGGGCAAGAAGCCGACCTCCAGCACGTGGAGCAGGAAGTCCTGGTTCTCGATACCGTAGACTCTGTCCAGGAACAGCACCATGGAAGCTTTGTGGTCGGGCACGAAGCTGGCAGACATCTTGGGCTCGACAACCTGACCGTCTGCGTGTGAGCAGGAAAACAAAAAACAAAAAAAAACAAGCATGTCCAGACAGTAAGCTTTGAAAACTCTTCTTTGTTTGTGTCTGCATGACTGTATTATAGTGCCCCCAGTGGACAAAAAACGTATACCAAAGGAGCCACAATGCATGAATAATACCACACACTCTATATTTCTTTACATTAGGACTAACTGGACAAAGTCTTGTCGAGACTTCGCACTTCACCTTTGCCGTGAGAAGGAATCTGCACAGGCAAGCTGATGACTCCCACGAGATCCTCGATGGGCACCAGAGACCTCAGGATGGCTCGGATCCTCAGAGCTTCACCCTTCCCTGCTTGGATCAGCTGGTGGACAAATACAGACGGGTCAAGAGTTCCGTTTTGTTTGTTTTTTTGACATCTGGAGCGCTGCGACAAAGCAGCATTGTCAAAAGCGTCTCCGCTCACGTGCATCTCGGGAGCGCAGCGGCCCAGCAAGTCAATGAGGGCCGAGTAGAAGGACATGATGGCGTTTCCCAGATGCACGCGGCTCTCCTCCTGTTGCTCCTCACCGCCGAACCTGAAAAGAAAGAAGAAAGAAAGATGAGGGGTTCCTCGAAAAAAAAATAAAAAATGTTCTCTGGACCCTGTCATGTGCTGAAGGTTGGATCCCAAAGCGCAGACAAATGAAATTTTCACTATTTATTCACATCGAGAGGAATTTTAACAAACTTGACTAGACGAGAAACAAAGAGAGTTGCACAGAGGACAGTGGTAATAATCCGACAAAGACACATGTCTCAGGAGGCTTATATAGACAAGGAATCGATCTGATTGGTTGTGGTTAGACATGTGGGTAACAGGACTGACATGGAATGATCTGATTGGCTGTTGAGCAGGTAAAGGGATTAAAGATTCCTAACATCACATAACATCCCATTAGCCTAAAACCAGTTGAAACTAGATGCTCGTTATATCAGTTCAAAACAGACAATTGACCTCACGGTCAACTTAACTCTTTGACTGCCAAAAACGTTTAATAACGTATTCTAAAATACTAACGAATGCCACCAAAAACGTTAATTTACGTTTATTACGTTTTTTTTTCTCAATGGGCAGCACAATGTCTTGTGCAGCGCTGCCTTGTCATTAAACAAAAAATATTAGTGTCAAAGTCACTGTTGTGCAAAAAAAAATGTATCTATCAATGTATGTATTTTCGCTTTCAGCACTCAAATGACATCATTTCAAATGGTGATTACTAAAGACCAGAATAAGTTAGAAACATACTTTTTTTTCTCATGAAAGAATGGAATCCATTCTTTCATATGGTATCCACCATGTTTATGTCGTCATACCGCACAATATTCTGTTTGCTTTGAAAGGTGAGTGAAAATGCTCCAAATCGGCTGGCACAGTTGGGGTTTTTTTTTTGGATAACGTTCTGCAGTCAAAGAGTTAACAGGTCATGAACTCAAAGTTAACCCTGGCGTGACCCCAGACATGACAGCGGAGCCAAAAAGGTTTGCGACGGAAACCCACATGAAGCGTCTGTCTTTTTTGACGGTGGGTCCGTCCCTCGCCGGATCCTCCGAGATCTTGATGGCCTCCTCCATGGCGGCCAGCAGACCGTTGCCGCCCTCTCCTCTGAGCGCCGGGCCGAAGCACTCGGGCCGGCGGATGAGAAGGCGCACCACCACGTTGGCGTTCTCCTCCACGCTCTCGCCTATGACGGCGACAACAAGAATTATAGGAGCAGAGCGGAAGTGCTCTCGATTGGGATATGCTCATGCTTACCCCAGATACTAATGATTAGCATAATTGGATGAACTTATCAATGAATGATAACCAAATTTGTGAATAACGACCAGCCGAAGAGTGCCGGCACTTTCCGGGACGCCCTCGTTACCGTTCACAAAGACGGCAAAGCGCAGGAAGTCCAAATATCTCTCCCCACCGCACGGGTTCCATCCGATGTCGGGGTAGCCCTTGGAAAGCAGCATGGGGCACATCTGCAGGCCGCAGCCTGCCAAGTACGTCACCACCTGCGTCACATACGCGCAATCGTTACAAAAGGGACCGCACCTCATATATGTGCAATCGTTAACGCTTTCATCTTGTTGTCTACAGACAGTCGCCGACGTATTTTTAACAGTTTTTGACCCATTGTGAAACCAGATGGATTTTATCAAGAGGTGTCAAGGCTGGTTGTCAAAATAGCAACAGATAGAAAATAGCTTTGCGGATTGTAACTACTTCATAAATTGCGTGTCTGCATCAGGAGTTTTTTTTTTTGTTAAAGAAAACGAACACAAAAAAAAGCTAAAATAAAAATTCAACAATTTCGTTAACGAAATAAAAGAAAAACAAAAATTCTTTTAAAAAAATGAAAATCTAACTAAAACTATAATTATAACGAAAATATTCTTCGTTTTAGTCTATGGTAATTTAATTTAATACATGAGCCTTTGGAGATGATTTTAAATATATTTAACCGGAATAAGGACATTTAAGAAATGACATCATCTAGCAGCAGCCAATAGAAGAGCACCTTCAGGTGATGTCATTCCTCGGCGCAACAATTTTGCGTGCTTGACTTTAAAAAAAAAAAAAAAAAAAAAAAGCGGCTCGCCGGCTTTTTCATTTAACTCAGCTGAAATGCGACGCTAGGTAAGAAATGTGTTACTGTTTTCATTTTGCCATGATGTTCATTAAATATTGTGCACAAGTAATACACATTAAAAAAAAAAATAATACTGAAACTAAGCATTTTTTAAGTAACTACAACTAATAAAAACTAACAGAGCCACCCCGAAAACTAATAAAAACAAAACTCAAAACAAAATAAGAACTAAAATAAAAAAAACTCTAATAACTGGTTTTCATGCATTTTTTTTTTTTCTCTTGTCATACCATTTCGAGGTCTTGCTCCTGTAGCGCCAAAGCCAGCTCGTTGTTGTCGATGCAAGAGGCGGCCGCCACATCCAGAGGGGTGGAGCCACGCATGCCTGCCAGTCGGAAGACAAAACGGTCAATTTGGTCATCATAAAAACATCAGGTACACCGACGCAATCATATCTAATACGAAGCATTATAGTGAACTTGATCCACTTGTTTGTTGCTGCTGTTTTATAAATACTTTGTTTTTTAACTGTCCCAAAGACGTATTTATACGTTTTTTGTTTGTTTTGTTTTTTTAATGCTAGCGCAAACAGAAGGCTTTGATGCAGCCTCTCAACTGCAAACAACAGTTGAAGAAATGGTAGTCATTACAGAACCGGCCAGCAGGTGGCAGCAGAGCAAAGGGCCTTGTTGAAAAAAAGCTCATTTAAAAAAACAAAAAAATTCCCAAAATAAGACATGCATTTCTGATAGAGAAAACACAATTTGTTCCATGCAGGGCATTTACATATCTATTTATCACATTCAACAAAATTCCCTGAATTTCCTTGACAAAATTCACAAATGAAAACAAATATTTGACATATTTACTGTGCGTCCTCCAACCACATTTCTGCATTTCTACTTGGAAAGTGTTTTTATTTTATCAGTGCAGTACGCTGACCCAGTCCGATGCCGCTGTTCTGCAACAGGTAGCCCAGGTGGTCAAACATGGAGCGCTGGTTCTGGCGGCTGATTCGGCAGAAGTAGCACAGGAAGCGGCAGCAGTTGGTCACCATTTGGGGGAAGCGGATTTCCTGTGGGGGGGGAGAAAAAAACGAGCGACGTGATGCTTAAGTGAGTGACCAAACTCCAATGGCGACGTTTGAGTTTGCCCCGCCCCTTCCTATAAAAACACGTCGGCACGCCGTGATGGAGATTTTTGGGGAAGGATGTTCACCTTTGAATCTCCTCCGCCACCCAACACGTTCACCATCACTTCCATCACCGTCTCGTGCATACCGAGAGCTCGCATCAAATTGGGGTGCTGGTAGAAAACTTTGTTGTTCATGATATTCCTAGAACAAACAAAAAAAAACATTGAAACAAAAAGCGAAAATTTACAACGGCGTGTCAGGGCCATGTAGAAATAGATATTTTCTTTGAGGGCGGGAGCAATATGATGAGAAAAAAGCCGGCAGAAAGGAAACGAATGTGTCACAGTTTGCAAAATGCAGACGGTGGAAGAAGTCGTTAAAATGGACTTTTCGTTTTCAAACAAGAAGATACGAATTGCTTTAGCAGAGATGAACAATATCATAGTTGACACTTTACAAACTGGCAAATTTGCCACTTTTTTTTCTCAGAATATTAAAAAGTAAAAATTTGCGACTTTTTAAAGTGGTAAATTTGTCACTTTTTTTTTCTCGTCATATTAAAAAGTGTCAAATTTGCCACTTTTTTTTCTCGTCATATTAAAAAGTGTCAAATTTGCCTTTTTTTTTTCTCATCATATTAAGAAGTAAAAATTTGCTACTTTATAAAGTGGCAAATTTGCCTCTTTTTTTCCTCGTCATATTAAAAAGTAAAAATTTTCCACTTAATAAACTGGCAAATTTGCCACTTTTTTTCTCGTCATATTAAAAAGTGTCAAATGAGCAAATTTGCCTTTTTATAAGGTGGCAAATTTGCCACTTTATAAAGTGGCTAATTTGGCACTTTTTTTTCTCGTCATATTAAAAAGTGGCAAATTTTCCACTTTATAAAGTCACAAATTTTCTAAAAGAAACATGGTTGTATCTTTTAGTCATTGATTCGTAATAATTCGTACAATTGAGTTCAAATTAAAAAGATATACTTACTGTACTGTAAAAAAACGAGGGTGATATTGATTTGTGTTGAAGTCTTTCTGCCACTAGATGGCATTATTGCATTTGTAAGATATTGGCGACAGCTCAGTTCATTTTTATTTTCATATAAAGAGCCGTCTAATCTTTAACTTGAAGTAACTTGTGAAATTCTGTGCATTTTTAAAATTGTAAAATACATATTTGACCCCAGTCTCCACCAATAGATGCATTATTATGACATTTATTACTGCTAAATGTTGACGTGGACGTGTCTGCTGCGTCGCAACTAGAATTTCCCCAGTAATTGTCAGTAATCGTGCATTTACAAAAATTTGTAACATTTAAATGAACTCAAAATAAACACACGAATTCTGACACCCCCTAATTCAATTAATTTCCTGTAATCACTCAAATATATTAAATCAGAGGTTTTTGGGTCCAGGGAGAACTTTTTCCGAGGACATCCTGATAATCCCAACAGCAATTAAAAATAACCACCATGTGTATTTCGAAAGTTGTGGAATAAGTTCCCGATTTTTCGAGAAAACTTGATGGGGATCGAGAGCGAGCGCACGCAACGCATTCGGACCCGATGCTCTGGATCATGAGGCACTCCTCCTCCGGGCCCATCTGGACGATGAGCAGCGAGCGGATCTGGCCCAGGCACTCCAGCAGGTCCATGGTGTCCTGGTAGGACACGGCGTTGATGGCGTACGCTTTGGGCAGCGCCCGGATCAGCTCGCCCAGGCCGTCGTACTGCCGGTGGAGCAGGCTGAACATCAGGCGCACCAGCTCCGGGTTCTGGATGAACGACTCCTGGGCCCAGTGGATCATCGTGTGGGAGATCAGCTCCTGAAGGGTGCCTGCGTGACGACATCCGCGACATATTCACCTCCTCCTTCCACGCTTCTCAGCGGAATCATTTTGCGCTTCATCTTACTGGGTTTGGGCTCCTCCTCTGCCTCGGGCTTCTCCTCCTCTTCCTTCTTCCGCAAACTTTTCACTTTCTCCACCAGACTGAGGAGTCTTCCACTCAGCGAGGCGTCCACCTCCTCCTCCTCGGTCTCCTCCTCGATATGGATGCCTTCGAGTGGGCGGAGTCAAGAGCGGCTTAGAATAGGACGTAAAGTAGGTGCAGAACGTGAGATCGTTCCTCACCGCAGTGAAGAAGGAGGTCATTGTGAAAGTCTCCCAGGGTGTCTCGCACGTCTTCGGGCACAGGACAGTCCTCATCCTCTGGACTGTGTTTGAAATTGGTCAGCAAAAGAACCTTCAAAAAAAAATAAAAAAGATCATCCATTTAGTGTGCATGATCGTTTGGCAGCTAAAATTGATAGTGCACCTGGTCCTGCGGCGGCGAGCGGAACTCGCGAGTCTTGCGCGCCGTCTCGGCAGCCGACATGGTGAAGGCTGTCATCAGCTGGTTGTAGCGGACACGCTGGTTGCTCTGGATTTCGTGCACAAAGTTGTCCGAGTAGGCCACAATGGCCTCCACGCGATGTCGCAGTTCGCAGTCGCAGAAGTACTGCAGCAGCGTGCACATCTGAGAGCGAGAGACACAGTTTGAATACTTCACAAAAAAGGCAAATAGCATAGTCACAAATTCTTTTCCAAAGGTCTTAGAGCCCTTGAAAACATTCTATTTCATCAGATTTCGGCATGTTTCACTGTAATTTGGCAGCCCATTGAAGAGATATAATGCTGCCATCTGTTCGCCATAGTTAGTGAGTGTTTTTGATTCTACAACCCATTGACCAGGCAGTTCTGCACTTAGATGATGCACTGCCCATGGATTAAAAAAACAAAACAAAACAAAACAAAACAACTAAAAAACGTGGTTGACGTCATTTAACGTTTATGGCGGCATACATCATGATTTTATTAATCGTGATTAACCGTTTTTGGCGGTCAAAGCGTTAACATGTTTAA
Organism: Festucalex cinctus; assembly: GCF_051991245.1. NCBI lineage: Eukaryota > Metazoa > Chordata > Actinopteri > Syngnathiformes > Syngnathidae > Festucalex > Festucalex cinctus. The sequence goes on from NC_135423.1 coordinate 720,200, forward strand.
TCGTAATTAATCACGACTAAAATAGTTAACTCACGATTAATCGCAAATTTTACATCAGTTCTAAATGTACAACAAAATGTTTTTTTTCTAAGTTTTCATAGTCTTGTTAACATGAAAGTGGAAAACATGTTAAACTAATAGAATGGCTGCATCTGCATAGTCATTGATACAGAAATGTAATCATAATTCCGAAAATTGAGTTAAAATTAAAAAGATGTACTGTACTGTAAAAAAAACGAGTGTGATATTGATTTGTGTTGAGGTCATTCTTTTTTATGCCACTAGATGGCGTAATTGCATTTGTAAGACGGTGGTGGCGGCTCGGTGCATTTTTCTTTTCAGCATATATTGTGAAATTCTGCACATTTTTAAAATTGTAAAATACAACTTGACCCCAGTCTCCACAAATATATGCATTATTATTAATACATTTATTCCTGCTAAATTTCGACATGGATGTATCTGCTGCGTTGCGAATTCCCCCAGAACAGGCTTTCTGAGTAAGGAATCGCGCATTAAAAAAAAAAGAGTGGTGTTAAAGGAACTTTAAATGAATTATTATTTTTTTTTTTATTATAAATATCAGTTATCAGACCAACCTGCAGTTTGACAGACTCTGGCAACTTCATCTGCAGCAATCCCTCCTCCAGACCTTCCTCTTCTTCTTTCAATTCGGCCTCCAGCATCTCCGCCTCCTTCTCCTCTTCTGCCTTTTCTCCGTCCACTTTCCCGCCTTTGGCCACGCCTTCCTCCTCCTTCTCTTCCGCCTCCTCTTTGGGCTCAGCCACGTCGCCGTCCTCGTGCTCTCTTTTCTCCAAATCTTTCAGCTCCTCTTCCTCGTCCTCCGGCTCGGCCTCGTCCGCCTCGTCCTCCTTCTCGCCGTCGCTTTCGCCGTCCGCTTCCGCTTTCTCCACTTGCTCCTCGGCTTCCTTCCCGCTGAACACGTTGGGGTCGATCATCTTCAGGATGTGTTTGGTGTCTTCGTCGTCGAAGATGCCCATGATGAGCAGCGTGCTGATCAGCTTGAGTATGGGGACAAAGTGGAACTCCACGCTGCCTCCTACTGGGTCGCGCATGGCCTGGCTGCCATCCAGCACCGCTTCGGTTAGCATGCTAATCGCAAGGGTCTTCAGCTCCTGAAGTGGGGGGGGGGAGAACATTGCAGGGGTTACCTGAAGCACAAACAAATCCTAAAGACCCAAACGTCAGTCGTTTGTTGATCACATAAACAGCAATTTGATGCCAAACGGGGCTGACCAGTATTTTTGTGGCTTCACAAGATATACATTTCCAAAATAAAAAATACATACATTAATTAATTAATAGAAGTGAAAATAAAATTGGATGTGCAAAATATAATTCAAAAATTAAATATAAAAATCAATATAAATGGAAATAAAAACAACAAAAAAGATACAGTATCCATAAGTACATAAATAAATGGAAAAATAAATAAAAAAATAAAAAAACAAGATTCAAAAAATAAAAATAAATATAAAACTAAATGTGGAAATGAATACAAAAATAAATGTATAAATTGAATTAAATATCAATCAATAAATAAAACCATTCTGTCTCACATTTATTTATTTCATGCTGTATCTGCTCTGTCAGGACGAAATATTATTCAAAATAAGCATTTCAGCGTAAGCATTTCCATTTATTTTTTTGCATTTCAGTTTTGAACCATATTTTTTATGTCCGTTTTTATTTTCACTTTTCACTTTTATACATTCATGTATTGTATTTGCTTAATCTTTTATTTATTTTTAATTTTGACAGTTTTGCTCCTTCATAATAAATAGCAATTAATCCAAATGTTTCCCATTGTTTTGGCACAAATAATTACTAGTAGACACATACATCTGGAAAATATTCACATTTACTGATTATTATCTTGTTGCTAAAATTACTAATTACATGACAAGCAATATGAAATTTAAAAAAAATATATATATATATAAATCTGTTTTCTTTTTCATTTACAAATACAAATCACAGCGATAAAACAACTTACACACTAGTAAAAATGTGCATAAATTTCCCATCCAGTCTGAAAATTGTGATCACCTCAACTGACTCCTCACAGCATACAAATGAAAGTTTATAAAAATGTCTACCTTGTAAATTTGTACATAAATTGCATACAAGGTGTAGAAAACAAAGTCTGACTTGGTGATGAACTGCAATTTGTAACAATAACAAGGAAGAGTGGCTCATGTTTATTTCGCAAAGTTTCCGAACGCAACGCGTCTCTTACCTGCAGTGGGAAAACGGGACTAAGCGTATACAAGTCAGGAT